>NC_081417.1:117118792-117450667 GCF_949786415.1 Peromyscus eremicus | reverse complement strand
ATACCTAAAATATCTACAAATTTGATTGTTATAAATGACTAACCACTAACCTATGTTTCCTGATTATGCTATATAGTTTATAATAAGAGCTTTCAAAAACTAGAATTTTACTTTACATTTTTAAATAAACTGCATAGGTACAATACCTTAAACAAGAGTAAAAACATATATACAATATGTTGTAACAAAAATAACCTTAAATTTTTATCAATATATAAAAATATCTTAAACAAGAGTAGAAACATACAGTATAACAAAAATAACTTTAAATTTGTATCAATATTCTATATTCCCCTAAATGATAACAAACATCCATAACTCACCAAATAACCAAAAACCTCCCACATCCCTTTTGGGAATGTAGACGTTGTGTTCTCCAAAGAGCTTCCTGCTTTCTGTGGACAGAGTATCATTAGGGTTCCAGAGAGAAAATTTGAGATAATGGCCAAGTCCTAGGAAGACCAGCAGTAGCCTTTGCTAATAGATATAACCTGTCATGTTTCAGGAGGTCTTACCTGATAAAACTTGATCCATATTAACCCTGAAGGAATCCATAGCCTCTCATCTCCTATGGGTACAAAACTCCAAAGCATTTTTGCTTTCCATTTGAAAAATACATTATTTTTTTTTTTTTTTACTTTTTTAAAGTTAAGGCATTCTTAGGTATAAAGACTGGTTTATTTCATCAGTTCCTCTTTCAATCTCATGTTTCTTAGCAGCTGCAGTTTGCTTATTACCTTTCAAAAATTCAAAATCAACACAATAACATACAGGGTACAGACTCCCTGTGTGTTTCCCATCTCTACGTGGCTTATTCCTTTCTCTTTTATATTACTTTATTTCTCTCTTTAAAGACTTTATTTTTAAACTATTCATTTTTTCCCCTATGACTATAACTTTTTTTCTTTTCTTAAGTCTCCACACATTGTTAAACACACTGTAACCTCTTTAGAGGTTTTTCCATCTGGACCTCTTTTATTGCATATCTTCAGCCTTTTTTGACCCTATGAGCAAACTTTTAAACTGCTAACCCACACCTGGATCCTCTGCATGTGGCTCTCAACTGGCTCCTCGGCTTCTTGGGTCATGAAGGCCAAGCGTGAAACTAGCGAACCAGTGGGAGGTTTGTCTGACCAGGAACTGCACTCAACCTTCCTAGAGCTCTAGAATGCTGATGCTTGCACTGTGGCAGGCATTGTTACTTAGTTTTTTTGTTTATTCCTACTTAACATACTAGCTGCTCAAGGGCTTGCCAGCAGACAAATTGTTAAAGGAGCCATATCCTCTTTTTTTTTTTTTTTTTTTTTAACTTTCTCAGGCACTACGGAAATGCAAGTGCAACGTTGGTACACCAACATGTTATTGTTTATTTTTGCTCTTTTGGGGGTCCACCGCCTACCTCCCAAATAAATCACACACAGAGGCTTATTCTTAAATATAAATGCCTGACCTTAGCTTTGCTTGTTTCTAGCCAGCTTCTCTTAACTTTAAATTATCCCATCTATCTTTGGCCTTGGAGCTTTTATCTTTCTCTATTCCTGTATACCTTTTCTTTCCTTCTTACACTGTGTCTGGCTGTGTGGCTGTGTGGCTGGCCCCTGGAGTCCTCTTCTTTCTCGGACTACCTCCTTGATCTCTTTCCTCCCAGATTTTTCCTTCTATATATTCTCTTTGCCTTGAGCCCTGCCTATCCTTTCTCCTGCCTTGCTATTGGCCATTCAGATCTTTATTAGACCATCAGGTGTTTTAGACAGGCACAATAACACAGCTTCATAGAGTTAAATGCAAAATAAACAAAAGTAACACATCTTAAAATAATATTCTATAACATACCTCCCTCCCCATCCACTCTTCATCTCCATTCAGAAAGGGGCAGACCTTCCATGGGCTTGAACAAAGCATGGCACATCAAGTTGAGGCAGGGCTGAGCTCCTCCCCCTGCATCAAGGCTGGGTGAGGTAATCCAGCATGGGGAATAGGTTCCCAAAAACCAGCTAAGTGCCAGGGCAGGTCCTAATCTCACTGCTAGGAGCCTTTCGAACAGACCAAACTACACTGTTGCTGTTTGTTTTCTGCTCTTTTGTGGGGCCCTCCACTCAGCTCACAAATAAATCATACATGGAGGCTTACTCTTACTTATAAACATCCAGCCTTGGCTTGGCTTCTTTCTTGCCATTTTTCCTTAACTTAAATTTTCCCTATCTATATTTTGCCTCTGGGTTTTTCCTGTTCTCTTACTTCTGTATATTTTACTCTTACTCCTTGGCTTGCTGTGTAGCTGGGTGACTGGCCCCTGGAGTTCTTCTCCTTCTCTGGCTACTCTTCTTTATTTTTTTTGCCTCCCAGATTTCTCCTATATATTGTCTCTGCCTGCCAGCCCTGTCTATTCTTTCTCCTGCCTTGCTATTGGCCATTCAATTCTTTATGAGACCATCAGGTGTTTTAGACAGGCAAAGTATCACAGCTTCATAGAGTTAAACGAATGCAAAATAAACAAAAGTAACACATCTTAAAATAATATTCCACAGTACTACACAATTGTCACACACATACAGAGGGCCTAGGTCATTCCCATGCAGGCTCCCTAACTGTTGGTCCAGAGTCCATGTGCTCCCCAGAGCTCAGGTCAGCTGTCTCTGTGGGTTTCCCCATCATGACCTTGACCCCCCTGGCTCATATAGTCCCTCTTCCCTTTCTTCAGGAGGACTCCCAGAGCTGGGCTGTGGATCTCTGCATCTGCTTCCATCAGTTATTGGATAAAGGCTCTCTGATGACAGTTAGGGTAGTCACCAATCTGATTATAGGAGAAGGCCAGTTCAGGCACCCTCTCCACTATTGTTAGGAGTCTTAGCTGGGGCCATCCTTGTGGATTCTTGAGAGTTTCCCTGGCACAAGGTTTCACCCTAACCCTGAAATGCCCCCCTACAACAAGATGTCTCTTTCATTACTCTCCTCTTCTGTCCCACCCCAACCCACCTCCCATGTCCAGCCCACCCAACCCACTCCCTCAAGTTCCTATCCCCCCACCCCCACCCAAGTTTACCCAGGAGATTTCTTCTATTTCCCCTTCCCAGGGAAATCCATGCATCCCTCTTTGGGCCCTCCTCATTACCTATCCTCTCTGGTGCTGTGGATTGTAGGTTAGTTATATTTTACTTTAGTCCTAATATCCACTTATGAGTGAGTACATACCATGACTGTCTTTCTGGGTCTGGTTTATGCCACTCAGGATGATTTTGTTCTAGTTGCATCTGTTTGCCTACAGATTTCATGAGGTTATTATTATTATTTTTTTTACAGCTGAGTAATACTCCATTGTGTAAATGTAACATATTTTCCTTATCCATTCTTCAGTTGAGAGGCATTAGGTTGTTTTCAGGTTCTGGCTATTATGAATAATGCTGTTATGAACATAGTTGAGCAAGTGTCTGTAACACGAATCTTGAAAGGTCTTATTAATAAAATCAAACCCAGAGCCAGATATTGGGGTGAACGCTGAAAGATCAGAGAAACAGAACCAGCCACAGCTAACCTCACCTCACCAATTCCTCAGCTGACCTCGTTTCCTCAAACTGGAAGCCTCTATGTTCTCCTCCGAATGGATCTCAGCTGAACTGCTGCTCAAAAGCCTAAAAGCTTAACAGACTCTAGTTCCTGGTCCTCATACCTTATATACTTTTCTGCTTCCTGCTATCACTTCCTGGGATTAAAGGCATGTAAAACGTTTGTGGAATTCCTCAGGAATACTATTATTAATATTATTAAATGCATAGACAGCACTTCATATGTACCAGGAACTGTTTAAAGTTTTTTTAAAAAATTTATTTTTATTCTTTTAAATTATATGTGTATATGTTTGTGTCCTAGGAAGCCAAAAGCAAACTGACCCATGGAGCTGGAGTTGGAGGTGTTTGTGAACACAGTGTAGGGCCTGAGAACTGAACTCAAGTCCTCTGGAAGAGCACTACATGCTCAAAAATGCTGATCCATCTCTGTAGCCTCATGCTAACATACCTGTATGAGTTAGATCTTCTACTCTGTTAATAGGAAACTAGAGACACAAAGACAATAAATAATTGCTCTAACCTCACCCAAACAGGAAATGAAGCAGCCAGAATTCAAATGCAGACATCTGGCAGTAGAGTTCCCAAAGTCATTTGAGGCAGATAAGTTTGGTTCTAAATCTGTGGGTCGCCACCCCAAAGACCATTGGAAAACACATATTTACATTACAGTTTCTAATGTTAGGAAAATTACAGTTAGGAAGTAGCAACAAAAATAATTTTATGGTTGGAGGGGTCACTATAACTTGAGGAACTGTATTAAAGGGGTACAGCATTAGGAAGGTCGAGAACCACTGAGCTAGGGACTGGTTTATTTCTTTTATTTCTTTATTTACTTTGTTTGTTTGTTTGGTTTTAGTTTTTCGAGACAGGGTTTCTCTGTGTAGTTTTGGTGCCTGTTCTGGATCTCGCTCTGTAGACCATGCTGGCCTGGAACTCACAGAGATCCGCCTGCCTCTGCCTCCCGAGTGCTGGGATTAAAGGCATGCACCACTATTGCCTGGCTGGTTTATTTGTTTTTAAAGGGAGATGTTTATTGAGTAGCAAAGCTGATGTTCTCTTGGGTTTTATACAATGTTTCTAAAGATATTCCCCAACTAGCAATTACATATATCATTTCAGGAGTGACTGTATCTTTGGAATAGATACTTAGTGTAGTTTAAACTCAGAGCCTTGTACATACTAAGCAAGCACTCTACCACTGAGCTGCAGCCCCAGCCCCAGCCCCAGCCCTCGGTTTTACCAGTATTTTTAATAGTTCCTTAGTAGGTATCTTTACGCATTTGCTACTATTTCCTGCCATCCTTTGAAGTGCCTTTTTCTGGTTTTCAGGACCTTTTGGCTGTTGGCTATGGGAACTTTGGATTCAAAGAGCAAAAAAGAGGAATGGCTTGCTGCTGGTCAATAAAGAACCCCATGGTAACGCACTCGGGAATAAGAATATTCTTATCTCATTAAGTGTTGACGGGGTTTTCCACACTGTGTACTTGTGTGTGGTAATTCAGTAAAGTCCAGACTATTTCATCAGTCAAGACTTTCTACTTTCTTATGTGTGTTCATCATGTGTGCAAGTGTGCATGCACTTGTGTGTGTGTGTGTGTGTGTATGTGTGAGTATGTGTGTGTGTGAGTGTGTGTGTGTAGGTCAGAGTACACAGCCCTAGAAATACCTCAGTGCCAGATACCTTCTGTTTTTGAGTCAGGGTTTCTCACTGATCTCATCAAGTAGATGAAACAGGCTGGCCAGCTATCCTGAGAGCCCCTTGTCTCTCAGGATAGAGACACTGGAATTAAAAACACATGCCACTGGAACCCAGCTTCTCTATGGCTTCCAGGATTCAAATTCAGGTTTTCATACTTGAAAGGGCAAGGACTTTACCAATGGAGCCATCTCCCTGGTCCTCACTGTTTTCTTTAGTTTAAATTCATAATAATTACAATGTATTCTTATCTTTCATGGGGTGACAGGAAATCATTTATGACTTCACACAATACATTTCAAGCATCTTTTATTCACTGTGTTGTCACAGCTAATTATAAAGCAGTCTGTAACTGAAGACCCTTTGAAAACACAAGTAATCAAGGGAATCAGTAATGGGAATAGAGCACTCTATTCAGCTAGGAGAAAAACAGTAATCTGAGAAACAATCATAATTTTTCAGAAAAATATATTAAGTCTCAGAATCAAGCCAGTGGGTAATCCTATCAATCAATCTAGATATCTAGCTACCCAGATTTCTAGCTTAATAGTGGTATGGATTTTATAAGGAAAAAGAATAAGAAAGGCAATAGGCTTTTAACTAAATAGCCCTGCTCATCTATTGCTGTATGGCTTTACATTTAATTTAACTCAGGGGGTAAATGTGAAGCTGAAAACATGGAGGGTAGAAGAGCATATGAGGTGGTTAAAGTTAGTGTGAGTAGCCACAGTCCATCAGGATGCTGGGTTAACACACGGAGGAATAGACTACTGTAAAGGTAGGGGAACGGGCAGAGTTCGCCGTCAGTAGCTCGTCTCCCTTTCCACATCGGGATTAGGCTGGATTTAGTCCAGCCACAATAGAGTTGTGAAAAGAAGTAAGCTTAGAGAGTTTGGGAGGATTTTTTCTATTTGCTTTGTAGAAATGATGAAACAATCCAGGTTTCTAAAGCAAATGGCAGAAGACGCATGATCTGTTTGCAGCTCACTATGTGTTTCTATCAGGAGGGAAGTATGTGCTGGTCACACTCATCCCTGCTAGAGGATTACCAAAATGTGACAACTTGTGCAGAAGTCCATTGAGGACTAAGGCTTTCTATTAAGTCAAGGAAGTGACTATTTGAAGATTTGTTTTCATACGTGCTAGAAGCTATGAACAGGAATAACTGAAGGCAGACTAACTTCTCACGTTCCCACGAGCACAAGACGACCTCATCATACCCTGCCATCATATGCTGCCTTACTGTGATCTGTAAAAATTCTTAAAATGTAGTAGAACATTTCTCCCCACAGTGGCCAGAGCGCATTTATCACAGTCCATATGGAGTTACTTCTGTGGATTTTTCGATCGGCGCACCTAATCTGCTAGCAGTTGGCTACCACAATGGCACCATTGCCATTTATAATGTGCGGAGCAGCAATAACACTCCAGTTCTGGACAGTAGGTGAGAATCCACCAACTAGATGAGCAAACATGCAATGCATGCTTTTTTTTTCTCCAGGAACATTTATAAGACTGAACGTTTTTACTTTTAAATGAAAACTTTTGATGTTCTTACTGAGAATATAATACCATCGATTTCAAAATGTTTAATGCTTCTTCATGTTGTCTCCAGCTGGAGTATTTCATACTCATTACCTCCTTCATACTCTTCTCTGCCTACCTTACCAACAAACTTATCTTTACTTAGTGGTTTATGGAGAGGCTTAAACTACTGCTTTGATATCATCTTCTCTAAGAAACTTCATTCTCTTCTTATGTACTCCATGCACCTCAATCTTAATGCTTGTCGAACTACACAGACTGTTGGTTGGTCAGTAGACAGATGGGCAGATCTTTCTGAGCTCCTGTGTGATCTCAGGGAGAGCAAAGGGGAGGCTTTTTTCTGTGTTCTCATTATGTCATAAAATGTTTAGCATGTAACAGCAGTACATGTTTGAGAAAGAATGTATGAGTGCATAAGTTATAAGGAGGATACAGGCAGGTAAAAAAAAAAGATAGTTAAATAAGTTAGATGATTGCTATTTGTTTGTTTTTTAGACCAGATTTCAGAATGGCTAAGATGTGGTGGTGTATTGGTAGCAGTGTTAGAATAAGCTTAGTTGAGACTGGGTGTAGTCATTAAAGCAGACGTTCTTAATACTGAGGTTATTTGCATAGATTTACCAGCATGGGCCCTGGTGCTTGTTTCTAGGAAAAGGGCCCATATTTTTTTAACCAAACATTCAAAACTATCCTTTAACTATAATTACAAAACTATTTATTGTGTTGGAAAGTTTATATAAAATAATCAAGAGAATCAGTAATAGGAATAGAACACTCAGTTCGTCAGATAGAAAATGTCAGTAATCTGAGAGGTATTTTTAAGTTTTTTAAAAAAGCTAAATCTCAAAAGCATGCTAGTGGGTCATCCTAAAAGTATGAGGAGAAGAACGAAATGCAGCAGGGATTGTTTATTTGAATAACAGTGCAAAGACTAACTGGTTTGAACAATGGAAAAGAAACTATAAAAATAAAGTTACTTATTCAACATATCTAAAGAGTGGATATGTAACACAAGTTCCTTTTTGTATTCCTTTTTTTTTTTTATAAAAAAAAAGGCAATAGAATTATAGGTCAGTAAAAATTTCCTTTTTTTAAAAAAAAGAAATACCATATTAAAAATTAAAGTAAAATGGTTAACTATTCAGGAGTATGGTCGTTGAGTACACAAACAAATAAGGAAATAACTAACTAAATAAATGTTAAAAAAAAAAAAAAGAAAAAGGAGCCAGTGAGGTGGCTGAGCAGTTAAAGGCACTTTCCACAGAACATGATGACCTGTGATGGATTTCATCCCTGCATTTCCATCGTGAAAGAGAGAATGACTCTAGAACTATTGTCGGACCCCTCCCCCATCCCCACACAAGTGCCCTGGGATACATGCAACACCCCCCAGCCCCACCCCAGGCACATAGAATAAATACAAATGCAAAAAAAATCTAAGTATCAATTTGAACAATAAAAGCATCATTATATGAGTAGAAAAATGATCCTTTGGGGAATTGTTCTTATCAGTTATACTCTAAGGTCTTCCAGATTTATTTAAATAATTTTCATTTGGCATTTTTGTCTGTTTTAGTGAGTCACCTCTAAAACATTTGGGACCTGTTTGGCAAGTGCAGTGGATAGAGCAAGACAGAGGAAATACGGGGGACGACAAAAGAGAAATCTTGGTGTCTATATCAGCCGACGGAAGGGTCGCCAAGTGGATTATTCGCAAAGGACTGGATTGTCATGGTAAAAACCAGGGGAAAACCCATTTTATCAGACATTGAACTAAAGATTCTGGACGAGAAACATTTCTGTGTAAAAGCTGACCAGTTTTGGCTTGGTCCGTAGGTGAAAAATCTGGAGTTGGTCATTGCTTTCTGAGCATCTAGAAAAACTTGTTTTGTCCCAAGTTTAATCTAATCATATGTATACAATTAATCTGCAAAAGAGACAGATGTGATGCTAAGTGTACTTTTTCATGCAGGTAAATAACAGGCCGTGCATATATTCATAGACATTTATGTGTATACACACACATACAAATGTACACACACATTATTTGCAAAAGAGACAGACATGATGCTAAGTGTACTTTCTCATGCAGGTAAGTAACAAGCCGTGCATATATTCATAGACATTTATGTGAATACACACGCATACAAATGTACACACACATTTCTTCCCGTAAAGATTTGATGCGACTGAAGCGAACTACTGCTGCAAGCAACAAGAAGGGAGGGGAGAAGGAGAAGAAGGGCGAGGCCTTGATATCTCGACAGGCTCCTGGAATGTGCTTTGCTTTCCACCCCAAGGTAAATGTATTTCCACCATTATCGACTAGTAGCCGTTACAGTTTCCAAAAATTGAGGTGCCGTTTGTGAATTGTACACACACACACACACACACACACACACACACACACACAAATCAGTGTAGATATGGCTGCCAATGTGAGGCAGAGTGATAGAGAAGAGCTGTGGCAGAACTGATTCTCTTTACAACTACATGCCTAATAGTCGTGAATCTCCTCGCCGGCTTGGCCACTCTGCTCCTCTATTGTACTTATGTAAATCAACTCTAGAATATCTGTTTTACCAGATGTGAACACAACTGCTTCTGGTTGTCTTTGGCTTCTACTTGCTTGAAATATCAGTTTACATCCTTCTTAATTCTCTGTGTGTTTTTGCTAGGGAGGTGCATTTCTGAATCTTAAGACCATTTACATTTAGTGCTATTATTGAAAGGGATTACTGATTCCTGTATTTTCTTCACTTCTTTTCTTGTTAATTTAACTATTGTTTGCCCCTCCCCCATTCACATATGGGGCTTGATGTTTAACAGAGCTGTACAAAGCCAGGTGGTGGTGGCACACACCTTTAATCCTAGCACTCAGGAGGCAGGGGTGGGAGGATCTCTGGGTTCGAGGCCAAATTGGTCTACAAAGTGAGCTCCAGGATAGCCGGGGCTACACAGGGAAACCCTGTCTTGAAAAGGAAAGAAAAGAAAAGAAAAGAAAAGAAAAGAAAAGAAAAGAAAAGAAGAGAAGAGAAGAGAAAAGAAAACAAAACAAAACAAACCAGAGCTGTACATGATTTCTTCTTTCCATTTGTGTGTTTATTTCTACGATGAACTTTTCTCCCCATACTCTTGTGATTGAGATGGTTTTTCTTCTTCTCTTTGTCGAGGATTCTTCCATGTCTCTTCAGCATTGCAGACTTAGGTCATGAGTTGCTTTAGTTCATGCTCACTTTAGAAAGCATTTATTTTTCCATCCACTTTAAATGTGGATAGCTTTGATGGTTTATTATTTAATTTTTCTCATCACCATGACCCAGTACCTCACATAAGCATCTTAAGTGAAGACAGACTTAGTTCTGCTCACAGTTCCATGGTAGGGAAGACATGACATCATCCAGACTGGCAGAAGTTGTTCCTATTGCGGCTATGGAGCATGCAACAGCTTGCTCGCATCTCGGTGGATCATGAAAACAGAGATCTTTGGCCTGACATGGGCATGTGATTACACCTCAGAGCCCAATCCCCATGACTTACTCCTTCCAGCAAGGCTCACCATCGTAAAGCTTCCACAACCCCCCGAACCAGTACCACCAGCTAGGGAACCAAATGCTCCACTCTGTGAACCTTTGGAGGTCATTTCATATTTAGTCCACAACAGCTTCTTATAATAGTTTCGTGGTTCCACTGTTACCTATTTCAGGCCTGGAAACACATCATGTTTTTCCTGGCCTTGACAGTTTCTACTGAGAAGTGTGATGTTACTATGATCTGTTGTCATTTACATGCATTTGGCATTTTCCTTTTGCAGCTTTTAATGTCCTGTGAAAAGATTGCTTACTGGTCATGTCTACTTAGAGTTTTAAATAGCCCTTGTGCTTGGATTCCCATTTCCATGTTGGGAAACTTACTGTCTTTGAAGAGAGTTTTTTTTTTTTTTTATGCCTTTTGTGTTTTTTGTTTGTTCTGTTGTTTTTGTTTTTATCACAGCATCTTCTGTACCATGAACTCCCAGATTTGGTTTCCTTGTTACTACTGGAGTTCACGGGAGTTGTGGTGATACTGTTTATTTTTTGTTTCATGCTGATGTCTGAATGTGGAATTTTCTCCTCATTGTTTTTCATCCTCAACAGTCTGCAGCTGACTCTCTCATCCATGTTGCTGACCTCTTTAAGCGGATCCTGAATTGACTTTCTTAAGTTCTTCATCTGCTTGTTTGTACCCATTTTGAAGTCATTATCATTGTTTCAGGTAGATTTGAATTCTTGGTCCAGCGTTTTAACTTCTTTAGTATCTTTGTATTTGATAATTGAGGCTCTGATTATTTTCTGGTTGAATCTCATCTTACTTTTTCTTGTTTCTTATATGTCTGTGTCTCAATTTATTCTGCTGTTGGAATGGATGTTTCTCTGGTTTTCTTCAGGAGTCTTCTTGATAAACGGGGTTCCTTTCAGAGTCAGTCCATAGTACCACTCAGAGTGGATTAAATAAGTCACATAACACCACACTAACTCAAATACATTAATATGCTTATCATTTCTTTAAATACCCTTAAAATCTCTTTATGATTGCCTCTTCCAAAGTTACAGTGAATTACTGTATCATCAAATGCCGTAGGATAGAAAGTGATGAAAATATTGTTATTTTATGATTTTTAAAATTAGAGTAAAATTTAAAATGCTAAATTAACACAGAAAGTAATAGAGCAGGAAATGGGGAAAGAAGGAAGGTTAATAAAGGGAGGAAAGGAGAGCAATGTGAAGAGAGTGTTGTGCGAAAATATCTCTGAGACCTCAAAGACGGGGGATTTTGTACAAGCACAAAATGTTATCAGGTGAGAATATGTGTTTGTAAATAGTCAATATAAGGTGAAAAGAAAAGCCGCATACCAGGACAAGATATTTGTAACATATACAACGTGTTCTAGAATGTCTAAAGCGTTTGTATGAGTACATATGAAAAAGATCTTTAAATGAAATAAGAGAAACAATAGATGACCAATAAGCATAAAGATCCCAGTCTTACTAATATTCACATCCATGAGGCTTAAAACCAGACCGTCAACATGTAAGATTTCTGTTGTCATCAAGTTCTGTGGTCAAAGGGAGTTCTTATGCTGACGGTACAGAAAAGCTTCCTGGAGTACAGGCATGCTTTCCCATACTTGGCTTTAAAGTCTTTCAAGGAGGTATCATCACTGTAAAGCCATAAAATAAAGACAAAAATTACGACTGAGATAGTATTTCTTTTGCTTATTGAATGGGTTTACTATATGTTAAATTGGCTACTCTTGTATTTAATGCCTGGCATGCCTTGTGTTGTAGGACACGAATATCTATCTGGCTGGCACAGAAGAAGGCCTGATTCACAAATGTTCCTGTTCATACAATGAGCAATACCTGGAGACCTATAGAGGACACAAGGTCAGCTGAATTCTAGTAGATTTGGAAACTGTATCTCATGATACTTTTGAAAGGCATATATAATGTGTTTAACAGATGCAATAATTTACAGCTGAAGTAGTAGCCCCTTGAATAAGTGTGTGCTGATGCCAAGGAAACATTGTCTCTTGCTTATATTGATTCTTTGTTTCTTTATGATCATCTCTTCCAAATTTTTTTTTGTTTTTTTTGTAATATTATCTGTTATCCTTTCAGGAGGCTGTAATATGTGTTAATAGTTACTGGCCATTTTCTTAAGTGTATTTTTATATAGAATAATTAAAGGAAGATTCAAGTTACAGTCTTGCTTTTAGTCAAAGCAGCCCCTATGTAATACTAAGTGGTGTGTGTGTAGCTTCCAGAAATCTTAGTAACTTTTAACTTATTAGCCAAGTTTAAAAAATAAAATGTTAAATATTCTTTACCTATGCATGGCATTTTTGCATTTCCAGGGTCCAGTGTATAAAGTTGTATGGAACCCATTTTGTCCTGATGTCTTCTTGAGCTGCTCTGCAGATTGGGGTGTCATGATTTGGCATCAGGAGAATGTCAAGCCGTTTCTGAGTTTTTACCCAACTACTTTTGTTGTTTATGATGTCGCCTGGTCTCCCAAATCCTCCTATATTTTTGCTGCTGCAAATGAGAGCAGAGTAGAGATTTGGAACCTTCAGATCAGCACGTAAGTGCTGAATGGTAGTGTCTGAGTGACGGCCCCAGAAGAAACAGTTCAAATCCAAATAGCACTCTTAGAGCTTTGTCATCAGCCAGAGAGCACTGTGGCTCAAACAGTGCCAGCCACAACTCAACTATGACATTATAGGATGATTTACTTTGGAATAAATGACATCTATAATAGAGTGGCTGTTTAAATAATCCATCCCTTGGCTTTAATTTTCCTGGTAAAACTACAGTTTCCAGGGCAGTGCTTCTCTGGAAACAGAAGAAAGAAGCTGCCTCTCTTGTTTTCAGAGCACAGGTGGTTGTTCTCATGACCAAGACTAAGAACTGTCTCAGTTGACAGCGGCCTTACACTCTAGCGGTTCATGTAGATCCAAATATTCTTCTCTGAAGAGACAATTATGGCGGCCTGTGGTAGGGCTTTGCCTGCTATGCACAGGGTATTTCATAGGCATAATTGAATTGCACTTCATAGCACTTTCTCATGAAGGCCTTCAACTAATTTGATGAAGCACACCTACACTGTGGAAGGAAGGGAGCTTTGTTTAAATTCTAATTGTAACGTTCGACACAGCGGAGAGCTGGGAGACACAGGGAGAGAGAGAGAGAGAGACAGAGAGAGAGAGACACAGAGAGAGAGAGAGAGAGACAGAGACAGAGACAGAGAGAGACAGAGAAACATACCGAGACAGAGACAGAGACAGACAGACAGACAGACAGACAGACACACACACACACACACACACACACACACACACACACAGAGACAGAGAACAAAAACTTTCAGTGATGGCAAATGGGTGTTTGACCAAGAACTGTATATGGTCTATAGTATAACTGAGTTGACACACAAAATTAAACAGCACAAAAACTTAAGTTTATGTGTTCACATTTAAGTTAGGAATTAAATTTACCTGTTGCAATTGACTTGTTGAAGAAATGAAGTTTTTTTCATTAGGAGAAGAAGTTATTCTGAATTTGGAAATACTTGAGGAGATTTTTGGTTTGTTACATTAAATTTCTTAAAAAGTCAAACTTTTTTTCAGTTTGTATCTTTTAAAAGACCATTTTAATGTGACACCTGAATTTACAGATAAACTATTTCATTACAGTTTGGACCCTCTGATTGTGAATGTCGCTAACCCTGGAATCAAGTTCACAACCATTCTCTTTGCCAAAGAGACAGATTGTCTTCTAGTGGGAGACAGCGATGGGCAGGTTGCAGTCTATGAACTGAGAAATATGCCCACTGCTACAGATGGTGGCCGGGTAAGACTCGGATGCAAAATTTTTAGTTCCTTTCGTGTATCTGTTGGATTGTAACTTTGAAGGATGTCACGGATGTGCATTTGGTGAGCGGTAGCTATGAGATGTGTGGCAATGTGGGAGTTCCAAGAGTCGCTGCTTCATATTACACATGGTGTCTTCCAAGCTTGTCTTCAGTCAGCCTCAGTTCCTTAGTTACAGAAGATAAATAGTGAGACTATGAGGACACCACATAAGGACCTTAAACATTGTCTGGAGGAACTCAATATCATGTCTACTATGTAACCAGGGCTTAGACAGTAGATGTAGCTGAAATAAATGTCCTCAGATATTGTCCACTGTTCTCGAAGTGAGCATCTGGTACTTTACCCTATGTAGCTATTCAAATGGGAGCATTATGTTGCCAATCTTGACAAAAAGCTCAGTATCATCAATGCACTTATTTTTATGATAGATTTTCAGTTTTTCTTTGTTTTTACTGTTATTGCAAATAATAATCTGGTATATATCCTAATATGAAAAATGTTAAAATAGTAAAACCATATAAATAATAATTTAAAAAACAGAGTCTAATAAAGAGTGGTCATGGGTCAAGAACAGCCATTCACAAACATGTAGATGATTTAATATACTTTTAAAAGTTTCTAAACTAAAAAGTGATATGTTTTCACAATTGAATTGACAAGTTTTTTTTAGAATATGTACAGGCTGACTAAGTTACTAGACATCTGCTAAGCTAAGTCCTTTAATATTGAGGTCAGGCTAGAAACTGGTGGATTGTCTCTGGAAACAATTTGACAATGCGAAACTAGCACTTAGAACTGTTCAGGGTTATGTGGATTGCCATGAACCAGTAATTCCATTCTTACAACTTTTTACTTATCATCTTTCTGCCTAAACCCCTCGGGACTTGTTCCTTCACCTACTTCAGATCTTTGCTGAAATGTCACTTTTTCAGTAAAGACTTCTTTGATCATCTCATTTAAAACTGTAATTTCCATTCTCTCCACGGCTCCCTATTCATCTCTCCCCATCACTTATTTTTCTTGATAGCATTCACCTTTTTAATATTCTATGCTCTTATTTATGTATTTTAAAAGATATTTGTACATGCCCCCAAACTAGAATGTAAACTCCATGGAAACAATGATTTTTGCCTATTTTGTGCTAGGCTATATTTACATTAATTAGTTCAGCAACAGAGGTATACAGTAAATGTCTGTTGAATAAATGTGCTTTGAAAAACTATAAGAAATCAGAATATATTGTAAATATTATTTCTTAAAGGGAAAGATCATAAATGAGTTTTAGTTTTTCAGTTTAGTTATTTGTTTTCTTTTCTAGTATATGTAAAGAACTCCAACAATCAGGGAAAATAAGCCTAATATTTTTTAAATGAATAAATATATAAAATACTAATTCACCCAAGAGTAATCTACAATACCAAAATACCTTCCCCCTCACTAGCATTTATAAAATGCACAACTGAAATTATGTAAAATAGTAGCTAACACTGATTGGATGATTATAATCTAACCAATATCAAATGTTAGCAAGGACCATAAGAATATATATATTACATGTATGTATATATGTATACACACATACATACATATACATATATATCATATGCATACATACATACACATACATATATATCATATGCATATATATATACATATATATATGCCTCTTTGGAGAACATTTCAATAAAACAGAAAAATAACATACCCTAGAAGTCCTGATAACTAGGAGATAACTTCTTATTCGTGTTAAGTAGTCAACAAGGATAATAATGTGAAGTTATTTTTCTTTCATAGGTGTTCCTAAAGCAACCTTTATATGTAGAAATATGACTTAGTCTACCCTTAAATAATAGAGGTTCAAGTGCTGTATAACAGGGAAACCCCAGTAGACCGTCCACTTTCACTTGATTATAGATTCTGTTTTTCAGTATATGATTGTCAGCAAGGGCTCTTCCCCTCTGAGCCATCGCTCCAGTCCGTACTTATTGATTTGGAGAGATACGTATTTTGTAAATAACGAAAGCTGCCCTGCAGCCCTTGTGCCTGGTGTGCTAGAGAAGCATCCAGTGGATCGGTACAAGCTTTGGGATCCATGTTCTGTCTCTCATTGCTAGTCACTGTCTGTGGCCCTCCAGTAGAAGGATTTTGATTCTTGGGTTCTGAGAGCCTTGAGTGGAATGATTTCTGACATTTCAGTGCTTCCTGGAGGAGTCCAGGGGCAATATAGGAAGTTGTGAGATAATACATGGCAGAAGGTTGGTTCCAGGCCTGGTCCATCAAAGGGACTCTGGTTAGGGTACTGTAAGCAAGTGCCATGGCTCACATCTTGAGAATTGAAAAACTAAAGTAAGTCTAACCAGGATGTAAAAGAATAGAGAAAGATTCATGAGCCACAGCAAACAAGGAGAACACAGGAATTATTGCCAAAGCAGTGCCTGTCTTGCCTAATGGCTAACAGTGACACCAGGTTGCTGTGTGACGTGAACATGGGACCAGGTCCAGGGCTTGCAATTATAACTTTGTAGCATAGCTAACTATTGACAGGATGTGCCACCTCTTACCTTTCATGATGGTGGAAGCCCCAGCCCTTTCTTGATATGATGAAAGTCAATCAGTAGGCATCTAAGTTTTCGTTTAAAGAGTTATAGTTTAGGAATTCATTGGAAGTCAACTCGATGGGCCTTTTAGGAAGCAACCCTTTCCATGACTGTCTGTAGCAATTGCTCTTGTATACTTCATTGACGACTATGGCTCGATGTACAGATACTTGCCATATTCTTCTCTGTTTGGGATATATATATATATATATATATATATATATATATATATATATATAATGTATTTTATATATATATATATAGTCTTAACTAGAAGCTGGGATGTTTAAAATGGGGTTTAAAAATATAGACATGTAATAGAGTACTGTTGAAAGATACTGAAGGCATTCTTGATTGATCAGATACTGAGTGTGCACTGTATGACAGGGTCTGCCACAGGCACTAAGGATCTATCACTGAGCAAACAGCAGGACCGATCCCTTTCATCAGCCCAAGTGAGAGACAGAAGCAGAAAGGGACAGCTTTGAGAAGCACATTAAGGTTAGAAATGGCCAGGCACTACGTTGTTACACTGGACGCTCTAGGCTAAGGAAGCACCAGGGAGTGCAGTGCAGGCCAGAGGGTGGGGCCTGACTTCTGAGACACAGGGGCTCCCTGGTCTGCAGAGGTCAGGTACCATAGGCATTTCTACCTCCTGTAACCTTCAGACGCCGATTTCCTCAGGATCCTCTTTGCTTTGTGGTAACGAGAACTCAGCTCTTCGGTTTCCTCATGTTTCACTATAAATTCTTGCGTTCTTCCCCCTCATCTTTGGGTTCCATCCTCTTGCATGCAATCATCTTCTGATTTTTAAGTGTAAACCCACATGAAAATCAAGAAGCCAGTCTCTAAGTCAACCACTGACAGGTCAGGAAAGTACTAGAAAGGCAGGTGAGCAAGCTCAGGCTGAGGCATGGCGGGAAACAGGAGGCGCTGAAACTGCCCGTCCATCAAACCCTTGTGAAATGGTTTGTCAAGTCTCATTAAAAGAGGCTTTCCTAGGAAAGCCGCTAGATGCCAGGAAGCAAGTGTCATTATTTAAACCTTCGCCTGTTTATCCCCACTTTTACAGCCTCACTGGATGCCCATTAAATGTGTGTACCTAACATACAAGTTTCAAATGGCGTTTTAAAGACAGCTTTACCGTCCAGATTGAATTTTATTGTATTGTAATTGTGGTTTTTTTTTTTTTCCTTTTCTTTTCAGGGAGATGTAATAAATGCTCTGCTTGGACCCAAGACAAACTAACCAGGATAATTCATCATTCTTGTTACAGTTTGTTTTTGTTTAAGTAAAAGGGAAAAACATTATATACTGTAAGCCAAGATTTTAGTTTTAAGGGGGCAATATGTAGTCTATACCCTCCATTTAAATTACCTTAGTTTTTATTTCAGAAACATGTGGTTAGTTTATAATTTAAAATAGGCTAAAGATTTCTGTTGGGATTTTCCCTCTCTCTCTCTCTCTCTCTCTCTCTCTCTCTCTCTCTCTCTCTCTCTCTCTCTCTTTCTCTCTCTCTCTCTGTCTCTCTCTGTCTCTCTGTCTCCCTCTCTCTCTCTCTCTCTCTCTCTCTCTCTCTCTCTCTCTCTCTCGTTTTGTTTTTTGTTTTTTTCTAGACAGGGTTTCTCTGTGTAACAGCCCTGGCTGTCCTGAAACTCACTGTGTAGACCAGGCTGGCCTTGAGCTCACAGAGATCCTCCTACCTCAGCCTTCCCAGTGCTGAGATTAAAGGCATGTGCCACCATTGCCCAGCTGTGGGTTTTTCTTAATTTTCTAAAGCTATTTCTGCTCCACTTCTTGTCATATTTGAAGTATCTATTAGCAAATACATATACCTATAAAATGTTCAATAGCTTAGAAAATGATTTCTTTAAAATTTAGCTATTTTTAGAATTACTTGATCTGCAGTCGTTAGAAGATAAAATTCCAGCAACTATCAAATCAGCTTCCCAAGCTCTGCTTTTGAGATTTACAATCACACAGCCACTTCGATGAGCCCAGTGAGTTCTCATACCCGACTTGGAACATCAGTGCTGTCTTCCTGAATCCGAGCCCTGAAACTAGAAAACTTTGTCAGACTACTTGGCAAGGTGTGGGATGGAAAAGCAAATATCAGCATCACATTGTCCAGCTAGCTAGCATCCAATTCCACAGCGGGGTGGGACACACACACACACACACACACACACACACACACACACACACACGACACTAATCTCAAATACATTGTTACCTTCCTCTGAAAGCCCAGAATCATCTGCAGTGAAGTTTCAGCCCAGACTTAAGTTGTCTCAGCAAGAAAATAGAAAGTCTCTGACCTATACACTGCGTCAGGGAGTTTTCTAAAGAGTCCTAGAGAGAGATTGGGCAGGAAGGGTGGAATACCCCAGACACACATACACATACCCACTGACACAGATTGCTAAGAGGTGGTCCACGTGGGTCCTCAACAAATGTTCATGTGTTAAATGAGGCCACAGGGCATGGAAGCCTGTTCTATAAAGTGTTTTGAGTGGAGAAAAGAGGCTGGTTGTGTGAAGCTTGCAGAGACTCCGAAGGTCTTTTATGTCTATGCTAATGATAAGAGTCCATAGCAGTGAGAATACTGATGACCAGCAGCCATTGCCTCACCATCTCCATGTTTGGGGATCGATCTATTAAACAAAAGCAAGGCAATTTTTAGGTGGCTCTTGGGTTTAGGTCAGGTCATAAGGATTAGATGTTTTTCTGCTGGTCTAAGTCATTGTGGTTGTCTTTCTGAACAATTGAACTAACTTTGTTACTTTGAGTAAGAAAAAAATAAAAACTTAATTTAGTTGAAAAAAAGTATTCCTTTTCATTTTAATGCTTTTTAAAAATGTATATTTTTTCTCTTGTTTTCATCAAGCCTGGCTGAACAATAAAGGCATCATTTTGGACATTGGACAAGTGATCTAAGGAATTGAACCTACTCTACTTCATTTTCTCCTCTAGGTCATGCAGGCTTAAATGATGCTCTCACATGTGTAGAGCAGGGGTGAATTTTTACTTTACTTTGTGTTAGGGATTTCTTTGCCTGTTTTCTAGGCTAACTTCAGTTCCATCGCATGAGGATTCTCCCCATCCACTAGTCATCTCATCTTTAGTGCGCATGTGTGTGCAGTTGGGAACGTAGATGGTGATGGCCATGCTAAGCTTAGCACTAAGTAGTCATCACGTAAGGTTGGTCATTTTCCATGAGTCAGCTCTCATACAGAACTTACAGTTCCCCGAGTCTACTGTTAGGCCAACTGTACTTCCCGCTGACCTACGAAAGGACAATTGTATTCAGATGACAATTGTGCATCATATTTAATGTTCTAAGCAATTACTTAGAGTTACAAATGAGAAATAAGAACACTTAATTTGCCTTTTGTCTCAAGAGTTTATTCAAAAGAAGATCTTGAATTTTACTGTAAATCAGTTTAGTTATCAATATACTAGTAATAATGCATATTGAAGCTCTTTGTAGTTTACAAAACACATTCACATCATTTATCTCAGTTTATTTATCTTAACAGTCTTGAAACAAGTAGAGAAATGGTTATACTTTTGAGGCTTGAGGACTGAGGCTTGAAGAAGACAATACACACCAGACCGCTCACTGGCAACTTGAAGTGACGGCACTCAAACACCTTTGCTTTGCTTTGGTCTAGTTTGTGGTTCTGGGCAGCCACTATGGTAAGCAAATAGATGGTGGGGTATCAGAGAGAGACAGAGAGGCAGAAGGGTTCATGTCCTGTGGAGACAGGCAGATCCAAAGAGGTGAAGGCAGTGAGGAGCAGGCTGGTGTAGGAGGCCTGCTTGCCACCCAGGGCCATGTTGACATCCGGTCCTGAGCTGCTGCCAACGGCCAAGTCTGGGTCCGTTGCCCTACCACAGCCAGTGTCTTAGTCAATGTCCAACGTGCAGGTTCAAGTTACCACTTGAAAGAAGCGTAGATGCCCGGAGTCTGGCCCAATGCCCGAGACCATGTGGGTGTCTGAGAATCATGCTGTCGCCAGGGTCATACAGATCTGGTGGTCGGCACTGCCGCCTGAGGCTGGGGGCCATGTCCGGATCCTTGGCTCCACTGCAGCCGGGGTCTGTGTTACAATCTGTGGCTCCTGGTACCATCGAAGGTCGTGCCACTGCACAGGGTCTGGGAGGCCACCTGGGGCCACGTTGGAGTTCCAGAACCATGCTGCAACTTGAATCATGCCGATCTGAAAGGCCTGCCCTGCTACCTGGGGCCATGGTGACACCCAGGCCAAGATGCTGCTGTTGGCCATGTCTGTGTCAGTGTCAAGCTGCAGCTGTGGTCTGTGTTGATGTCTGTTGCCTGAGTTACCACAGGGTCCATGTGAACCATGTGGTGAAGTAAAAGGGCAGTGCTGAGCTGACCCCACCCTGGCCCTAGGATAACGGAAGGATGACCCCAGCATGGGAAAGCTGGCCCTACCCCTAACAGGAGAGTTGTGCCCCACAACTTAGGAAAGCCAGCCCCACTCCTCACCATGAGCCTGGGAAAACTGGCTCTGCCCCTCACCTGAGGATGAATGGTCCCAGTAGCCCAGTCAGACCAACTCAGCTACCACCCAGACATCAGGGCTTTGAGTTGGCTCTCCCCAACATCTATTCCATCTATGACCTGCTGGAGCATGTGAAGGAACAGGTCCTGTGGAACCATAGCCACAGGATCTCCATGACTCAGGGTAATAGCAAGATATCTGAGAGAAGATTCAGTGAGGACCAGTATTGATGGTGTACTAGAAGCCAGAGGCCTTGAACCTGACCAACAACACATAACACAATGAACATTTGCAAGCAGAGCTGGACAAAGGGGAATACTGCATGATACACAGCAGCTCTTAGTGCCACCAAGATGAATGAAGAGGTGATGGAGCAGCGGGAAAGACGGAGGAGTGAAGTGGGTTCTTTTTGTTGTTGTTGTTTGTTTTGTTAGTTTGTTTACTTTTGTTTTTAAATTAATATTTTTATTTGTATTTTTATCTTATTATTTTTTAGTTTTCCTTTGAGGAGGGGCACTACAGGGTGAAGGGTAGATATGGAGGGACTGGGAAATGAGTGGGAATGATGTGAAATTCCCAAAGATTCAATAAAAAAATTACATTGAAAAAAAAAAAAGAAAAGAAAACCATTCCCCATTCAACTAATGATATTCAGAAGTATCCAGAGCCACTGGAGCTGAGGAGCCCTGTACTGATGGTAGGAGGATCTTGACACAGAAAGATGTTGCAGTCATATCTAGGGAAGGGCAAGCAACTTGTGCTGACATTAACTTGTTTCACACATGTTGAGTGTGACCTGGAATCAGAAAATATTTGAGGTATTGTTGTAGAATATTATTTTAACTATGTAAAGATGTGTTAAATTTATTTATGCTGCATTTGTTTAACAATGTAAGGATGTGTGTTTAATTATGTAAAGATGTGTTGTGTCTGTCTCACCTTGCCTGCCTAAGGCACCTGATTGGTCTGATAAAAAGCTGGATGGCCAATAGCTAGGCAGGAGAGGGATAGACAGGGCTGCCAGGCAGAGAGACTAAATAGGAGGAGGAATCTAGGCTCAGAAGAAAGGATGGAAGAAGAATGAGAGAAGGAGGAGGAGAGAACGGGGAAGACGCTCTGGGCAAGAAGCCAGGCAGTCACCAGCCAGGCATTGAGAAGCAGCAATGGTAAGATACATAGAAAAGATTTTTTAAAAAAGGCGCCGGGCGGTGGTGGCGCACGCCTTTAATCCCAGCACTCGGGAGGCAGAGCCAGGCGGATCTCTGTGAGTTCGAGGCCAGCCTGGGCTACCAAGTGAGTTCCAGGAAAGGCGCAAAGCTACACAGAGAAACCCTGTCTCGAAAAACCAAAAAAAAAAAAAAAAAAAAAAAAAAAAGGCAAAACATAGATAAAGAAAAACAGGTTAATTTAAGTTAAAAGAGCTAACCAGAAAAGAGATAAGCTGGAGCCTAGCATTCAAAACTAGTAATAAGTCTCCATGTCATGATTGGGAGCTGGCCAGTGGTCCAAAAGAAAAATCCTGCTACAAGGTATAGAAAATCTATATCTTAGACAACTAAGTTTCTTTTCTAAGAAACTTTTTTACATTTTTGTAACTGTTGTTCTGTAGTGTGGGGTGGATGGGATAGAGTCTATGTGAAGACCAGAGGACAGTTTTCCAAAGTTAGTTCTATGTGTAGATAACTGTATTTCTAAACTGGGATTCTACCTATTATGGGTCAGTTGCTTAGTGTCTCCCTCCCTTCTAGACTGTAGGCTTCTTGAAGAGAGAGACTATGTGCTGGGCTCACCATACTACTCCACCAATTGGAAATGTAAGAAATACCTTTTGAATGCAAGGATAGAGGAACTATAGCTTCCTTCTTGGAGATCCTTATCACAATATGGCTCAATATCTTGAATTCCCTCGGAACCCTAAGAAAATATTTTAGCATCAGGGTGGATAAAACATTTGAACTGTAGAATTTATAGAGAACATAGACTCAGCCTGGAAAGTTTATAAGCACAGCCACAGCTTTCTTCCATTTTGTTATAATAAAATCCATTTCCCCTTTCAATATAAAAAGTAATAACAAACCTCATGCTCACTTTTTTGCTTTTTTTTTGTTTTGTTTTTGGTGAAGTTTGCTATAACTTTGTGTGATTGTGTTCCCACCAGCAATTTGGGAAACAAGGCTATCTAATGTAAAGCATTCAAGGAAAAGGGTACAGGGCTCCTTCTGATCACCTAGAGCTCTGACCCCAGAGCCTGATTGCCTGAAAACATCTTTCCCCTTGTGCTCCACTGTGCTTGCTCCCTGGCTGCAGGAGATGCATGCCGTCCTGGTGACCTCATTGACTTCTCCGTGTGACATTTAGGCTTTGCGATTTGTTTGTTCAGGACTTTGTTTCAGATTTCCTCGAAACTTGTAGACCATTTACTAGCATTTTAGCTTTTATGTGGCAAACTCATTGGGCAGTAAAACTAAAAGATTGATGTTTACATAAGATTCCTAGATTGAACCAAAACGCATTATGTCCACAAAGTCTGACATATAAAACATTGTTATGAGTCTTAGAAAAGTGTTTCTCTTTTTAAATTGCCAAAAATGTATGCAACACCAAAAACAACTCATGAAAAGCCTGCATTTTCAACAAATATGTATTGCAACAAATATGTATTGTTTGTGGGTACATTTAACTACAAGAAGCTATGGTATTATTAACACCAAGAAGAAGAATCCGAGTGAATCCTTGGGAGACCTACATCTGCTCTCTGATGGTAGATGGAGGGATAGGAACAAAGATAAATAGATAGGTTTGGGGGCTTGGTTGTTTTCTTGTTATTGTTTATTTGCATGGTGGGGATGGAAGCCCATAAGGTCAGGCGAGCACACTATCAATGAGCTATTCCTTAACTCTTACATTTTTTTTTTTTTTATGTTGAAACAGAGTCTCACTAGGTACCCAGCTGGTCTTAAACTCACTCTGTAGCCCAGAGTGACCTGGATCATGATCCTCCAGCCTCAGCTTTCTGAATAGTCCTACCCTGCACCATCAGGACAAGCTCAAATTGATTAAATTTTCCAAACTGTACACATGCTTTGATTGTTTATTGTCTTTATTTCTAAGCACTCAAAATGATAACAAAATACAAAATCGATGTGCTGTGCATACAAAACAAAGCTTTAAGTGTCAATTACTGTTTTTGAGTGTATCTTAAAACATACACATGTGTGTGCTTACAAACATCAGATTACTCAACTGTTCGCAGATATGTAAATTGATTCCTTTTTTTCTTTTCTTTCTTTTAGACAGAGGCTTATATTAGCCCAGCCTAGCCACAAACTCAGTATGTAGCCAAGGAAGTCTCTGGTTTCCTGATCTCTCTTGTCTCCACCTCCCAACTGTTGAGATCCAGTGTGTACCACCATGTCCAGCCTTGATTCTATTTTGTGAATAAACCACAGGGAACATGGAGTGCAGACGCCTCACAACATACTGATTTCATGTCTTTTGGGTGTATACCCAGCAGTAGAATTTCTGAATCATTTAATATTGGAAAGGAAGCTCTAAATTTTCCACCATAACAATACCAAATTTGCACTTCCCCATGAGCAGTGATGCTGACCACATTTTCATATACTTTTTGACCATTGTGTATCTTCCTTGAAAAAAAGGTGTATTTATTTTTTTTTTGCCTGTTTTAAAATATAAATGACAAAACTTTTGTAGTACGCATGTAATGGGTGTGCATGCTACAGCATACATGTGAGGTCAGAAGACAACTTTTGAGAGTTTTCTTCTTCTACCCGGTCCGATTCCCATGATCAAACTCAGGTCAACAGGCTTAGTAGCAGGCACGTTGACTAACCAAGTCATCTCCCTGGCCCTCTTTTGACCATTTTAAAATTGGATTATTATGCTATTGTTTATTATTTTATACTGTTTTTGTGTTGTGCTATTGAGTTACACATCATTTGTTCATTTTGATTCCTTCTAATAAAGCAGTGGTTCTCAACCTGTGGGTTGTGACCCCTTTGGTAAGCCTCTACCTCCAGAGATACTTTCACCTTAACAAGTTATAAAGTGAAATTGCAAGCTTAATACCTCAAAGTGATATTCTAGATAGAACCTATAATAGCAATACCAAAAATGTATCTGTCTAACACTGAGGTCACTGGAGTGTGGTGGGATCATTACCATTATATCTGCCATCAATCTATGCAAAGTTCTCTTTGTGTTAGACTCTGGTTAGTTTTCTTTGCATTTAGTCCTCACAACTACCCTCATGAAGTTGGTGGTGTCCACACTTTACAAATGAAAAAGTGTAGTTCTAAGACATTATATGTCTTAAGTTCTCATAGCTGCCTAGGGGCAGAACTGAGCTCTGGCCGATCAAATCTGATGCCACAGGCAGTACTTACATCTCACGTGAAACTACCTCGACCGACAGCTACAGGGCATGCCGTAGCCACTTGTCCTGGACAAACAGTACAGAAGTAAAACACACATCTACCGAATCCACTGAGTGACTGCTAATTTGAGTTTTGGATTTTATCATGTTGAGGATTAGGATTTCAAAATTTGGCTTTTGTAGGCACACAAGCATGCAGAAGTATGAGTGAGTTTCCTCTAACTTCTTCTGAAGCTGAAATGAGTTAATGAGTTAGCATAAGTAAGTCAAGTAGCACTTAACATAATCTGTGATGTTTGATAAATAACAAATTAATAATACCCCTTGCATAGGATTAGAAAATGTTACTTTTTGTTGGGACAAGCTTCCATGGATAAGTTTTCTGTGTATTTTTCAATCTCAAGACCATCCATACATTTGTACTGCAGTTTGCCAAGCTGGTTGTTATCATAGCTTGTAGGGTTTGTAGTTGATAAAGCCTCCATATGATCAACATATTATGTGATAATTCCAATTGTTAAGGACAAATAATCCAGCCTACTATGCTTAAATCTAAAATCTTTGGGTCATGGGGCTGGAGAGATGGCTCAGCTACTAAGAGCACTGGCTATTCTTCCAAAGGACCAAGGTGGTGGCTTTAGGATCTGCCATCTTCTGGCCTCCTAAGAAACACATTGCATATATGCAGATGAAACACCCATACACATAAAGATAAATTTTAAAGCATTTTAAGTAAACTCTTTGGGTCATTATAAACATTCTCTATATTTGCAAAGATGTTGTAATTACAAGATAATATTAATCAGGATAAACAAGGTTATGCTGTTATGACCAATAATCTATAAGGCTCAGTGATTTTATATAAGGACATCTTTCTTGTTCATATCTCATGTTCTGTGTAGGTGATAGGCTGCTCTCCTCCATGTTGGACTGACTTAGCAACTAGGTTTCAGCATTAGGAATGTGCTGGTCATGGAGAAGAGAAGAGGGGAAGGGAGGGGAGGGAGGGAGATGGGGGAGGTAGGAAAGGAGTGGGGAGGAGGGGAAAGGAAAGGCAGAGCCGAAGAATCTCAGAGCTGCCCACGCTTTTGCACCCGGCCATCTTTCTCTTCATTCTTTCCCATCTTTCTTCTTTTCATCCAACCAATAAATTGTCAAAGGGTGAAGCACAAGGTCACAGATTCTTTCAAGGGTCTCTAGGACACGTGTCTTTTAAAAAAGGTCTTAGGGTAATAGTCCCTTTCTGGGAGATTAATAATGCATATTGATGCAGGAAGTGCTTAGAGGAGAGGTCCAGTTAGGAAGTCGCCTTAATTCAGTGTCCTATGCGTTTGCTCCAGGAAAGTCCTGAGAAGTTGACTTAGGTCTGAATTAGAAGTTGACTTAGCTGTGAATTTCTAGAGTGAACATGTCTCTACTTCTTCTTGGACATGTGCTAGGATTGTTTTTCTCTGTATAAATATATTTATACAAAGAAAATCTTTCCATATAATCTTGTCTCAACATAAAAGTCCAACCCTTTTCTCATCATTTCCAGAGGGTGTTTTTAATTTTGTTTTGGTTTGGTTTGGTTTTTCGAGACAGAATTTCTCTGTGTAGTTTTGGTGCCTGTCCTGGATCTTGCTCTGTAGACCAGGCTGTCTGGCCTCTAACTCACAGAGGTCCATCTGTCTCTGCCACCACCATCCAGCTTTAATGTATCTTTTGTTGAGTGTCACAGTTTATGTGAAGCACCTTACTTAGGCTAACTCTTTGACTCATTTCAGCTTCCTATTAAAGAAACTTACACATGGCTGTGGCCTGAACATTTGTGCTTATATATATATATATATATGTGTGTGTGTGTGTGTGTGTGTGTGTGTGTGTGTGTGTGTGTGCCATCTTGTGAAATTATAACCTCAAGGTGATAAGGTTAGGAGAAGCCTTTGGAGGATGATGAGACCACAAGAACAGAGACCTCCTGGCTGAGTCTAAACATTCTTAGAAGAGACCCCAGAGAGCTGGCTTGCCCTTTCTGCTGTGTGGGGCACAGTAGGAAATCATTAGTTTACAACCCAGAAGAGGGACTTTCCCATTCTGCTACCTGGTCCTTGTCACTCTCAGCTTTCAGGACGACAAGAAATACATTTCTATGTTTATAAACTTGCCAACTGCTGGAAGTTTGTTACTGCAGCCTGAATGGACCAGGACACATTCAAAGACAAATGCAGGCGGGGGTGGTGGCGCCTGCCTTTGATCCTGGCTCTTGGGAGGCAGAGGCAGACAGATCTTTGAGTTTGAGGCTAGCCTGGTCTACAAAGAGAGTTCCAGGGTAGCCATGGCTGTTACAAAGAGAAAAGAGAAACCATGTCTTGAAAAACAAAACAACAAGAAAAGACAAATGCAGAGTACATTGAAGCACCAACTAGAGGGGTCAACCGCCAAGCAGAAAGGGTTAAACGTCCCAGGAACAGGGCAAATGGTAAACTGTGACTGGTCACACAATGGGAAGATTTTGGTTGTCTTCTCTAATCAAACCTCAAACTATGTGGAAGGAGTGATATTTAGACTTAAGAATCTTAAAGGCCAAGCTGTTTAGATTATGTTATGTAGATAATAAACCACCAAAATATTTGACTGTTTTTTTCATAAAGCAATCATTTTATTCATTTGTTTTAATATATTTATAAACTATTCTTTGATAATTTCAAACATATATACAATGTAGTTAAACCATATTTCTCCCCTACTTGCCCCTTCAACTCCATCCCATTCCCAACTTCCTGTCTCTTTTTTAAATAACTTACTGAGTTCAATTAGTGCTGCCCATACATACCTGGGTATGGGACTGTGCACTGGAGCGTGGTCATCCTACCAGGGACCACACCTTAAAGAAGCTGACTCCTCCTCCCCAGTTGTCGTCGACTGTCAGTTGAGACTATGTCCATTCAGCAAAGTAATAATCTGTTCCCCTCTAGGGCCTATGAGCTCCACAGGCAAGGGTTCTTGTTCAGATTTACAGCACCAGCTGTGAATCCCTTCCTGTAGAGCAGACCTAAATCCGGTCAGAAAAATGCTTGCCTACCCTCATAACATGCATGCCACCATTGCCCCCATGGGCACATCTTAGCAGGTTGGTCATTTTAGCTCAAGAGTCACAGCTCAGTAAGACTGTGGATGTCTTCTCTCCCCTAGCAGCCTGCATAGCAACTTCCAGTTCTATGAAAGTTAGGAGGCAGCAGGGACGACGAAGCTTCTAGATCAGTATCAGCTTGATTTGTCCAAGTTCTGTGCCCCAAGTGTCTGGTATCTTCAATAATGTCTTATTGACAAGTTCTAGCAGGCAACCAAAACCAAGGGAAATAGCCTGGAACTCCCCTTGATCAAAAACTCTAGTGGAGTAGCCCATCTCCCTCCCGGGGCTTTTCTTTGGCAACATGTGGTTTCTGAGAGAAGCATTATCCCCCATGTAGGGTAACTCCAATTAAACTTTTTTTTTCTTATATTTAGGAAACTTAAAAAATAGTAGGTTTCCATGGCTTTTTGTCAACCATCCTTAGTGTTAGCTCCTCTTCCCTACCCTCCAACCCCCTCCCCACTTAAACACCCCCTCCTATTCCATTACCCCACCCCATATCTCTTGTATTCCACAATCTCTCCTCCCGTAAAATCTCCCTCCCCTCAGTGGTGAAGGGTTTTGAGGTAGGAGTCACATAATCAGATAATCACAGCAAGACTTAGAATTTCAAGTTCAGAAGAGTCCTTAAGCAATCCAACCCACACTCCTCAATTTACAAATGAGAAAAATAAAACAGCCAGGCGTGAGGCTGCACACTGGGGGCTCGCACTGCTGCCACGGCTCTGTCTGTCCGTCCGTGGCCAGGATCACTAGCTTGTATCCATTTAGCCACAGACAGAGTTCAGATCTTGGTGTCCTCTCATCCACACCCCACATTAGGGTGTCCCCTGGAGAGACCCTAAGAACTGCAGAAAAAAAATGGAGGCAGAGAGAAAAATCTTTAGAATCTAGTGGAGCAGCTGGAGATAACTGCCATTTTTTATTAGTTTCCAGAGTGTATTTATATTTGGGTAGGTAGCTGTTCTGGCCTGTTTTCCTGTTGCTGTGATATAATGTTCTAACCGAAAGCAACTTGGGGAGAAGAGGGGGTTATTTCAGCTCACATTTAGACATCACAGTCCAGCACTGAAGGAAGTTAGGGCAGAAACTCAAAGCAGGAAGCCAGAGGGGAAGCCATGGAGGGACGGACACTGGCTTGTTTTCCGGCTCACTCCTAGGCTCAGGCTTACCTAGCTTTCTTCTAGAGCCCAGGACCACCTGTGTAGGGATGGTAACACCCACAGTGGGTTGAACCCTTCCACTTCAATCAATAACCAAGTTATTAATTCAAGCAATGTCCAAAGGAGATGGGGACAGTGAGATGGTTCACTGGGTAAAGTACTTGCAGCCTGACAATGAAAGCCTGGGCCAGAGTTGGATCCCCAGAATCCACATAAAGATGGAAGGAGAGAAGTGACTCCACAAAGCTGCCCTCTGACTGCCAATATGTACTGTGCCATATGATATGCACTGTGCCATATGATATGTACTGTACCATATGATATGTACTGTGCCATATGTGCCTGTATACAACTGTCATACAGACATACACACAGATACACACTCACACAACAATACTAAAAAATAAAATGCAAAAAGAGAAATTTATAAAACATTCACTCTACTGCTCTGTATATAGTCCAGAACTACTCCAAAGCATTTTTCTGCTATATCTTGATGTGCTGTTTCAAAAATCAGTGACAACTCTTTCTCTTTTAAAGTTTAAAAACACTTACATTTCTGATAAGGTCTGTATGAACCTTGGTATTAAAGTGGTAAAAACAAGTTTATCATATCTCAAGGCATCAAGCCACAAGACTATGAATATTGTTAGTCCTTTACAAAAGTATTTTGTTTAGCAAAGTCTTCGCAGACATGGCTGCAGGCCAGTCTGATGGATGAAGGCTGGAATGGAGACACTCTCACTCTCAGAAGGCTCTGGGCAAACACTTAGCTTAGATCAGGGCTTCAGCTGGCTTACCAAAAGAGGTATTTCGTTATTTAGCTGTTTGGAATACAAATTTGGCTTTATGGTAACAGGAACGTATGCTGAGAGAGGCATAACCAACCCACAGGTTAAGGACGTCAAGGAACATCCTAGTCACAGAAATTTTGAGTTCTGAAGAGAAGTCATCTTTCCTAGTCTATTCTGATGCTGAGCTAAGATGTCAGCCAAGAAATTAACAGCTGTTAATATGTAAAGTGGGACACATGTTATCTCTTCACCTTTGTGATGTAGTACCATTGCCAGCATTTTTTTTAAAAAAGGGGTACTTAAATAATTTGTTTTAAATTCTAGATCTGGTGAGAGGAAAGCCAGGAATCAAACCCAGGGCATGAAAACTGCATCACTGTGTGATTTCCCACAGCATTGACTTAGAAGCCGCATTCACTCCCTGGAAGCCTTCATCAGATGGGATTCCCCCATGCTAGAGAGATACCAGTGTTGACTTTCAGAGTTTAAAGCTTGCTCTATGTCAGTCAGTAAACGAAAAGTGGGCATTGAAACTCAAATCTTCCTGTTTAGCAAAGCCATGCATTTCCGCAGCAACTCCGGAGAAGACGCAGCAACACCGAGGGAGGTGTTTGGATGACTGGGTAAACAGCAATAATCATAAAAGCACATCGCTAGCGCTCCACACTGGTACCTTCGTGCTTAGTAAATCCTGCTAAAATAAGGTCTGACCAATAAGCGTCAGGGAGATGAGTATAAATGGCCCAAGAGGGCGAGGTAACTTCAGACATCCACTGGGTACCGCTGACTACCTCGATTCTCATTCGCTCTCAGGCAGCATGAAGGGCCCCACTCTCGCTCTGTTTCTCTTCTCTGTCCTGTTGGCCGTTGTGCAAGTGAGAAGCAGGGAGACCGTGAAGCTCTGCGGCCTCGACTACGTGAGAACAGTCGTCTACATCTGCGCCAGCTCTCGATGGAGGAGACACCTGGAAGGGGCCCACCAAGCTCAGCGAGGTAATCGAACACACGCACCTCACCTTTTTCCCCAGACCTATTTTTTAATTCCCCCCACCAGTTATTTTAGTAGCTATTTCTCTAAGAAATTTTGATCTATTTGTGTATCAATGTAGGGGCTTAATCATCAAAATACGCTACTGAATTTGATCCGAGAAAATGACGAATATGCGACAGTTTAAAAAGTAATGCACTGCTCTTCTTTTTTTTTAAATTTTATTAAATTTTCTATTCGTTTACATACCAACCACAGGGATCTGCACTGCTATTCTTTAGCCTTCTGCTTGCAATCATTTCATTGCCTGGGACTTCAGCAAGCTTAGCATCCGTGGGTGGAGCAGTGAAGGCTATAGAGAGGCCAAATAGATATCTGCACACGGATGATTACAGAGTGTATTAACTTAGAATTCAGGTAAGCGGCAAACAAGGGTGAAGGGAAGGACCCGACTCAACAGACCACTTACAAAGTACCAGGCAATTTCAAAGGCAACATGTCATTCAGCTTTCCAATGAAGATCGTGTAAAGTAAGTAATGTTTATCATTTATCAATAAGAAAACTGTTCACACAGCTCCTCAGCAGGAGGCCAAGAAGCAAGTTAGATCTATATGCTTCAAGAACTGAAGTCATTGCCATTACACGCTGCACCCCAAGTGAAGAGACGGCTTCAATAGATCCTTACATCGCAGAAAAGGTGGAATTTGACAGAGGTCCTGAAGGGCCTGTCAAATTTGAAAAGTTGGGTGCAGGGCCGGGGGAGTTGGGAGCATTGGGGGGAATTGTGAGCAATAGGAAATGTGTAGTCAGAATTCCCAGAGTGCCTGTCAATCTGTTATCACAGCAGTGATGTGTGGACTTCACTGAACTACCGTTTTCAATTCAAGTAATTTAGAAAATGGGCTAGGATTCTTTCTGCTAATCTTGTAATGAATTACGAGGTAAAGGACTGGAGACATGACTCAGCGGCCCATGCCAGGCACCTCACAACTGTCTATAACTCCAGCTCCAGGGGGTTTGACTTCTTGGCCCCACTGAGCACCTACATTCATGTGTGTGAACATGCGTGCATGCGCGACAGACACACAGACACACACAGATACACACAGACACACACACACACACACACACACACACACACACCTACACACATAACTAAAAATAATACAAATTAAAAATTAAAACTATGAGGTAAAATTTACTTAAAGTTCTATTCTATTTTTTAAATTGACAAAAATGGAGTTTATATATATAAGTATATACATAAATATAAAAATGGAGTATATATATATATATATATATATATATATATATATATATATATACCATATTGATGTTTCACAATGGCTAAATCAGGCTAATTCACATACACATTACCTACATACTTATTTTCTTGTGGTGAGAACAGTGAGACTGTATGCCCTTAGAAACTTCAGGAATGCATATGCTGCTGTTGATCACAGCCGCCACATTGTGCAGTCCATCTCTTGAACTTGTTCCTCCTGGCTACTGGAAACTCTTCACTCTTTGGCTCCCCTCTCTCCATCCCTGGACACCTAAGTGACCCTCAGAGAGCCACTGTTGTCCTTTTGCTCCTGTGGCCTTGGCTGTCCAGATCTCTCTTAGAAGTGAGGCCATGAAACATTGCTCTTTCCGTGCCCACCTCATGACTCTGCTTGAATAATGGATTTCATTGCCTTTGTTTTCTAAGAAAGATGTAGGGAATGGATGACATATAAAAGCTAAAAGTTTCAGCTTGGCTTAAAATGACTTGGCTAAACAAAAGACTTAAGTAAAGGACTAACAATATTCATATTTTAGGGGGAATGATGCCTTGAGATGTGATAAACTTGTTCTTGCCACTTTAATATTCAGGTTCATACAGACCTTATCAGAAATATAAGTGTTTTTAAACTTTAAAAGAGAAAGAGTTGTCCCTGACTTTCGAAACAGCACATCAAGATATAGCAGAAAAATGCTTTGGAGTAGCTCCAGACTATACAGTAGAATGAGTGTTTTATAGGTTTCTTTTTTTTAGATTTTATTTTTTAATATTGTTGTTGTGTGAGTGTGTGTCTGTGTGTATGTCTGCATGACAGTTGTGTACAGGCACATGTGCCACAGTACATATATGGCAGCCAGAGGACAATGTTATGGATCTAGTTCTCTCCTTCCATCTTTATGTGGATTCTGGGGATCCAGCTTGGGTCCAGGCTTTCATTGTTGGGCTGCAAGTACCTTACCCAGTGAGCCGTCTCACTGGCCCCATCTCCTTTGGACATCACTGAAATGGTAACACTCAAACCTTCCACAGGTCTCCATGGTGCTTTCCTTCACATTTTTTATCTGATCAATCACTAGTTGGCCAACTGGCATTCATTCAGGTGGCTTTTGTTTAGTGCTTGACGGTGTTGATACGTGAGTCTCAACTAAATTAGAAAGCCAGAAGGGCTTGAGTACAGATATTGGGAACAACATTTAGATTAAACAACATAGCCCATGCTTTACTGTCAGATATGGAATGGAAATCCCATCGATCAGCTCTGCAAGGCCTACCCAGGGTTTTTGTTACTGTTGTTTTTCAGCTTCTAGCTAATTAATTACATCTCGTATGGCTAATTATATAGCTTACTGCTCATTATAACTAATATCTTTGGAAACTGCTGGTCATGGAGCTGAGGTGGCTGGCATCAGTTTCTGCTAGCCAACGGACACTGATGTCATTCAACCTCTGTAAAATGAAGAGCGTGCACAAGCCAGCTCCTCCTGAAGTGCAGGTCTTCGGTGCTTTTTTTTTTGGTCAGGCTTCTTTAAGGTAGTATGGTACCTCTCCTCTTTTACAGCTGAACCAAGAAACTACTTCCAACTCCCAGACAGACAGGAGACATCCAAGGAAACTCTGGAGCACAATCTTCCCAAGATGGATATCTCAGGACAGGAACTTGTTCAAGACCCACAGGCGCCCATGGAAAGGCTTTGGCAGTTGAAGAAGTACTCGCAAGTGTCCAAACGAGATCTGCAAACTATGTGCTGCGTGGAAGGCTGCTCCATGACTGAGCTCAGTACACTCTGTTAGGAAGCGCCCACACCCATGGGCAAGCTTCAGCATGCATTTAATTGGTGTTCTAGCTCTGAGTCTATCAGTGCTACCATGGCTTTTGGGTAGACAATCCTTTTCTAAAAGGTCTATTATGGCTTAAAGCCAAGAGAAGTCTCTCTTCTCCCTTTGCCAAGGTCAATCCACTTTTCTTTCTGAATTCTAACTATTGCTTTGAAATTTCAAGTGCTGTGCAATACTGCAGTAAAATGTCTGAATCCAAGTTTACTGTGATTCTTTTCCCTTAAGAAATTGTTATACTGCCCTGTGGGAGACTGGCTCTCACTTTTTCCCAAGGGTGCTCTTGAGGAGTGAGAGATAAGAGATATTAGATAGAAATATAGAAGGGAGAGAGACAGAAAGAAACACAGGATAGCCTCAGGAGGGCCTGGATCATTATCCAACGGCCCCTTCTGTCTCTTCTAAAGGGCTTTTATAGGAATGCCAAGGGGTGGAGCAAAGACCTCCCCCTAGCATAGCCAAGTTCAGACCCTTTCCGATCACCTGGTAATGACACACATGGTCAAGCAATCCTCTAACACAGCCCTGTTGGGTAAAGCAAGCTCAGATCTCACTAGGAAACCTTTGTGGGCCTCCATACTGCTCCCCCATCAACTCCTGAGGCAGGTGGGAGAGCTGGCCCTGAGGTCATAAGGAAGGGAGATGTGTCCATGCCCACCACCAACTGCACACAGGAAAGCAGGTCCTGCACCTCACCTGGGCAGCACAATAGAGCCAACCTCATTGGTAGAGGTATAGGTGATCCAGCCCCGAAGTGTGAGCATAGGAGAGCTGTCCCCATTACCCATCTGTCATGTGGTGGCATGGGTGGGGGAGAGATGCCCTCTCCACCCTGCCCATCAAAGCCTGAGGCAGGTGGGAGAGCTGGCCCTGAGGTCATAAGAGCAAGAGAGCTGACCCTGCCCATCATCAGCTGCAGCACTCTGGAGAGTGACCCCTGTGCCTCCCTGGGCAACACAGTAGAGTGGCCCTGAAGGTGTAGGTGTGGGAGATCTAACCCTGAGGACATGAAAGCAGAAGAACTGGCCCCGCCCCTTGCTCATCACTGCAAGGGATGAGCTTGCTAGAGCAATGCAAGAGAGTTCACCCTGGTGGTGAGGACAAGGGAGCTGGCAGGCTGACCAATGATGCTACCCAGGCCCAGAACCAGGGTTATGTGTTGGCCCACCTCAACATCCACCCCATCTGTGATCTTCTGGAGTACATGAAGGGACCAGTCCTGCAGACTCAAAGCTGTAGGATCCCACAACACAGGGCCACAGCAGGATAACCAAGAGGAGTCCTAGTGAGGGCCCAGCATTGATAGTGTGGCAGAAAGCAGAGGCCTCGAACCAGACCAATGACTCTTTGCAGTGAACATTTGCAAGCAAAGATATATGGACAAAAGGGTTTACTGCGTGACTCACTGTGTCACACTGCAGCTTCCATGATGAGACTGATTTTTTTCCTTCTCTCTCTCTTTTTTTTCTCTTAAATTTTATTTTATTTTATTTTGGGGGGAAGTTGCAAGGGCAGAGGGTAGATATAAAAGGACAGGGAAATGAATGAGATGGAGATGCATGATGTGAAAGTTACAAAAAATAAGTAAGAAGGAAAAATTTTTAATTAAAAAAAAAAAAGAAAAAATTGTTATAGGGACCAGAGAGATTTCTCAGTGGTTAAGAGCAATTGCTCTTACACAATTGTCACACTGTAACTTCAGTTCTAGGAGACCGATACCCTCTTCTGGTCTCCACTGGGACTCAGTCTGAATGTGGTGCACAGACATATATGAAGGCAAAACACCCATCATGTGAAATAATATGTATGTGTGAATTAAAAAAAAAGTTAGAGTCAGTGATTAAGGATGCTCCAGTAAAAAGCAAATCAAAACAAAGAAAAACCAAAAAAACCAAACAAACAAATAAAAAAAACATGTACCAGGGACTGGAGAGATGGATCAGTTAAGAGCACTGGCTGTTTTTCCAGAGGACCCTAGTTCAATTCCCAGCACTCACATGACAGTTTACAAATACCTGTAACTGCAGTTCCAGGGGATTTAATGCCCTTTTTTGGCCTCCTCAGTCACCAGGCAAGCATGTATTACACAAACATACATTCAGGAAGAACATCTATACACACAAACGAATCTTTAAAACAAAATAAAAATAAAAGTCATGTACCACTAAAAATAATAGGAATGTCCCCTTGCAATCCTACATTGTTTAGCGTGTGAGCAATGAAGGGCCTGATAATGGAGTTACAAACGGTTGTGAGCCACCATGTGAGTTCCGGGAAACAGACTGCTGCGCCATCTGTCCCACGCCAATCTAGCCAGCTCTTACTAAGGGTGATCCAAAGCCTCCCCTTCCGGTGATGGGTAAGATGGGAGAAACTGCTCTGCTGTCTCCTAGACAGGAACTATGCCTCTCATAAGTGTGGATGAAGTCTTGGAAGACTGATCATCATCATGCAGCAATTCCCAGAGATTTCTGGGACCACAGCTCTTAGTGCCATCTGTGGCAGGAAAGCAGGACAGAGAGAGGGGCATGGAGATTGTCACATGAAAGAGATGAATGACTGAGAAAAAAGTATGTTTGAGTAATGTTCTCCTTTTTGTAGTCTAAGCTACCTTTATTTTGCCTCTGTCTTGCAGAGATAAAAGGACTTTCCATTCTTTTTTTTTTCCATTTTTCTTTATTAAGAAATTTTCTACTCATTCTACACACCACTCACAGATCCCACCGCATCCTTTCTCCCATGTCCCAGCCCTCCCTCCCAAGCCACCCCACATCCCCACATCTCCCAAATCAAGGTCTCCCATGGGGAGTCAGCAGAGCCCGGCACACCGAGCCTAGGGAGGTCCAAGCCCTTTCCCACTGCACCACAGGTACCGGATTCCCAAAAGCCTGCCCAAGCACCAGGGATGGATCCCAATCTCCCTGCCTGGGTGTTCCCCAAACAGTTCGAGCCAAACAACCGTCTTCCGTATCCAGAGGGCCTAGTCCAGTCCCGTGGGGGTTTCACAGCCACTAGTCCACAGTTTATGGGCCTCCAATAGTGTGGCCGGTCATCTCTGCACTTCTTCCCACACTTCTTCCCGTAATAATTTCCATGTTTCCTGCCTGCAAAATCCCTCCTCTCTCTCATCAATTGGATTCCCAGAGCTCAGCCTGGCACCTGGCTGCAGATCTCTGCATCTGCCTCCATCAGTCACTGAACAAAGGCTCTATGATGATAGTTAGGGTATTCGCTAGACTGGTCACCAGAGTAGACCAGTCCAAGCATCCTCTGGACCACTGCCAGCAGTCCAAGGTGGTGTCATCCTTATGGGTTCTTGAGAGCTTCCCCAGCACCTTGCCTCTTCCTTTGAGAAACCAAGCCCTAGCTGGTGAAGGCATTGTTATCCGATTGGCTGTCTTTCTAGACAAAATGAGAAAGCAGGGCTATCACAAAACATTTTCATCTCTTACACTGGCTGCTGACCCTAGTGTGTTGTTAGTGCTGCTCTTAGTGATACTGTCTGTGAAAGGCATCAGCTACATGTTGGGTGTTCATTGTGTGTGGTCTGTAAACATCACTGCAGGTAACCTGTAAGGCGTGGATGGTACTTCATCATCATCTTTCACATGAGAAATGTGTCTCAGTCTGCACAGCTGAGTGGATGGTGTTTCTGGAGACACAGCAAAACTGTTTAGTGTTGATCAAGGCAGTCTCACCAAACTTGCTAATATTCAAAATTCTTATTACCATTAGGCATTCCCAAATTTTTTTAAAGTTAGTTTTACTAGGCAGCAAGTTAGATATCATCAGGGAAGGAGGTCTTTGGAGATGGAGTCTCTCCTCTTAACCAGCAGCTTGTAAAACCAAAAGGAAATTTCAAAACTCTGTTTGTTGATCAGAGGAATGGGTTCTGAATCATAGTCCCCAGCCTTGATGGAGATGTCATTCTGAATTCTCCAGAAGGCCATTCATTGAGACCTTCCTAAGCCTTATAAGCACATGATCTAAGGGGTAGAGAGATGGAGCAGTGGTTAAGAGAACTGGCTGCTTGTAGGGACCTGCCCCACGGGGAACTTAGGTCACCTGTGAAGAGGTGGCCTGGAACTGAGGAAAGGCAAGTGCGTGCTGCTCGCCAGTTTCCCAACCTCCCTCTTACCGACAATCAGACGCAGCGCAGCAGGGAGTCACATCAAGCAAGAACTCCTTTACTGATAGGCAGTAAGCTTCTTTTATACCAGAAAACCTCCAAACCCTAGGAGGGGGTGAAGGAACAAACCAATCATTTTAAAGGGCACCCTATTTACAAGAAGTTGTTTATGTCCTGACACTATCTCTTGTTTTTTAGTATCTTATCTTAGCATAAATAACTTGAGCTAACTTCCTTTCTCACCGTTTGTATCTACTCTCTGCGTAAACACGTTAAAGCCTAAGCTCTATTTATCTGAATTTCTCTCAGCACCCTCTTTGCAGCCCACGTATGCCCCACAGCTGCTCTCCCAGAGGTCTTGGTTCAATTCCCAGCACCCACATGGCAGCTCACAATCATCTGTATCTCCAGTTCTATGGGATCCAGTGCTCTCTTCTGGCCTCTGTGGGCATCAGGCATGCACATGCGGCACAGACATGCAGGCAGGCAGACACGTATGCACATAAAATAAAAACAAATCTCAATAATATCATCTATAAGAGGTTTTCTTAAAGAATATGAATACAGTTGTCCTTTCAAAAGAAAGTCAATCCAAATGATCCTGTCAATCACCTGGATAGGGGTAAGTCCCTCAAGAAAATCTGCCTTGGCTAGAGGTTTTATAAGCAGGCAGGCTAAAGCCTTCCTGAAATATAAAGTCAGATTGAGTTACTGTACCAGGCATACATTTCCTCCTGTGAAGTGGACCTTAAATCCAATCAGAAAGCTGTTAGTTACCTCCATTACACAGCTTGCCAGTCAGTCATTATTATAGCCCACAGAAGTCTTAGCTGGCTAAGACTATTGATTAATCCCCCCCACACTCACCCAGCATCCTGCATAACATCTTCTGTGAAAGCTGTGACCAAAGTTTTGGTGGGCAACTGTATCAGTTACTTTTCTATTGTTGTGATAAAAACACCATGACCAAGACAACATAAAGAAGAGAGCATTTACTTGGGCTTATGTTTCCAGAGAGATAAGAGTCCTGTGGCACAAATCGAGGCAGTAGACGGCAGTCATTGGGGGTGGGGGGGCAGGAACAGTTCTGAGCTCACATCTTGAACCACAAACTGAGACCTGAGAGTGAACTGGGAATGATGTCAGGCTTCTGAAACCTCAAAGCCCATTCTTAGTAACACACTTCCTCTAGCAAGGCCATGCCTTCCAAATGGCAGCAGTAACTGGGGACCCGGTGTTCAAATACCCAAGACTATGGGAGACATCTCATTCAAACCCCCACAGCAACTAAAATCAATGCCAATCGCCTGTATTGTTTTTTGGGGGTCTCTGGGAACCCCCAACCAACAACTCAAAGGGAGTTGCCCACATCTGACACTGGGCTTTTTATTTGGAACCTATGGCTTCTGAGAGGAGCATTATCCCCTGCATAGGGTAAATCCAATTTAATATATATTTAAAATCCATCCATACACACACATACAAGTGTTCAGGAAGCTTATAACATAGTAGGTTTTCATATATCTTTTTCAAATGTACTCAGTGTTAGTTATTTCTCTGTCTCTCCCCATTCTTCTATCTGGCCAAGAACTGGCGGCAAGGGAGCTCACAGGCTGTTGGGGTGAATCGACTACTATTCTTTTGCTAAACGGACATAGTGTCAAGCAGCCTTCTAAGTATGTGTCTATGTACCCATAGAGCAGGGCAGCTCTTAGTACTCACCAGAGGAGCATCTTTGTGCACTGGGTGGTGGTTGCTTCAGACGCTTACAGCTGGGTCAAAATGCAGAGTAAGTCTGCAGAGCGCTCAGCTGTCTACATCATTATCCTCCCCTCTCTTCAAGGCCCAGAAATACTGTGAAAGACTATAAATGCTAAAGGTTGTGCCTTGTGAGTAAAACAACGTTTTCTGGACATGACAGAAGCATTGCATTCACAGCACCTTGTACAAAACCGAGCCAGTCAGCATCCCAGCATGGATGGGGGAAGGGACTTGTGAGGCTCCATCCCTAGCTGAGGAGCTGTTGACAGTTGTGGGACGCTAGGGCAGGGACAATCAGTTTTCTTTATGAATGTGGCCTCTGAAAGGTTGACATGGGAGGCCTCACACCCATGTGCTATGGACAGCATATTAGATTCAATGGTTACTTAAAAAGAGATAGAAACAAGGATGTGAAGTTAGAAAGGAGCACAGGATGGGAGGTGCAGAGTCTGGGAAGAGTTCAAGCAGAAAGTGGTAGAAAGTGAATGTGATCAAAGTACATTGCATACATGTATATAATTTAATAATAAAATCTATAATATTATATATATATATATATCCATCAAGTACAATTTTGCTGCCCATATACCCCATATATTCTTGGATGTGTGGCCTTCTATTGATGTGTAGTCAACCCACCAGGGGTCACACCTTTGAAACTATTAATTGCCAAAAAATCCTTAGTTAAGGGTAGGAATTCCTGCCTACATAGCACGTCCATGCTGGCATGTTGTTTGGTTCGAGCTTTCGCAGGCCTTGTACATATCAACTGTCGTGAGTTCATACATGCGACTGTCCTCTGTGTCCTGAGAGCACTGTTTCTTTACAGTCATCTCCTCCTCTGCCTCAGACACTCTTTCCACCCCTTCTTCTACGGTGACCCCTGAGGCCCGGACAGAGGAGATATGATATCGATGTCCCATTAATGACTGAGCACTCCAAAGTCTCTCATTCTCTGCACCTTGACCAGCTGTGGGTCTCTGTTATAATTGCCATCTATGGCCAAAAAAAAAAAAAGCTTCTCTGGTGGGTATTGAGAGATGCACTGATCTATCTATGGGTAAAATGATAAGTCATTAGGAGTCAGAACACACACACACACACACACACACACACACACACACACACATACACACATAAATAAAATTAATCTTTAAAAAGAAAAACAAAACAAAAACACCAAAGTTATCTTAAAGGGTTATTGAAATAATCTTCCTTTTCCCACTTGATGAAAAGCTGACGTTTGCATGTCAGCCAGCGAAGCACACAGCAGCAGCAGACCAGGACGAGCTGAGCTGGATTTTACTGAGGCAGATATGGTGGGATTGAAGCTGTGGAGCTGGTTGCTCAGGATTGAAACATCCCCTTGTGGGAGGGAGTGAGGGGGTACAAGGGACAGGAGTTCATAAGGTTCCTGAGGCCCTTCCCGAAGGTACAGCAGTAAGTAAATGCTGGGGAGAGAAGTGGAGCTGCAGAGGATAGGAAGGAGCTTAGGGAATGCCAGCAACTCAGCTAAGGTGGGTTGTCATGGTGATACAGCTGTTTGTAAGTAACCCCTCACATGTCCTAGCCAACAACAATACACTCTTGGGTTCACCAGCTGGATTTTGATGAAGGATTGTGTGTGTGTGTGTGTGTGTGTGTGTGTGTGTGTGTGTGTGTGTTAGTTCTCTATTTGGGCTTGAATAAATACTTGTTCAGTCTTCTCAGGAAGAGTCATACAACACCTGTAAAAATACAATGCAACACCACTCTGCCTACAAATTTTTTTATTACGTAAAAATAGTTTTCGTAAAATACATTATTTGTGATAACATGTAGTGCTTTTATTATTCTTAAATGTTACTATTTTAACATTTCTGTTTTAAATATGAATATTCTCCATATAAACAAAAGCTCTTTGAAATTCTGCAGTTTCTGAATGTGCAAAAAACACGAGTTGCCAAAATTTAGCTAGTTCAGACTGTTTGCAATATTTGTAATTAGAAGGACACAATAGACAACAATATCCCTATGAACGAACTCATTTCTATAGGTTACCTTACCTTGCTCTAGAGGAAAGCCTATCAGTGCTTTAAAATTTTTTTAAATTGCATTTACTTACTTATTGTGTGTATGTGTGTGTGTGTGCATATGTATATGGATGTGTGTCTGCTACAGCACACACATAGGGATCAGAGGACAACTTGCAGGAGTCGGTTCTCTCCCTTCACCCTGTACGTCCCAGGAATTAAACTCAGGTTATCAGGGTGGGCCTTTGCGCACTCAGCCATCTTGATGGCCCATATGTATATTTTTTCCAGTATAAATTTATTAGTTATCACTTATCATATAATAAATATTTATCACCGACAATTATAACTTTGTTATTATAAGTGTATTATTTAAGGATATAGAAACAAAAAGAAGAAAATGGGATCTAGTCTCTTTACTTAAATCCTGTGGGATGCTGTTTTTAGGGGAAAAGATCACATATGTACAAGGTTAGGAAATGCAAATGGTTCAAAGAAGTATAAAAACAGCACACCCGACTTTCCTCCATTTGCTTCTGAAGTAATAAGACAGCCATGACTAAGAGTTGTATGTGAGCTGGGGTTTAGCTTGGCTGGTCTGGGGCAGGACCTTGGAAGTCTGCCAGCTGATAGTCCCCTCCCATCTCCTACTCTTCCCTCTGTGCCTTTCTTTAGTCTTGAAGGAGGATGAAACAGGCCAAATAAAGGTCATTCGCCTTGGGGTGCTCCTTGAATGATTAACATGCCTAGGTGAAGAATGGGCATGAATCTGACCCCCAAATTTTAAACAAAAGAGATAGCTTTCTCTTGCTTTATCACCCACTGCTCATCAGTAGGTCTAACTAAAGAGTCAGTGCCTTTTGCAAATGAAATTTCTAGTATCTGTTCCCAATCATTTTTATAAAAAAAACCAAAACACTTGTCATTATTTTCTAATAATATCCTTAGATGAATCTGATCTCAGACTGAGTTAGGCCCATCATAAGGATTAGGAAATGCTTTATCTTAAATTGTAACCTCTACTTCTTTAAATGAGTGGGTCCTTACGTGTCTTTCACTTGTGCTTGTAGATGGAGATGCAAGTAAGCACTTTAGCTATGTTTTGAAACAATTTTAAATCTATACTATCAAAGTAAAGTGAACTAAATAGAAAGAATCTACTTGTATTATTAACAAATATACATTATTTTTTCTTTAGTTTCAAAATGATTTATCTTGTATAAATTTACAAAGTGATTTCCCAGTATTTACTAAGCAAAATCAGACTGATTATGTGGTGTGTTTGGTAGTTGGATGATCCACCATCATCATTTATTGGAAACATCATCTGTTGGTTATTAACTCAAGTACAAAGGGAAGCCTGGGTCTCCCCATACTGGTTATACTGGTTTCTTGTCTTGGTAGGTAGGGAAATGGTTGCTAGTAGATGGGGAACCACAATTTAGAGCCTGTATTTAAAAGAAAAAATATGTGTAGCACAGTTGATCTGTCAAGAAAGAAACTGAAAGCTACTGCAGACTAGAGAGAAATTTTCAGCATACTAGGTCTCAGCTCACTCTCTGGAGGTATATGCTCATTTATGAATGAACTCACAAATCCAAATGGGATTGAAGGCAGCAAGGAATGGACAGGGCTAAGCAACATCACTGTTGAGAAACAGGAAAAGTCCTGTGCAGCCTCCAGCCCTCTGCATGGCACAAAGAGAAATCAGCAATGGAGGTAGAAGTTGGGAACAGATAATGCCATGGAAAATGTGGATTTTGAAAGAAAACTGTCATTCAATAATGGTGTTTGAAAACTTGGAAAAAATAATCACAGGTATATTATAGTGATGAGAAGTAATTGCAAAAATATCAGCTCAATCTCATCTTTCTTTCTTTTCCTTCCTCCCTTCCTTCCTTCCTTTCTTCCTTTCTTTCTTCTTTCTTTTTCCTTTTTACAGTGTTAAGTATTAAACTTAGGGCCTTGGGTCTACTAAGCAAGAGCTCTATAGTGACTGAGCTATATCCCCAGCCCTTGGTGCTTTGAGACAGGGTCTAATTGTGTAGCTAAAACTGGAACTCTAGCTTCTCCAGCCTCAGCCTCTAGAGTACTGGGATTAGAGACTTGCTCCAGAACACCCAGATCTGCTTTAGCAAACACATACTGTAAAAATTAGAGGTTAAGAGGAAATTTCTTTAATAGGTAGATTTTTTAAATTTGCTTACTTATTATTATTATTATTATTGTCAGGATCTCACATAACCCAGGCTGGCTTCCAATTCTGGTATAACTGAGGCTCGTCTCAAACTCCCAATCCTCCTGCCTCTAGCTCCCAAGTGTTGGGATTACAGATGTGCCTTATCATATCCTGCTTTGGCTCAACTATCTTTTTTTTTTTTAAAAAAATTAAAAAAAAATGTTTCTATGTGTATTGGTGTTTTGCCTGCATGTGTATCTGTGCACCATGGGTGCCTGTTGCCCAGGGATGTCAGAAGAGGGTGCTGGATCCCTGAGAACTGTGGTTATAGACACCTGTTATCTGCCATGTGGGTGTTGGGAATCAAACTCAGTTCATCAGAAGTGTAGAGTATGCAGTGCTCTTAACCTCTGAGCTACCTCTTCAGCTCTGGGTTTGCTATTTTATCTGCACTGTCTGTCCAAGTCTTCATGAGAACACAATCATGGCCTATTTTACCTTTCAGGAAACAGGCTGAAGGTGTTAGGTCCTTGCCAGACTTACATAACTGTTAAGGGTTAGAAATTACTGAAGTGGTGTGTCTTCAAACCTATGCTTGAAAAGGAGAGGGAGGGAGGGGACAGGAAGGGGGGAGGAAGGGGGAGGGGAGGGGGAGGGGAGGGGGAGAGGAAGAGAGAAAAGAAAGAAAAAAAGAGCACCGTCCCTTCCCTTAAACTACATCCATGGCCTCTCAGAAGAAAGACTTTAAAAGAGCTGAGATGCCACGAGGGCGGAGTGGTCTGCACCTCTGGCTTGGGAGAGCACTTTCAAAATTCATGAAAGCCCCAGACTGGTGGGTGAGAACCAGACTGCTGCTGTAAGAGCATCAGAGAGATGAGGGAAGAAAAACAAATAACTGTTTGATGTTGAGTTTTCTTGTCTGTGTTTTATAGCACCCAGAAAGACAGGTCAAGTGATGCTTTCAAGAAGGCAAGTGTTCATTCTTCAAGACTGTTACGTTATAAATGTCTGATTTATTGACATTTAAAAAAAATTACTTCCAAACACTAATTCTCAGACTTAAAAAATTAATTCATTGATTTCATTTTTAGTGAAAATAAAATTTTTCCATTTATTGCTTCATTTCTGACCCCACGATCTGTTGCACTCTGACCTCCTACTACGTGCTTTATGAAGTCACCCAATTATCAATGACTGCAGCTGACAACAAGCTCCGGGATGCTAGCTTGTTTTTCAAGACACTTCACATTTCCTTTGGTGTCTGACAACAGAAAAGGATAATATAGGAAACAGTTTTAATGAAGAAAAAGAGAAAGAAAAAAGGCAGCGTGTAACTGATAGAGCCCTAGGTTTGGGGAGGTAGTTTCTGGCTGGGTTCCTAGAGCCGGTTATTGGCTGTTTAGCACTGATTATACTTGCTGGCTGATGCATATTTTATAAGGCAGGAGGGAGAAGTGAGATCTTATTTTGGATGTCTGCCAAGACTAAATCTCTTCCCTTGATGTTCTGGCTCAGCTTGCAGCTGCCTGTGGCCGATCAACTTAACCTAGGGTGCAGACTCAGACTCAGTGTTTTATTTCTCAAACTCTTTCGGCTGGTGTCTGATTCCTGTGAACAGGACCATGCATTTTGCTCCAGGCACTCAGGCTTTTCAGCTGTGACCACAAGCACTTCTCTTAGACATTAAGCTGTGAGCCGGTCAGCAAGCATGCAGTTAATCCTACAAAACCCTGTGCCGTGGCACCAGCATTATCATTACATCAAGGAAATGCTGCTGCTTTGTAAAACTGGTAATGTATTTAACGTGCCTGGGATGAGGGGGGGATCAGAACTTAGTCTTCCAGTCACCCAGGACTTGAAACTTCACTCTGTGCATTGTGTTAGCCTCCTTTTGCCTAACCATGTAGACCTTGTTCCTGCAATGTCCCATATGACATAGCTTCTTGGACTCACTTAATGCTATTCACTTGGAGGAAAGCTGCAAACGACTCCTCCTGGTCTGCGTGCACTTCCTTACCAGATAGCTACCATGCATCCTTCAATCTTTGTGTGACCTCTTATTCCGTGTAAATCCCTCTAACCTTTCATCTTTCGAAATTCTCCTGGTCTCCATCAGTCTGGAGGAAGTCTTAATTGCCTTTCACAAAGCCTACCACATGTTCCTTCACTGGATAAAGACCTTCTGGAATTCTCTTGTGATAACATGTTCCAATCTGTGTGATCACATGGTAATCTTCCTGTCTCCCCTTATTGGAGTTCTGGGGTTACAGATGCACCCTGCTGTCATTTCGATAGGACGCTGGTCCTTAAGGGTTGAGATGTGGATTGCTATTTCTGGACAGTTGGGAGTTAGGTAGCACAGTGCACAAGAGTCTTGCTTATAAGTAAAGAATTAGAGTTCATTGTTAGGTGGTCTGTTACACTCAGTATCTTCAAGCAGGTAAGGCGAGGGAGGGGGGAAAGCTGGAGAATAGTCAAGAGATTAACCGAGAGAGATCCCAGGAGGGGAGTGGGAGGGAGGAGATGGATGGAGGAGGGCCTGAGGGGAGGGTGAGACCTGAGTTTTCTGAAAAGAAGACAGGGTGTTCTACAGTGGGATGAGTAGGAAGACCGGCGTTCAGGGAGAGGGAGCTCGGCTGTTCCAAAATAAAACTTCTTCAAACTTATGGTGGTGTTTCTTTGAAAATTTCCCATCTCAAGGCTTTGTGTGGTGACTAACGCTCTCCTGAAAATTAGTTACTCTGGATGAGTTCTTACCCTATATTCCCATGCTGCTGTGATTGCTAGAGGTCACCCCTGAACTTATCTCAATTACAGCACACGGCAATAGGCCTGCAAACTACCTTTCCCATTTTTTAATGGCCTTTGTATGTTAAGGTTTTAGTTGCCAACACAACCTGGAATGGATGGTGAGAAATGATTCTACTGACTGGAAATTAGAACCCGGAAAGGAAGTCATCCCAGTAGCAGATTTTCTCCATCACAAAGCTATGTCTTCATCTGACTCGTTTGCACCAAGCTGTTGTGTGATTTCATGGCCTTCCTCTAAAAAAGAAACCGTTGAAAAAGCATACGGTGACACTCGCTGCTCCCTCTGACAATCAAATCCAGATTCCAAACTGGTGTTTGCAGACAGGCCAGTCCTGGTGGTCATTATTCTACATAAGCCCCCTAAAGCATTATCAGAAAAACCCTAGAAATGCGTTTTAAAACTACATTTGGTTTTAGGGAAAAGTAAGACATCAAAACATTTTTAAATTGTGAAGCATTGACTGGGTTTTTCCATTTGTTAAAATCTTTCTGATACGAATTACACGTAATTCCCCCCTTAAGAGTGTAATACTGCTAATTCTCCCCATATGTGAGCAATTTGTGTTTGACCTTTAACGAATGTCCTCTAGGCAGATGACGTGCCATCCTAGAGCAATGCCACAGCGTCATTTTACATGCACACAAAGACTTGAAAGCTCCATAAAAATAAACGACCCATGCTACAAGAGGCGTTAGCCAGCAGAAGAGCTATTTCAGCCCTGTAAACTTCAATGCCCATACGTTCAGAAACCTCACTGGGTCACTTGAGTGCTAAATTCATAGGAACAAAATGGCAAATACACATGTTTTATTTGTTAAGTTGCCAGCTTTGAATTCTGGGTAAAGGTTAGGCCAGAAAAAGCTACTCAAAGTCACGTGGACAGTGTATATTCAAAGGTAGCGTCTCTTTCCAATGCATGATCTTAGGTGCTCCGGACACATTTACTATTAAGCATCATGTATATTTAATAGCATAATGTCTACTTTAGTGTCCTTAAAAGCCTGTAGTCACTTTATAGTTTCCATTATTGAAGAGCCAATGTTCAGTTCTCCTGTAATTTTGTAAAGTGCAGGCAACCCACAAGAGCGTCTAGATTTAGTTTGTAGCCCCATGGGACTATGGTAATTATTATGAAATCATTAATTCTACCTCAGCACTTTTAGCTGTCAGGTACATGTAACAGTAATTGCAGTTAATGAATGCTGCTCAATTTATTAAATGTAAAATGAAAACCAGTATTATTTCATATGCAGTACTGAAGTATATTAACATTTATCATTTTTGTGTACCATGTTGAATTATCCTGTCTTATATATGATATATATACCCAGAATATATTACCATATATTTCTAGAACCTTATCAAAAAGTGGCCCAGGGACTTCTATCTCTCCAACTAAAAGAGAAATCAAAACAATTAGTACGGAAAGTAATATTTAGTCAGCATCTATGTTTATGTGGACCACATTCAACTTCTGTCTTGGAGAAACAAGGTTCTTTCTTGGGCTCCCCTCCCTCCACCAGTTCTCACAAGAGTGATGGAAACTTCTAGTTGTTTGCCATGTTCGTCTTGCTTCTTTCTCACGGGTTTTGCCCATAGAACTTTTGTGGATACAGAGACAGAGCCTGTTCGATGATTTTAAGATACCGGGACCGTCCTTCTCATTTTCAGTTACTCAAAGTAAACCGCGTAGACATTTGCAAGTGCAAAGAGGGTCGAATTTCTGAAAGTGTAGGATGAAACGGTATCACTTTTAGGATTCCAGAGGCACCTGCTGCCAATAAGTATGCTCTGACCATCTTGTTGTCCAATGTAAACAGTCACAATTAGTTTATACCGGGGAATCATTAACTCTTTGACCCGGGCTTTAATAACCTAGAAGTTGTTAAAGAAAAAAAAAAGTGGTTAGTCACGTTAAATCTTATGATTGTTAAACACGAAAGAATAATTTGAGAAGGATGGAGGGGACCAAGAGGAGGAAGGCAGGGAGAATGGCACAATAGGAGAGGGGATTGTGATGACATGTGTGTGAAAAAGCCATAATGAAGTACCTTGCTTCGTAGGCTAATTTTAACAAAAGTATTAAAGAAATTTTTTAAAAAGAAAATAGCACGTGCATTGTTGGTACTTCCAGTATCTCCCAGAACCATAAGTAAACTCTCTTTCAAGTACTATCCTCATGGGACAGGAATCCAGGAACAAAATAACAACATCAGCAATAAGCTGACATTTTCTAAGATACACAGAAAGCTTGTCATCTGCAGAATAGAATTCAAGGGACGATTATACCCTATGAAAATCTATATTAAAGATGGCTTCCCTTTAAAGAAAGCTGTAACCAGGATTATTTTTGTGTTTTTATAGCTAATGGGGAAAACATTCTGAAATCTCCCGCAACATAACAGAATTGAATTTTTATCCCAGAGTTTGTTATGAAAATCAAAGCAGAAGAAATCATAATAAATGCACTGTAGTTAATAAAAGTAGAAATGTATTTAAAGACCAGGATATGTATAATTGATAGCACTCAAAGAAGTTGCTGTGGCAAGGAGAAAACGGTCCTTAAAGTGTTGCGAATTTTCCAAAAATAATAGTGAAACAGTTTTTGGTTGAGGTGACGCCTTGTGGTAAAGCACTTGTACAAGTGTAAGGGCCTGAGTTCAAGTCCCCAAGATGCAAGTAAAATTCAGGTGTGGTAGCAGGCACTTATGATTACAGCAATACCTACAGGGAGATAGGGGCCAGAGACAGGACCATCCCAGCTAACTTGGCTTATGCTATGGTGAATGACAAAGAGACACTTTCTCAAAGAAGGTGGAAAGGGAAGACTAACACCCAAGATTGCCCTCTGACCTCTACATGTGCAGTGGCATGTCCATGCTCAAAGTCTCACACACACACACACACACACACACACACACACACACACACACACACACACAAACATGCACACATACCATACATACCCATTATACAAATATACAGGATGATTTTTTTATGTGTCATGGAACTGGAAAGACGGCTCAGCAGTTAAGAACACTTTCTGCCCTTACAGTTTGGTTGCCAGGACTCACACCAGGCAGTTCAGAACTATTGTAACTTCAACTCTAGGGGATCTGAAGCCCTCTTCTGACCTCTTCCAGCCTTTGCACACATGGAACACACACACACATATATACACACACAAATAAATCAATAAAAATATGAATCTTATTTTTAAAAAGATGCGCAACAGTTTTGTTAAAGCAATAAATGAGTTACAAATTACATACATAATGATGACTTTAGACAAAAGTTTATCACATACAACATGTACCTATGCACATATGTAGTGTATGATCTAATACCTATTTTCATTAAATGTAAGTATGCCATTTAACTGATCTCAAAAATTAATTCCTCCTCACAAGGAAGAAAGTGGGCTGCCTTCCAGCAAATGCTGTGGTTATAGCTAACACTGGGAAAACTGCACTGTACCTCAGAAATCGTTTTAGTCATCTGTCTGCAGGACTCAGGGTCATATTTTGCTTCTTGTAGATGGGCAGTTAGTACATCTTTCAAAATACGATTGACAGTGGCCACGGGAAAATATTTCGTGGGACCTGGAGATAAACATGGAGTTCCTTTAGAAGTCATTTCTAATCACATCCACCTACCTTAGAAGGTTCATAAAAAAACAACACTGAAACCTGAAGCCCTTTAGTAATCTGGGTAAACTCCAGCTAAGGAAGGTACAAATCCGAATGCATGTCTGGCTTTTCTGAGCGAAGCAGGGTACTAAGCTCTGAATTTACCGGGCTACCTACAGAGTGCAGTGAGTTCTGCTGATCTCAGCACCACAAGCTCTTCCTCATCAATTTCCAGTGCTGGTGGCTGCTTACTTCAAAGTCTCAACACTTTTCTAATTGGCTCCTCAGTGTTTACACCCCACCCACACCGTTCTGGTCCATCACACTGCAGTCAGAAAGTTTGCTTGGAAAAACCTAGATCTTAAAATGGCATTTTCCTTACGGGGTCTATAGTTGTGCGCCTACTGGTCCTGTGACCTGGTTTCAGCCACCATAACTCCCCACATGCCTGCTGCTCCAGTCTCATGGGCTCCATCTGTCATTTAAAGATGCTTATGTGTCTTTACCCTTGCCCACTCTTTCAAATGGAGCACCATTCCCCCTCTGTTCAGTTAAGAAATATCTACTCAAGTTTCAGTTCTGGCTCAAATGTCTTTTCCAGGTACTCTTCCCTCTCGTATCTCACATCTCCTGGGTAAACTAGGGTGGAGGGAGGATGGGGAGGTGAAAATTTGAGGGTGCAAGAGGCGGGTTGGGGGCTGGACGGAGGTGGGGAGTAACAAAAACGTTCCGATGGGGGCACATTTCAGGGTTAGGGAGAAACCTGGTGCTAGAGAAACTCCCAGGAATCCACAGGGATGACCCTAGCTAAGACTCCTAGTAATAGTGGAGAGGGTGCCTGAACTGGCCATCTCCTGTAATCATATTGGTGACTATCCTAATTGTCATCAGAGAGCCTTTATCCAGTAACTGATGGAAGCAGACGCAGTTAATTAATAATCAACCCAAACCAAACAACAACACAAAGAAAACACCTCTCACTTATTCCAGACACATGGATCCCCTGGATCTGAACCCACTTGAAAACAGCTAAGGCATACCTGCAATTCTCACCAGTGAAATCGAAGCAAGATCGGGGCCAGTGAGCTGGCTCAGGAGGTAATGGTGCTTGCTGGCAAGACTGATAATCTGAGTTTAACCCCTGAGATCCACAAGATGGAAAGAAAGAACCAGCTTCTGAATGTCCTCTGGCCTCCCTGTGAGAGCTGTGGCGCACCCTGCAGGCTTGTGTGCGCCAATGTATACACAGGAATCAATGTAATAAACATAATGAACTGCTAAAAAACTGAAAAGAAATGTAAGCAAGACAGGGTTTTATCCCCGTGAGAGTCTAATTTGATGCTTAGGGATAATTTCTGGTTTTAGTGGACTTAGACATTTTATAGATAATAATCACTGTACAAATAATAGTTACTGTTTACTGATCATGTGCTATGTGTCGGGGACTGTAACCAGCATGTATTTACCTTATGATATCTTTCTGTAGATCTTTGAGGGGACTCTCACAGTTATATCTGTCCCACAGATGGGAAAACAGAGGTGGAAGCCCAGAATCACATAGTAACAGAACTAGGAACGGATGCCCAGATTTATCTGGCTTTAAAATTTATATTCTCAACCACATCTTATCCATATTTGGATCAAAGCATCAGATAAGTGAGCTTCAGCGTGGTATCCCTGGAATTAGCTGCATTTTCCTTCTGTGATCTGCCCAGGCAACTACATGGCATACACAAGGTGCCACGGCTTGGTGTGTAGAGGCTAGATTATTGTTGAATTGATAAAGAGGAAGAGTTTGAATCAAGAATGCTATCCAATTCTATTTTAGTAATTAACATTATTCATACGCCTATGTCATGTAGGGGCTAAGGGAAAAAGGTGCATTAGAGTTAGGACAATTCCTAGAGGATTAAATGAGAGTCCCCTCTGGGATGTCTAAGAGAGAAAGAGAAGTCACACACGATAGGGTTGTTCCGTTCCACCAGCAGAAGCATGCCACCCCAGGCCTGAGCAATCCAGAAGGGAGCTCAGATTAGATCCCCGGAGGGCTGCATGGACATGGCTCCCTCAAGAACACAATGTCCCTTGGCTGAGAGATGTAACCAGTCTGAGATGAAGCCATGGCAGGGAGCCAGGGAGGTAAACCCTCAGGCCTTTTACCCTCATACCCTTTTCATTCATTCCTGCTGAAGTTTCGTTGACTTTCCTCGAGAGAAGTTTACAGCCTATGACTGTAGTCCAGTGAGGTCAGCCTCCTAAGGCTCATTAGAGAGAATTTTTATTTTGATGATATAAGAATGGTTGAGTTCAATTTAAATAGGGATAGGAAAGTCAGACATGGTGGCGCATGCCTATAATCTAAGCACTGGGGAGGTGAAGACAGGAGGATCAGGATTTCAAGGCCAGCCTTGGATACATAATGAGTGTGAGACCAGCCTGGGCTGTGTGAGACTCTGTTAAAAAAAAAGGGGGGAGGGAAGCAGGTGGGGAAGAAGTAAGGAAAAGAAAAGGTGATACAATGACTCTAACAGCTAAAACATCTGTTCAGCAGAAATCTCAAGCAGTTACCAACATGTGGATGACTGGTCCTCATACCAGGGGCCAGAGACTATCAGAGACAGATTCCCCTATAGCAAGCTCCCAGGTGCCCACAGGTCTCTCTGTCACCTTCCTATGGATTTGTATAAGGTGTTCATTGTGCTCTACCCTTTAACTGAGGAGCTAGGGTAGTTGATGTCTTCTTGGGGGAGGGACAGTCTCTTTTCTTTAAGGATAGTTTACCATGCTCCACAGGATGGTCCCCCACACAGGAGTACATGGACAGCACGTATTGAAGTTAATGGGTTATTGGGGTTTGGGGTAGAGGTGGACCTGGGAGGAGGTTAGGGGGAAAGAAGGATTTGGCAATTAAGCTGATCAAAATACAATGACTGATGATATTCTCCAAGACTTAATAAAATATCTTTAAAAAGATTTCTACCTGCATACTCTTGAGTGAAGTCAAATTTGAAGGTGACTTTCCCCTTCGTGTTGAAAATATTAAAAAATTGTGCCACTTGGTCTGGACGACATTAAATGGATTCTGTCATTCAGAGAGATACCCCATCCTCTTCCATTCCCACTCCTCCTGCCAAGCACTCATATCACGGGACCTTACTTGACCGGTATTATTCCCAGGGTACTCGTTCTGCCTCGTGTTAACCCACCTGTCCTCATTGCTTTCAGAAAACGGGTAACTCTTCTAGTGCAGATATATTGGTCAGCACAGTGCTCCCCTGCCTCCTCCCACCCATGGGAGCAGCATCTACCCTTCTAAACTGATCTTCTTCCTCTTGTCATCATGGAACAGGGAACTCTGTCACTGTCACCCATGAGCCCAAGGGTGGAGCACAGGTGATTGGCTCAGGGGTGACACAGCTCTAGGCTGGGCCCAAACAGCCCCTTCCTTAAAAGTTTTATTTCAAAGTAGAAGTAGGTGTAAAAACAAACCAGCCTCTTGCTTGTAGGAAAAGCTGTGATTTTTAACCCTTAGGAACTGCCAGAGGCCACGTTTCCTCCAGGTTGGAAGGAAGGCAGAAGTAGGGGAAGGGAGCCTGGTTGCCAGTAGCTCCCATGGTCTGCTGCTGTACCAAGTCCTTTCTGAACACTGCACATCCTTTTAGCTCACAAACATGATTCTGTCTGTAAAACTATTTTCCTATATAGTAATGAAAACTCATTCTTTATATCCTAGTGGTCTTTCCCCTCCCCATCCGGAATCATCTGTCACCACACTCAGATCGAGCCGCTGACATTCAAAGAGACAGAAACAAGGCAAGACCAGCTCCCGAAGCTTCTTAGAGTGACGACGACGAATGCAATCAACAAACTCTGTCCTCTTCGTTTTGTGACATTTTTCCCCCTAAGGAGGAAAATGTTTTAGATTTCAAAAGATCTGAAAAATGAGACTAAAACTTCAAAAGAAAAAAACTAGATTAAAGGGAGAATTGCAAAATCAACAAATGGTGCCACCACTTCCTCCAACGGGGCTAACAGGGATTCCTCTAAGTCTGGCCCGGTGGCACAAGCCTGTCATCCCATACTTGGGAGGTGCCGGCTGGAGGGCCAGGACTTCAAAGTGTCCTTGGCAATGGAGTGAGTCTGAGGTCAGCTGCAGCCATCGGAGACTAAAACGAAACCAAGGAGGAGTTACTTCACCTTATTTTGTGCTAGGGTTCGAGGAGATAAACTATATTTTAAATGGTTAGAACGGCGCATCCCAAGTCACAAAACACTCTTTGGATAGTGATTGAGGTTGCTGTCTCTTGAAGGAAGGGGTAGAAGAGGATTGGCCAGGGCTCAAAGGCTGCAGATGGCAGAGGATGTAAGCAGGACGCTTGATGGTCCCACCCAGGAAGGACCCTGAGGGATCAACAGGTTCCAGCAAAGAAAATTTGACACCAGAGATGGGGCTTGAGAAACTCATAGAAGCTGAGCCCCACAGTCCTCCTTTCCTTCTTTCTCTCCCTCCTCTTCCTTCCTTCTTCCCTCCCTCTGCTCCTCATTCACACCCTCCTCCTCCCACCAATCAATAGTTTCCATCATGTTGGCCTGTCTGTCTGTGGGTGGCAAAGTTGGCTACCATGGTGAGTGTTCTTCACTGCCAGTTTTCCTGGGCTTGGGCTCACCTGGTAAGCACATCTCTAGGCATGTCTTTGAAGATGTTTTTCCAGAGAAGATAAATGGAGGAAAGGAGATTCAATCTGAATGAATGGCACCATCCCATTGGCTACTGTCCCAGGCTCAACGAAAAGGGGAAAAGTAAAAAGCCACCTGAACACCTGTATTTCTTTTCCTAACTGATCTGCCCAGATGTGAGCAAGCAGCCCCTACAGCTGTGCCTTCCTCGTCATGAACCTTAAACCATAAGCCACACAAACTCTTTCTTCCTTACTTTGTTTGGGTCTACGATTTTGTCACAGTATAAGAAAATAAACTAAAAGGTCTGTAATACTTATAGTCACCATCTCTGAAAAAGTTGCTTCTAATTTTAACCTGAGCTCCAGAAAAAAAAGCCAGGTGCAGAACCTAGTCCGTAAGTTATGGGAATCACATTGAATAAAACAAGAGGCCTTCGTGCTTAGTGATCCCTGGGAAAGTCCTGCCCCTTTTAGCAGCAGTTATAGTGAATGGGAAGCAACGGACGGACATACAGCACCGACTCACACAGCATCGCTACGATCTGCAGCCCATCATGTTATTTACACACAAAGCAGCCAAGATTCCAGGGTGCTTTGCTTAAATGCCACCTTCCCGGGTACTGTTGAAACCAGTGTTCAAGCTCAGACTGGATTCCAGGGCCTGTTACTTTCTTCCATCCTCTCCTCTCTGTAGTTAGTGAGCAAAGGTAAGTGAGGCTTTGTCTGAGAAACACAGCTTCCCTTTCCTATTCTTTTTTTCCCTCGTGGACTATATTCACGTTTCACTTCATTTATGGTAGCTGTAATCATTTGGATAAAAAGACAAACACACACCATAACTTAAGATGTGTTTAGAGGACGCAGATATGATAGCAGTGGTGGTGAATTCTTAGCCACTGAACCATCCCTCCAGCCTCAATGATAACAGCCCTTCGTGCTGGATTAAGTCTGCTTTTCAAAGCAGCCAGTCAGCTCTACTAATAACTAAACTGTATTTCCAATACTACTTGCTCTTGGGTTTATTTTGCCTGTGAAAGGCACTCATAGTCCTTTAGTAAAGATTTTCTTATATCAACTTGATGTAGTTCTGGCTGGAGGTGGGGGTGGGGGGTGGGGTGCTGGTGATCGTCACCTTGATCGGAAGGTCAGCACTTCTGAAACTTTTTTGCTTGAAGAAATTGTAAAAAAAAAAAAAAAAAAAAAAAAAAAAAAAAAAAAAAAAAAAAGAAGAAGAAAAGAAAAGAAACAAACAAACAAACAAACAAACAAATTATAAAAAACCACAGGCCTTTGCATTTAAACTGCTTTGTCTTATTGCAATGGGATTCCAGAATTTTCTTCAGCACAATTTACTCAAAGTCACAGGCTGCCAGTGAGTAAGAATCTTTGGTTGATAACCCAGGCAGTCGTGGCTCACACCTTTAATCCCAACACTCAGGAAGCAAAGATGTGGATCCCTGAGATTGAGGCCAGCCTGGTCTATAAAACAAGTTCCAGGACAGTCAGGGCTATACAGAGAAAACCTGTCTCAAAAACAAAAACAAAAACAAAAACAAAAACAAACAAACACCCCAAAAGCAAAACAAAAAAAGATAGAAACTTTGGTTGAAAGTTGGAGAAAACTTGACCCAAACTCAGGTCACTGACTGGCAGGGCTGAGGGCCAGCACCTGGATTTGGGCACACCACTAAAGCATAATGGATGGTCAGAACAGTTCCTGTCTACCACGAGCAATGCGAAATGCCAGCAGCCTAATTCTGGGGCCTGCAGTATTGGAGTGGGGGTGTCAGTCAGCCACCACAGTATTCACATCATGTAAATGCATCTAAAGTTACAGTGTGTTTGTCCTTCTTTCATCTAAGTAATTACAGCTTCTCAAAATGAACGGAGAGTGTGGCCCATGAGAGGGAAGGAAGGAGAAGCGGGGTTTCTTACTCCAGTAGTGTTGGGATCATTGAAGGAAACTGGTGATAAGGCCTAGCAGGGTAGGCTGATGGGTTATAATTTTCCTGGGACTAACAGGCCACAGGTGGAATTACCCTGGCCCACAGAGTCCTTCTTTGCTCTTTGGTAAGTCTCTATGGAATTTATGTAGGCTGGCAATTATATATGAATTCAGATAATCATAGGTAGGCATACACTTAAAGAAAACAAGTAGGTCTGTGAAGAAATGAGAGTGGGAAAAGGTATTTGTTGTGGACTCCACCTGGGAACACAAGGGCAGGTGTGAAATTCTTTGTTTTCAAAGACCCAGAACCTCAATGGCAGTACATAAACATCTCTCTCAACAGGGAACCACAGTCATCTGCCTCTGCACCAAGGAGGTATTTTTTTTTCTCCACCATCCACAACATTGATTGGTTTTGAAGGATAAACATCCATGTACATCTCTTTCACACACATGTATGTAGTTGATCCATAAATACCCAATGAACCCGAATTCAACCCTATATTATTATGTTGTAGACATTTGTGGCATCCAGAGATTCATTTGAAATTTAGGAAACCCCGTTTTCTGTTTTTGATTTTTTTTTTTTTTTTTTTTTAGGAAATAAGTTTTGCTTCGATTTTGCAAAGCGAGACCAGAACTCTCACTTACCACAGACCTTCTCAAATTAAGGGGGCTTATCTAGGACTGAAGCCAAAACCAGGCTCCAGTTAAATTAGCACAGGCCACTGAATTAGAAGTTTAGCGTATGGGCAGCACACCTAACTGGTAGGTGTTTTCCATGCGAACTGTAAGGCAGGAGGCTTCATCAGGCCGGCTGGGCTCATCCGCGTGGGACACGGTACTGTGGGAACTAAAAGCAAAGGAGGAAACAATAGTAATCAAGATCGTCACAATGTTATCAACACATAATATTGCTTTAAGGGAGTATGTGTACATACACAGAATCCACTGAACGTTTCCAATAAACCCTATATAAATAGCCCAATGACATATTTAAAGTCTGAAACACTTCAGAGATGGGAATACTGAAATGTAGGGAAGTTACTGGGACGGAAGTCTCAGGGTCATGATGAAAGTCCAGAGCAGGTGCTCCTGGGCTGATCTATGTAGTGGAGTGCGTGTTCCAAAAGCCATGGCCAAGGGAGTCCCTAACAAAGACACAAAAGCATATCCCACAGTAAACAAAGCTCACAAATGGCACTTGGGGGTGTAAAAAGAAGCTTAAAGTGTTGGGAAACAAATCCGTAGAGACAAAGGGTACTATACAAAGCTCACTGTGATAAGTTCCACCAAATCCCTTCAGAATAAAAAAGAGATGGGAAACTCAGTCATCTATGTGGTGAGAGAAACCACAAGTCACCCATACTGTAAGAGTCAATCAATGCCAGCCGCCTTTTCAGGGTGAAGGACTGGTCTCCAAGGCAATCTGAGCTGATCCAGGTGCTGAATGAGAAAGCCAAGCAAGGAGGAGCCCCCAGTGGGCCTCCAGCACCCTGTAATTCAACCTAGCTCAGAGAAAACCAAGTAGGACTAATGAACCTACAGCGGTGTTCTACCCCAACTTCCCTCCACCTGTGAAGATGGAGGTTAAGACAGATGCCATTTCAAAGGCAATGATATAACCCCCTCCGGCCGCTCTGCCCCCGCCCACTCTGTGTGTCTCTCTGTGTGTGTATTTGTATCGGTGGATGTGAATGTGTGTTCAGAGTGACTGTTTCTCTGAGTAAAGACTACCTTTTTGCTCTAATTGAGTAACAAAGTGTTATCCAGACTTTGTTTGTTTTTTGAGATAGGGTCTCACTTAAGTAGCCCTGGCTGGCCTCCAACTATGTAGACTAGGTTGGTCTTGAACTCACAGAGATCTACCTGCCTCTGTCTTCTGAGTGCTAGGATTAAAAGCATGCAAACACCATGCCCAGCTTATTTGTTTTTAATTACTGGGTTTTTTTTTTTTTTTCTTTTTCTGTCTGTGAGAAGTATAAAATACTCAGTTTGCAGATGCTTGGAATTAGTGGGATCTGTAAATTGACAATTCAAAAAAGTCACATTTTGTCTAGTTTGAAAAGTCCTTTAGTACAGTACAGTTTATGGAACAAATTAAAGCTCACTCACAAGCGCCAAGAACATGATGACATTCTGGCTGCCTTTGTCACAATGCATCTTTGTGGTGGCAATTCCACCTTCCTCCTTCTAACACCTGCTTTTCTCAGTTTTCTGCTGCCGTTTGAAGTAGCAACCAACCTGTTAGGCCATTGTGGGTACAGGTGTTGTGGGCAGGACCAAAGATGATAGACAGCCCCTGCCTATGAAATGCAACCCAGCTGCGTGCAGATGGAGATTTGCTGATAAGTCTGCGTGCCCAGTATGATGCATGCTGCTTTCAATCTGGCAGCATAACCCCTAGCAGCTCTTTCATTTTTATCTTTTTGGTGTCCCTCAATAATGTAAAGAAGCCATCATTCGGTCCATTTTAGAGAGAAAACAAATAAGGCCAAGGCCTTCCTGTCACACACGAAGAAAGGCAGGGTTTGGTTTCACACATTCCGTTTATCTCCCAGGAGAAAAGTCTAGTATGATTATACCAGACAGAATGAAAAAGGGGCAAGGACTACTGGAGCTATCAACGGCTGCAGTTCAGACATATGTGTGTACACAGCATGCGGGAGCCTTCTCTGTGTTCTACAGGTGTCACACTCAAAAGTCCCAGAAAACAGAGCTGATGTACAACTCAAGCTAGCTGGGTTTAAAATTCAAAAGGAACCATTATCCTCATTATTGTTTTGCTCAGTGTTCCTAAAGGTTAGTAGTCGGTGCCCATTATGATATTATTGCTATGAAGACGGTGTCTACTGGGCGGCTTACAAAACCCAAGCGTTGAAGTCTGATGTACAGATTGGAAGTTTTACAGGCTGCTCTGTTTTTGAATTATTGAGGATGGTTTCTCGGGGCCTTTTTTGTTTGTTTTGCACATGTGTGTGTGAGGGTGTGTGTGAGGGGGTGTGTGTATGTGCAAGTGCACACAGATATGTGTAGAAGTCCAAGGCTGGTGCCTGGCGTCTTCCTTGATCCTCTCCTATTACGAGACATCCAGGTAAGTCTGTTTAAGGGGGTAACAAGGATTTATTAAAGTAGTAAAGGGGAAAATACCCTTACGAACACAGAACCAGGTGAACAGCAGCTGTCTGTTCTGTCTGAGAGTGAATGGATCCAGTAGTTTGAAACCACACCAAGAAGGAGAAGGATGAGGAGGAGAAAGAGGAGGAGGAGGAGGAGGAGGAGGAGGAGGAGGAGGAGGAGGAGGAGGAGAAGGGAGGAGGAGAAGGAAGAGAAGAAAGAAGGAGAAGAAGAAGAAGAAGAAGAAGAAGAAGAAGAAGAAGAAGAAGAAGAAGAAGAAGAAGAAGAAGAAGAAGAAGAGAGCATGACACCCCCCCCCCTCCTTTTAAGAGATCACATAGGGGATCAGAAATCACACCCTAAGGCTTCTATCTCAAAGCTAATTGGTGGAATGAATTCCCACTACACTCTCCACCTTACTTATTGAGGCAGGGTCTCTTGCTGAACACTGAGCTCCCTGATTCCTCTAGTTTGGCTAGGTAGCTCGCTGTGGGGGTCTCCCTTCTTTGCCCTCTCTGCCAGTCCCCTAGTATTACAAGGTAGTCCTCATATCCACTCGGCTTTTATGCATCTGGGAATCCCAACTCCAGTCCTCATGCTTGTGTGGTGAGGGCTCCACCTGCTGAGCTTCTCCCAAGCCCCCAATGTCTTTTCCTTTGCACAGTAATCATGTAAATAGTGTATGCTCATTGTAAAACATGCAAAGCCCTAACCCCAGGGCTTGGATAAACACTGTTAATGTTAAAAAGAGTGTTTTTGGATATGTGATGCTACATATGCATTTTTCCCTCGAAGCTGTATCCTAGAAAATTTCCATGTCAGTAGCAAATGTGCAGCCATATTTTAAATATCAGCTTAATATACAAACATTTTGCATTTTACTTAACCATTTACTTCCCCAGGCCATTTAAGATGCTCCCAATATCCCACTATTACAAGGGAACTTTTAATTTCCATGTGGCAGGGACGGCCATTTTCATTTCAGTATTGTTCCTCTCTTTTCTTGGTAACAGAGCCCTAAACTGTGGGAAGACTTCTGTCTAAATGCAAAGCAAATCCTCAATCCCTTTTTGTGCTGCTGGGGTTCTGTGGCTTGTGAACCACTGTGATGCCACCACAACTGTTTGGGTAGAAACTTGAGAAAGATTTCTCAAAACAAAACAACACAACAACAAAACTCCACATCAACAACTTTGGGGTTAGCCGATAGGAGCTTGTCCTCAATTTCCTTTGTCACTAGATTGTGTGTGATGGTAAGGGTCCCAGCAGCTTCCTGACCTTTTAGATGGTGGATCAGAACAACGGGAGCCTCGGCCTCTAAACTGCCCCACTGGGCTTCTTTTCTGTATTTCTATTTTGTCAGGGCACTATTTTGTATTTTTTTTTAAAAATGGATTACCAGAAACATTAGATGTAACTGATACAGACCCTTGTTGACACAGCGTCCACTGGAAACACACCACAGTAAGCTGTGTGAAAGGGAATCTGCAGTCAGTGTTGCTGGGGCCATGAGTCCTGGAGAAGATCATAGGTGTTTTACTAGAAGCCTGGACACCTTGACCACACAGAGGAAATGTTTGGGGAGCCTACCGCGTTCTGCGTCTTCAGGCTGACCATGTCTCCAGGGGACTATAACTTCGTGAAACATTTTAAGAAATTTTAGTATGATTTTTAAAGTGTGGGTCTGTATATGTGTTTGTGTCTCTCTCCGTGTGTGTGTCTGAGTATGTGTGTGTTTGTGTATATGTGTCTATTTATGTGTGTGTGTCCGTGTGTATGTGTCTCTCTGTGTGTGTGTGTCTGTGTATGTGTGTGTGTCTGTGTGTATGTGTCTGTGTATATGTGTGTGTGGGTGGGTGGGTGGGGGTGCCTTCGCGTGTGCCTGTGCTCAGGTACTCATGGAGGCCAGAGGCATCAGATCCCACTGAAGCTGCAGTTGAAGGTGTTTGTGAGCTGTTATAGGTGCTGGGAACTGAGCTTGGCTCTTTTGGCAAACCAGCCCACGCTTAACCACTGAACCATTTTTCCAGCCTGAAGTCTTACTTTTGAACACTGTATTTATGTTGGTATGTTTCACAGCATGAAGACTGCAGTGGTCTGAATGAGAATGTCCCTTATGGTCGGGCATTTGAACATTTGGTGGCACTGTTTGGGGGAGGTTTAGGAGGCACAGCCTTGGTGGAGAAAGCGTGTCACTGGTGATGGACTTTTCAAGATGAAGGCCACACATACTCACACTTTGTTCTCTCTGCTTTGTCCTTGTAGCTCCCAGTGTGAGCTCCCGGCACTTGGCTCTAGCTGCTGTCCCTGCTGCTTGCTTCTATGCCTCGCTGCCATGACGGACACTTACTCTTCTGGAACCATAAGCTCCAATAAATCCTTCCTTCTGTAAGACGCCTTGATCATGGTGTTTTATCACAGCAACAGAAAAGGAACTAACACAAGGGTAGGTGTAGGGCCTCCCTGGAGCTAAGCTAGCACTTTAGTCACCATGAAGAACCAAGGTCTGATAGTTGGTACATTAGTGTGTGTGTGATGGATTGGAAATGGAGAAAGAAAGGAGGATGAGGAAAATACTAAAATAATATAGTCAGCACCTGAGTGAAGACTTAAGGAGGAGATTAAGATATTAACAATGCCTGCAGTATGAGCAAGAAACATTAAACTAGGGTCTGGAGAGATGACTCAGTGGTTAAAAGCACTGACTGCTCTGTCAGAGGACCGGGATTCAATTCCCAGCACCCACGTGGCAGCTCACAACTGTCTGTAACTCTAAGATCTGACACCCTCACACAGACATACATGCAGGCAAAACACCAATGCAACTAAAATAAAAATAAATTATTTTTTAAAAGGAACATTAAACTAGAATGTGGGTTAGGTATATTGTTATTTTCTTTGTTATTTTTATGTTTTTGTGGACAGATGTTTTGTCTAGATGTATGTCTGTGAGCCGTGTGCATTCTTATTGCCCATGGAGGCCAGAAGAGAGTGTTGGGTCACTTGGGACTGGAGTTAGAGACTGCTGTGAGCCACCATATGGGTGCTGGGAATCAAACCTGGTCCTTTGGAAAGAGCAGCCAGTGGTTCTTAACCACAGAATCATCCTTCCAGCCCTGTGGTAAATTTTTAGAAATCAAAGAGCTCCTTTATTTTCAAAGCAGGGGGCTAGCAGTAGAAATAGTCTGTGTTGATCAGCAGCACCACTGAAGCTACTTGAATTGCTAAAGAGGAGCATGTGAGTTGCTCATTAAGTGCATTTAAACTTTCAACTGAAGGTGTAAATACAATAAACATATCAACTACATGTCCCGACAATACAAGTGGATGAGGTCCAGTTCTGTGATCCAACTTCCCAATGATAATCCTTCCTAACATACAGTCTCATTGCCAAGAGAATGAGACAATCAATTTTATCTTAATTAATAATCAATTAATTGAGAGAAGGTCTTGCTGTGTAGTCCTGATTGGCTTGGGATTTGCTAGGTAGACTAGACTCTAAATCTCCACATTGTTGTTCCTCAAGTACCAGCATCGGGCATGTGCTGAAAATCTGATCTAAAAATTGGTGCAAGCATGCAACAAACTAATTTCTGGCAGGAAAAGAGAAAAGAATGTCTACCTTTTACACAAAGGTTTTTTTTAATCAAAATGTGTAAATTTCATGTAAAAATCCATATTTGGAAGTGCATGTACTACTTTTGAGGACAGAATTGTAATCAGGTTTTTTGAAGTAAGAGTTACTGTTCCAAGTGTGCCTTCAGTAAGGGTGGGAGCGTGTCATTAAAGTCATGTGCTGCCCCCCAGTGGAGAGACTTCACAGTGCACAGAGAAAAGAAGGCTATAGGTCCTGTATGGATCTGTGGTTGGTATGTAAAAGGAATAAAAAGAAATTTAAAAAAGAAAGAAAACAAGTATTTATTGCTACAATGTGTCAGTCAGAGTCGAGAGTGATGATAATACAAAAGAAAATTAGACTCCTATGCTCTAGAAACATGATGTAGGGAGTAAGATAAAATAAACACAGAAACTGCTTAATTGGGGACTAAGCCTATCTATGGATTTATTTTCTGATTATGTTTAAGACCCAAAGTTCTTTTCCTAGTGGTAGATGGTGTTTCTTGTTCAGAAACATTAATTTTGTGGAAATTATGCAGCTTTGTGACATTTTATCCGACTTGGTCCATTTTTCTAGAAAGAGAAAGGTTATTGTGGAAACAGGAGTTGAAACTTTTCACAAATTAAAGCAATGAGAGAACAGCAGAAGGCGTCATCTCATGGGATGTATTTTTCAAGAACAGGAGTGGCTTTCGAAGGACAAAGAATACACCTACCTCTTGTGAAAAGTCTAGCCCTGGCCTGATTGAAGGAAATCTGGAGTGGTGATTAACAGAACAGAGTAGTCATGAGTGTGGGCGGAAGGTTAGGATGGGTTCTTGAAGCTGTGGGCTAGTGCTCATCGGAGAGGAAGGGAGGTGAAGGTCAAGGCCAGGTGATAGAATCCCCTGCAGGCCCTGGATGAGGCATAGTTTCAAAGCCACACTGCAATCGTGACAAGTGATTCTGGGGGCATCTGAGCCCTGGCTACCACACCTCACTGTGAAGTCATCAATGAGGGGTGTGGCCAGTCATAACATTTCCAATGTGAAGGGAACAATTACTCTCCTCTTCTTCTCCTTCTTCTTTCTTCTCCTTTTCTTTTTGTCTTTGGAATAGATACAAACGGACTTTCAACAAGGAGGCTAAAAGGAAGCTTGCTTCGTACTAAGCACTCAGAGAAACGCTTTCTATAAGCTGTACATTCATCTTAAAAGTCACCCTGGACTTAATATATACACGGACTTGTGAGTCCAATTTATTTGAAAGCAAAAGGACACACTTGTTCAAGAATTTACGTAATGCAATAATAATGCTCATTCACTGATCAAAATGTTTCTTGAAGGACGGTTTTGTGTCCAGGGACCATACTGTCTTTGAGATGTCCTATCAGGAGACACAAAAGGCAATTAAGTGCCTTGCCTCTATGGAACTTACTTTTTATTATTTTAAAATGTATTTATCATTATTGTCCACACTATATGTGTGCTGAATAGCCAGATCCACCTCTATCCCCACTTGTCCCTGTAGTGTTTGATATCCTCTCTCTCAGCACTTTGCTCACGACAGGTGCAGAAGGGCACCTTGTTCTAAGTTACACATCTCTGGTTTCCAGTCTGCTTGGGCATCGCCTCCTACTCTGCTTGTGCCCTTTGGGTTTTCCTCTGGACACTGTCATATACTTTGACTCTGTTTAAAACTGGCTTCCTTTTTTTATTGTTAACACACAACTCCATATATACATATATAATCTAGCAGTCTACTAACTGTATTATTATTATTATTATTATATACTTCATTAAAATACTACATTTTGTTGAAGTTCTATTTATCAAAAACATTTTAGTTTTCCTCTGGTTTAGGTTTTATGTTAGGATCTTGTTTAAGATAACTTTCCACTAGGTATGGCGGTGGATAACTATAATCTAAACACTCGAGAGGCTCTGGTGGAGGATTATGGATTCAAGGAAGCACAGGGTGGTGGTGGTGGTGGTGGTGGTGGTGGTGGTGGTGGTGGTGGTAGTGGTTGTGGTGTTGTTGTTGTGGTGGTGTGTGTGTGTGTAACGGGGGGGGGAGGTAAGTGGCCTTACTTCTAGAACAGACAGATTCTCCTGTGCTTTCTTCTATGTGCTTTATAGCTTTCCATTCTCTGCCTTCCATCTGGAGTAAATCGGTGTTAAGTGGAACAAGGATTAGCTTCCTCTCCTTTTTTACAGTGAGAGAGTTTTCTCCTAAAACAATGTCGGACACAAGAACCCAAACCCTCCAATGTCCAAGGCCGTGGTGATGCATGTCTCTTCTCTCAGGGCTAAGAAGGCAGTGGTGTGAGGATCATTGCAAATTTGAGGCCAGCCTGGTCCCCATAGTGAGTTACAGGCTAGCCTGCCTTAAAAAATAATTTATCATTTCCTCATTTATAGAAATAAATTGGTGTAAAATAGAATCTCCTCTATTTAATCCATAGTTTCCCAAAGAAGTGCAGGGAGGTCATTGTGTTTCACTTAGAAACATGACATTTCAGCGTCTCTAAGCCTCTCTCTGAGGCAAAACTGTATTGAAGCTTGATGCAGATGGCACTTTAACACATGCTCCAGCTTGGGTCTTCTGTCTTCTAGCGTTTCCCTCAGGCGTCAAAAGAAAGGATAGCCTGACCTCACTTCTGATGTGAGGGCTCTTGGATGGGAATCCTAGAATAAATTCATTCCATATAAAATTACTTGTCCACTGTCTGCCCAAGCAGGGTCCTACAAAGTCCATGGGGGCAGTGCTTTCCAATTGGGTCATTCACTGAGATACCTAGCTGGCTATGCAGTGTTCCCAAGTGTCTCTCAGTTTACTGGAACAACAAAGGTCTTTATGATTGATCCCTTTGGTGCCTTTCTATGGCTAATGTGTGACACACTAGCAGACATGTACTAGAGGCTCACTGTATCTTGGGTAACTAACTGAAGGAAGACAATATAGTGTAACTGACCTGCTTTGCTAGATAACTTCAACACTTTCTGGTGGAGAATGATGGGTGCACACAGTTTTTGTTCCATGAATCATGGGAACACAGGTTTGAGGCAAAAGACTCTGTGGTCTCCAGCATTCACCCAAACCCACAGTAGAACTACTGGCTTCTGAACTAATATGCCTGGATAGCATGTCACATTAGCCATAGAAAGTAATTTGACCTCATGGTTTCTGTTTCCATTTTAAGGACAGGAGACGAGAACTTCTATTCAGATGCTGTCCAATGTCAGCCAGAGGGTGAGCTTCCAGTAAGTAAAACAGTAAAACACCATTGTGAATATCTGTCTGGCTGCATGAGTAGGCAACCCAAGGTTCTGGTGAACAAAGGGGACAGGGGCGTTCGTGCGCATTACACACAGATACATTGTACACAATACTGTGCAATGACAGTATTTGTCTAGTCAAAGTCTTTTTTCTATTTGCTAACTCTGTGGTTTCAGGTCTCAACCTCCTTGAACTGCCATTTCTTTATCTGAAAATGGGGTGATGCCCACACCTGTTTAGTAGAGGAGACACTGACCAACATTTCTGGAAGAGGTCAAACAGTGGGAGGAACTTTGAGGTTTGGGGGCCAGAAGCTTCCTGTTGCTGTAGTCTGCCTCTGCTGCTGTGGTCCCAAAGCCAGTGGGGACACTGCACTGAGCAGGCAAGCCATAGTCTAAAAACTGTATTTATGGACGGTGGAATTTGGATTCCTACCAATATTTGCATGCCACAAAATGGTGCTCCTTTAAATTTTGATTCCAGCTATGGAATAAGCACTCTTAGCCGGGAAACCATAGCCAGCCATGTGTCAGACTGTACTTGGTCCTTGGCCATTGCCTGCCAGCCCCCCATAGCCAGCCATGTGTCAGACTGTACTTGGTCCTTGGCCATTGCCTGCCAGCCCCCCATAGTCAGCCATGTTTCAGACTGTACTTGGTCCTTGGCCATTGCCTGCCAGCCCCTCATAGCCAGACATGTTTCAGACTGTACTTGGTCCTTAGCCATTACTTGCCAGCCCCCCATAGCCAGCCATGTGTCAGACTGTACTTGGTCCTTGGCCATTGCCTGCCAGCCCCCCATAGCCAGCCATGTTTCAGACTGTACTCGGTCCTTGGCCATTGCTTCCAGGCTATTAAAGCTTCCTGGAAGCAGGACTGAGTCTGATGATAAGGGCTCAGTAAGTATTTGCTGCTACCACTTCTCTTCTTCTAAACTGTCTACATGAAAAGCCAAGTTCAGATTTCCAATGGGGTGGACAACAGCTGTTCACAGAAAGTCACGTGCTAACCTGTGTTTTGGGTGGGCAGGAGAAGGGGGCCCAGCTTCAGAGGCTTCATATTGCTGCTAAATGCAGTGGGGTTCTTCTTGATCCAAGCTACTCAGATAATTAATGGCTTTATGACCAGTCTGGGCAGCAAAGACACCCCCTTATAAAATAATGCTTCTTTTTTCTTTAATGACACATAAGAGAATGTTATAAAGCATAACTTGAATAAAAAGAATCCAGTTCTGAAAGCAGATGGCAATGCTTGCATTGAATACACATGCACTCTTTCTTCCACAACACAGGAGGCACTTCAAATGTTTATTACGCCCAGGATGACAGTTAAGCATTAGTCGCAATGTAGAGGACTGAAGACCTAAAATTCCAGATGAAAGGGCAAATCCACGCTGACCTTATATCACATCCCAAAGAGGTCTACCTTCACTCTACTTCTTCTTTGCCTTCCTTCTTAACGTGTCTACTGCTAAAAAGATAAGTGAATTCACAGTGTCTTGAAGGAGCTAGATTAAAAAAGCAATCACCACATACAGGTCTATGAAGAAAGAGGAGAACAGCATGAGAGAGAGAAAGAGCCTCCAGCTTAGTCTGAAGGTGGGGGTGGTCCAGTTTGGGTATTTAGTGAGCTTCCTGAAGAGGAGGAAGGAAAAAGGAAAGAAAGCAGAAAAGAGAAGAGCATTTCAGACAGGGAATGGAGTTCTAGCCAGCAGCAGCCGGGGCCAGGCAGAGTACCAAGGAAGAGCAGAGTATGGCCAGAGGGCAGCATGCCAGCAGGAGTGGAGACGACGGTGCTGTGGGAACTGGAAGGCATCTGTGGCCTGCCTCTTGAGTCATACTCTAAATTTGAGACTGTGTCTTGGCCATTGTAAGAAGTTATTTGACCCGAAGGACTCAGCTATTTCACAGTAAAATATCAAGAATGAGGGTGGCCAAGCAAGAGCAATGTAGGAGATTAAATGGGATAATGTTCAGGTCCTGAATGTCCTCCAGGAGATGATTGATAATACTGACATTTAGATTTTGAAAAAAATTAGTTTGAAATAATTTTCAAGAAAAAGATGCATCTTTTCGGACACATTGTTAATGTCAAATCACGTCTCCATGTGATCGCCACTAAGATTTCATAACCTTTCTACTGGTTGAAGACTCATAAGAAGGAGAATCACCAATGTCATAAGAATCGTGGTTTGCAAAGAGTGAACCAGGGCTATGAGATGGCAGTGGATAAAGGCCCTTAGTGACCAGTTTGAAGACCTGAGTGCAATCCCCAAACACTCGTAATGGAAAGAGTGGAGCATCCTGACTGTTGTTGTCCCTTGACTGCCACATACACGCCATGGTACGCCAGCTCCCTGCCCCTAAGTAAATAAATATAAACAAGTCTTTTTAGATGACTTTCTACTTTGTTTTGGAAAGGATCAATGAAAGTGGAAAGCTACACTGGTCTTTGAATTTGGGTATTGTTTTAAAGCCACGGGGACATTCTATCAAATTCTTACTTAAGTGGTCTCGATGAACAAGCAAGCTGCATTTAGGTGGACAATTATTTTTTAAAGATATTTGAGAAAGAACACGCGCGGCTGCCTCGGTGACTTGGGTCTGTAGCACCAGCAACTTGAGTGACAGAGTAGAGAATGGAAAGTTTAAAGCCTGCTGTTGGAACAGAGAGAATCCAACGCCATTCTGGGCAACTTAGCAACCCTGTCTCAAACCAAAACGCAAAAGGAGGGCCGGAGTGTAGATCAGTGACAGAGTGCTTACGTAGTGTGCAAGGGGTTCTGGGTTTTTTTTTTTTTTTTTTTTTTTTTTTTGTTTTTCGAGACAGGGTTTCTCTGTGTAGCTTTGCGCCTTTACTGGAACTCACTTGGTAGCCCAGGCTGGCCTCGAACTCACAGAGATCCGCCTGGCTCTGCCTCCCGAGTGCTGGGATTAAAGGCGTGCGCCACCACCGCCCGGCTGGGGTTCTGGGTTTAATCACCAGTGCCCTAACCTCAAAAGACAGAGGGGTGCACGAGAGAACACTTGTAGTAGTGTAGAACTGGCAGCCAGCACAGCTGAGGACTAGAAGCAGGAATTAATCATTGTAGCATCCTTCTGACTCAGGGTGGGGTTGTTGTTCTGTTATACTCAGCTCCCCATATGTCAAAGAGGGAGACTGTGTTTGCAGTCTACAAACTTGTAGGCCTGAGAGTGGGATTGTAAACCAGTGTGAGTGTAAACTGAATCACTCTGGTAATAAAAAGACTCAGTTTCCACAACCCTAATGAATTATGGTCTGTTCTGCAAAGCACGATAGCTCCTGCTCCCCAGCCACGGCGTTAACGTGGGTGTCCTCAATCTTGTCTATTGTGTACATTGCTTGACCGCTCTGTCAGGTAATTTGTTTCTTCTCCTTGGGAATAGTCGTCCAAATGGAGTGCCATGGGAATATTAAAGATGGATTCATTTCACTTTGGCTCACTAACTGTACTGTTGAGAACCAAGTAGAGAATTATTATACAGTGAAAAAAGAAAAAAAAAAGAAAGAAAACAAATGGAAAATGTCCAATAGTTTGAGAATGATTAACTGATCCTGATTACAAATTCATAAAATATTATATAGCCAGTTGAGAGGATATGGACAAAGACTGAAAACATAGTACAGAATTTGTATTAAATAGTTGCTATGTATATGTACATACTGATTACAAAATGTGCAAACTGAAGTTTTATAATGTTGAGGAGAATTTAACGGACTTGTGAGGGCAGCTGGTCTGCAGTTCAGGTGGTTTTGGTTTTGGTTTTATTTTGCAGAGCAAGAGGTAGTTTTCAACAGTAAACATGCTGCTAGGATCAATGTACGCCTTCTCTCCCATTTTGAATACGTCCGCAAAGACCAAGGGCATATCCCCCCACCACCCTTTTCCATCCCTAGGAAAATGTTTTGGCTTTTGGTAAACATTACTCATAGTTGGAGGCATTAGATGTCCAGGTACTCACTGTCTGACGCGCCAATGACCCTCCTTCTGTCGGAACTCGTGATTACTTGGGGAGCACACACTCCCTCTTTTCCTCAGTGCAGGAAACAGTTTATCTTTAGCCAAGGCTGACATCATAACACACTCTAGGAAAAAATAATGTTGTTTAAAAAAAAAAAAGAAAGATATGAAAATCTTTTAGTTTCTGTGGCTGAACTTCATCCCAGGTGAAGGACCCAGCTGCTTGTGTTACCCTTTTGAATGGGGACTGAGGTTTCCTGAGAGCAGATATGTAGTGTAAGCAGTTATTTTTGTTGTGCCAGTACAACTGGGAATAGGTCATTTTTTATGCAATAGTGTACCTAACTTGGTGTGGAATTATCTTTCCGTACACTATGTAAATTACACTGTGATTGGTTTAATAAAGAAACTTTCTGGCCAATGGCTGGACAGGGTAAGGTTAGGTGGGAGAACCAGACTACCGACACTGGGAAGAAGCAGGGTGGAATCAGAGGAGTCGCCAGCGAGATGCTGAGGGGAAACGGAATGCAAGATGAAAGAGAGGTAACGTCATGTGACAGAATTATTAATAGAAATGGGTTAAATTGTAAGAGCTAGTTAGTAACAAGTCTGAGCTGTTGGCCAAGCATCTGTAATTAATATTAAGTCTTCATGTTGGTTATTGGGAACTGGCAGACAGGAAAGAAAAGTACGCCTACACAAATTAATATAGACATTAATCTGTAGCCAAAATGTTTAACTGATGGGCAGGAAGAAAGTCACCGCGGAAAGATGGGTGTCTCTAGAAAGATGCTGTCCTGCACCGCAAGTCAATATTTTTATTATTGCTCTGCATCTAATCTTGGTGTAAGTTTTCGAGTTAATTTTTGCTGTTGTGGCTGTGGAAGGCAATGTGGTGCCAGAGCCTGTGCTTGGATGAAGTAGGCAAATTGGAGAGTTCTCATGGGGAGAACGCAGTCCTACAGAGTTGAGTCCTGTTTCCCATTGTGTAGGTTACAAGTCTGCTGTAAAACCTGGCCACCCCATCCTTCAATGTAAAACCTCACTTAAAAAAAAAAAAAGTCTTAACAGAGCTATGAGGTCAATCATGGACCTAAAGTAGTCTCAAAAAGGTGAGTTAGCCCTGCATTTCGATAGCTGAGTCTCCTGACTCAAAAAGCCAAAGCCCCAGGGTGTCTTCCTACACATGCGCACTAATGAAGATGTACACACAAGACCCCAGCCTTGTTGTTTTGTGATTTTGACGCTCTTTGGGAGGTTTTCTAGAAACCGTAGAAAGAAATTCGCTTTAAAAAAAAAGAAAAATCAGGTTTACTCTAATTTTGGAGAGACAAAAAAACGGCCACCCTACGTCATGAATATGCCACCCATCTTATAAATATTCATAAACTTGGAATTCCACTACGAAGAGCCGGCTGCTCCTACCCCCTGAGCATCCTGTGCCAGTCTGTCTTTGGAGTATTTGCTTTGCTCTACTCAACAGTCATCTGTTTAAAGCGTGACTCCACTGATTCTTCCCTTCCAGAAGAACTAAGAACTGCACTCCCAACTTGAGGGTGTATCCCCGCCTCCCCCCCCCCCCCCCGTGCTTGCTAATTCCGGAGAATTAGCTGGTCCCAACTCTGCTTTCAGGCACGCCCTCCCTAGAGAGACCCCAGATGAAATCGAGAAGTCCCAGAGGTGCAGCGAGTAGGGGAGATCGCTGACGACCAGCGCTTCCCAGATGAGTCGAGCATCATCTTTGAAGGTCAAACTTGGGACCACTTTCTCTGGTTCTGTTGAACTGGGTGCAAAGATCTCCATTTCCCCAAATAGGCCACTCCCTCCCCAAGCTCCTGTCCTGGACCCTCTATCCCCAAGCGCCTACACTGACCTGCTGTGCGCCGGACCACCTGGACCTGGGATCGTCCTCAGTGGAGCTGCAGAAGACTGGCTGCTGCCTCCCGTCTCTCTTGGTCTTGTAGTTCCCGTGGGCACCCAGGCCGTCTCCAGGGTGACCTCCCCAAACACTGCCCAGGCCGCCCCTCCCCGGCTCGGTGGGCCTTTGAGCAGCTCTAGACTTAGGCATCCCATCATTACTGTGTCCCGGGGCCTTCCCAGCCCCGCTGCCTTGTGGAGCTGCCACGATCTGACTGCAGATGCATCCTCAGATTCTCCTCATCGTACTTCTCTCCCTGCCGATGTCAGGGGCGCTAGGGGGAAACACGGAAGTTTTCCAGGACATCACACCCGAGACACGAAGACATAGGAGCTTACCCGTCCCCTCTTCCCCCGCTGCTGATAGATGCTGTGCAGCGGTTCAGTTGTATTCCGTAGTCCCAACAACTGTGCCACGAAATGACTGCTCTCTCATTACAGAAGTAGTGAATTGAAAACTGATGTTGAACAATGTGCCTGGGGCGCACCCGAGCACAGGGTCTTTAAACCCTGCTGTGACAGAAGCAGGCTGCGCTCCCTCACTTCCTCGGTGGGCTCTTCCCCAGACTACTGAAGCTTAAGAAGTTTGCAAGGCAGGCTATTTGGGATCCAGGGCCCACCTTCTTTCCTCCCTGCCATAGTGAGCACCCACTGAATGAAGAGACCAGACGCCACCCATAGCACACAGCCTACAGTAGTGTCCTTGACGAATGCTTTCCCGGTCCACAGAAGCCAGGATGGTAACTGAGCATCCGGATTCCAGCGGAGTGTTCAAAGAGCCCTCAAACCCATCCCAATCCCTGTTTACACAAAGATAAGAGCTGGAAAGAATTGCTCTTGACTACTACCAGCTAGTAGTTAGATCTATTCAGTGATCAATAGCTGCTACCCCCATTTAATCTGCTTAAAGAGCCGGTGATGTAGAGACGCCATTATTCCATTTTATTTTATTATTTTTTTCAAGATTTATTTATTTATTATGTACACAGTGTTCTGTCTGCATGTATGCCTGTACACCAGAAGAGGGCACTAGATCTCATTATAGATGGTTGTGAGCCACCATGTGGTTGCTGGGAATTGAACTCAGGACCTCTGACAGAGCAGTCAGTGCTCTTAACCTCTGAGCCATCTCTCCAGCCCCTTTATTTTATTTTATTTTTTTTTATTTTTTTATTTTTTGGTTTTTCGAGACAGGGTTTCTCTGTGTAGCTTTGCGCCTTTCCTGGAACTCACTTGGTAGCCCAGGCTGGCCTCGAACTCACAGAGATCCGCCTGGCTCTGCCTCCCGAGTGCTGGGATTAAAGGCGTGCGCCACCACCGCCCGGCCCTTTATTTTATTTTTATGGGCATATTGAGAACTATGATGTAAGTAACCTGCTCAGGCCTCTAGTCAAATCATGGAACCGAATTCCTCCTACCAGAAAGCCCTGGACTTTGCCAGACAGTGGGTCCACCATCCTCTCCCTTAATTATGTAATTATGTTTTCCAAAAATGTTGCTAAAATTTTAAGATGCAGGAAATAAAATGTTCACAGGTCAGTTTATTTTCATATTTTTCATTTATTTTCCAGAAAAAAAAATCACATTTCAATAACAACTTACTCACATTAAATTGCATTTTGAAATGGGAATCCTATTTGCAGTAATGCATCATAATGAGTAATTGCATATTCAAGATTTTGTGAGATGGGTGACTGGAAGAATCATGAAGGAAAGAACATTTATAAAAATCACCAGTTACAAAAAGTGATATCCACACTTTTAATTAACTCATAAGGCGAGAGACATGAAGATGGTCTCGTGGTTATATTCAATCTGTGCAGCTACGTTCCTGCCACTCTTGCCCAGTAGAGAGCTCACAGAGGTTCTCTGAGGGAGCAAACCTCTGCCCCTTTGCTGGGTTGCGCACACAGGAAGCATTAAAGCTGTACTGCAGATTAGGCAAGGGATATAGGTCGGGGAAACACTGTTGAAAAGAGCAGGTAGGGAAAAAGACAGGACATTGACTTGTCGACTAATTTTAAAATATACCTTGAGTATTGGAATGCACAGTTTCTTCTGTAAATATCTTATGCCCAGGATGTTTTGTGTGGTGATATACTCAGTACAGGATTATAAAGAGAGTCAGTGTACTTTTGCTACATGGATCACAGATAATTTGAAATAAAGGCCACTATCAGGTCAAAGTACATACTGATAAACATCTTCTTCACTGACTGAATGGATTTCATCATAGTTAGAAACACAGCAAAAATTCTCTGCGATGCCTTTCCTAGTTTCTTATTGTTCAAGAAGAGTAAAACATCAATGGCTTACGCTGCTACTTAGTGGGGATGATGATTCAAACTGACCATTTCATTCAGACAGGCTTTGCCCTATGCAAGTGAAAAACTGGTGAGAAATCTTTTCACTTGGAACACAATAGTGTTCAAGCAGCCTAAGATCAGCTCTAGCAATTCCGAATGCTTGGCATGCAGTGTAGTTCTGTTGGGAGGTAAGACCAAAGGGTCACCATCATAGCTCCTACTGGCTTCCAAAATAAGTTGCCTTTGACTGAGATAAGGGGCAGTGTGGGGTGGGGTGGGTGGGAGAGGGATGTAGCAGGATGAGAGGAGAGAGGAAAAGAGATATAGGGAGAGGCACCAATCTCTTTTGTGCATATTCATCTAAAAAAAGCAATAATTAAACACCAACTCTTGGAATCAGTGCAGCTTTAAGAACTGTCATGCTAGGAACAGCAGGTTTGGGATCTTCTGAGATAGTCATTTGGTATATTATTTTTAAATAGCTTAAGGTGATGATGAATAAATGACATTCAACATTCATTTTGTCAGAATGATGTCAATAAGGTAATGGAAGCTCAGTGAGTCAGATGGCATTAATAGATGCATGATATGCTCAGTCTGTGAAGCAGGAAACTTATGGAGAGCTGTGTCTATCCGCTCATAATTCACAGAATCTGAATGGACTAACAGTTGAATTACATTTAGAAAATGTGTCATTTCTGTCTGGTACAAATCATTTTAAATAAAGGGAACATTTTATATTTGATTTGATTGATATTTTATATTTTATGTAAGAAACTGATTTTCAAAAAAGTAAAAGACAAAATAAAACCCAATACTCAGGGTTAGCCCTCTGCCCATGACGAGAGAATAGTGCATTGCCTTGGCCTTAACCAAAATATTTTCATAGACTCCCAAAATTTATGTAAAAATGCTATCAGCATTGTCCAAACAGGATTTAGTTTCTTGAAGTTGTTTAGTCAAATATAACTGAAGATTCTTCACTAGTACTAATTACTTCAAGAATTTGGAACCTCTTCAACAAAGAGGGCCCTGAAGTGTTGATCATAGGTGCAGGTCTTAAAAAATTAAAAATATTTCCATGTTGGGTCAAGAGTTCTTTAGACAATTAAGTTAAAATTCACTAAAAGATACTAGTGAGCACAGATTCACTTCCAATGATCAAAATTCCCTTAAAGCTACAATCTTAGACTAACTTTCCTTCTTATACTATTTGATTTACATATCCTTCCATGGAGCTGTGAATTAGAACTAAAAGGAAACTTTCCTAGAGTTTTTCAAGGGATTCTTATAAATTAAAATACCCCTTTCCCAGTTGAGTGACATTCTAAGTTTTATGAAGGCTGTGGCAGTCATTGCCCGTCTCTGGATAGTGATGATTGTGGCATACGACCCCGTGTTTCAGGACACAATGAATGCTTGCCTGTGCTAGGGAAGTACACATGATTTGGAAAACACCGGAACGCAGTTCAGCTACACTGCACTTCTCTTTCTGTAGAACAGCATTAAAGGTCACTTTAATCTGTACTGGCTTGGCACTGAAACCTCTTTTTTCTTATGAGGCTAAAGATGTATTTAGCACAGACAATGTGCTCAAGGAATAAAGGCAGGAAATCAGAAGGTAAATCTGGAGAATAAATCATTATACCCATGACACAGGTCAACAAGCTGTCTGTTTCGTGCAGCACTGGCTGCTTAGGACAGAAAGCAGAAACTAAGCATGGGACCAGCCAAAGATGCCAGCCTTACTCATCATCTCAACTGATCCCCAAAACTGACGACAGTCCTTCAAGAAGGAATTTTGTTTCAGTTGGGTCCTAAGAATGCAATTCTGCTTGCAGAAGATAACACAGCCCCAGAACAGTGGCAGGGGAGACAGGCCCGGACTTTTTTATTTTATTTTATTTTATTTTATTTTATTTTATTTTATTTTATTTTATTTTATTTTATTTATTTTTTAAATATCTGGAGGTATAATCAGTGCACTCCTGTCTCACTCCTCCTCATCGTTATGTGGATTAACAGGAAACATGAAGGAAGCCATATTTAATTCATAAGTGAGGGAATGGCTTTCTCCATCATTTGCCAGATGAATGAATGAAACCAACACAACACACGAAGGGAAAGGAGTAGGGAAAGTCCAGCGAAACTCAAGAGAGAAATGCGTATAGTGAGCGTGGTGGAGAGTGCATCGGAAGAGTCTCTTTAATCGGAGTCACTTGGCCTGATTTACTTATTTACACCAACAATTTGGCTTATTGGTTAGTGAAAACACCCCGAGGGCTTCACGAGAACATCACATTTCCTTATACTAAGTCTCTAAGCTATATTCTGGGCCCACTTTGATATTACCAAAAAATCTTGCTTTCAGGTGTTAGAAGCTGCTGAACAGAAAAAGTCACATGACAAAATGTATACATTTTGGCTGACTGTGATTATGCAAAATTCATCCTCTTTGGGGGAAGAGAAAGCTATACTACAACACACACATACACACACACACACACACACACCCCTCTCTAGCGGATATTTGCATATTTTACTATCACTCAACATTCATTTACAACCTGTGATTGCTTTGAGAAAAGGCAAAACATAACAAAAATTGGTAAAACTTTTTTTTTTTTCTGGAGTGAGGCTAATCTATGCTTATAAAGCCAAGAGTCTGTGAAATAAAGTCAGTTTCCAAGACAGCGGGTCTGAGTGTCCCTTGCGACTATTAGACTGAATTGGGGGAAAACACTAGACAAAACTGCATTTACCTTTGAAATTAATACTTAAGTCTGCTATAATGTGAGCAGTAAAAAGGGCCCTAGAGATCTATCAGGGCCATGATGCTCAGATTTTGGATGCTTATCAATAAACATATCCTCAAGTTCCATCCCTAGAGATTTATAAAGACTTGCTGGTACCCATGTGCAGTCTGTCTAGGTTCCGAGACTACAAAGGCGCCCCAATTTAAATCGCTACTCTACTACTGTTTAGAAACAAGGGGTCCCACAGGTCATCCTTTGAGAGACATCGGTTCTTTTAAAGTAACATCTTATGAGGCCCATCTATAATCCTGTCAACGCAAACTTTTCACAGTGCCTTTTATCTTGATACTCCGCTCGATTATTTTCCCAAAATGAACCAAATGCAACAGCAAGGTACCCATTCTGTTGGGGATAATTGGGGTCCTTTGGGTCCTGTGTGTCACTTTGGGGAAATTAATCAGCCTAAGCCTCGATACCATCATTGGGAAAACAAGGACTAAAAAGTATTTTCACCATTTTCTTTTTTTTAAATAGAGGTTGAATAAAGTAATATCTGCAGTGGCTGACAGCTGGGGAGCACTCGCTGTACAGCTGTTTTTATTGTGTGGCAACTAACCACTGTGAATACACATGTTCTTAAAGTCTCAAAAGCTGGTTTATCTGGGACAAGTAGCACTGTCAGTCTCCAGAGTCAGAAGGTACGTTGGAGTCCTTTACATATCGTGACGCTATGTTTCAGTGTCCAGGGGAGCCCCTCAGTGCTTGGCCACATCCTGCTTTATAGGATTCCAGGCACAATTTTATTAGGGAAATAAAAGTCCCATTAAGAAAAGCTTGAAAGCTACGTATGGACTCACTTTCACCTTAAAAGTGAGAGGAGGGCGGAGACTTATCTGAGTTCACCCAGCAGGCAGCTGTGGAGGAACAAAGGTAGGTAGGTCTGCTTCCTCCAAAGGAAGAATTCAAAGCGGACCTGTGCCTCACTAGGCGGCTCTGACCCTTTGCAGACTGGGAGCGAGAAGAAATTTATAAAACAGTAAAAAAGCACTCGTATCTGCCCTTTTACTTTCCAGTCACTCAAAACCCTTTGCACATGGACAGTCTTCCTTTAGAGGTAAACTGTGTCCTAAATATCATACAGGGAATTATCATTGTAGCGGTAGGTGCATCACATAGTTTTAAATTAGCAATTGCAAGGTCCAATTATGATAAAATTCAGACTAATTTAAACAAGAATTTATTTTTTTTTAATTTCATAAAAATATGGGATTTATTTGAAGAGAAAAACATACTTTCCATGTTGCCAAAATAAAACATTTACACTTTCTATCAGCTTTAAAAATCAGAGTGTTTAGGAAACAGCTCTCTGGCTAACCAGAACTTTATTTTAATTTAGCTCACTGTCCTGCAAACCATCTGGCTATACGCTCACCCATTTTGTTTGGACAAAAGGGAACCTGACTTGACAAACCCTGATAACTGAAACCTTGCTTTGATGAGGACCACATCTCAGGACATGAATTCTTACCCCACAGTGCTGCAGATACAGCTCTAACAGGAGATGAAAGCCTACAGGATTAAAACCAAATAGAACACCAGCATCTCCATCCCTGATATGGGCGTATGCTATTTGACCCAGTTTCTGAACCAGAAGGAACCACCCATTCCCCACGGAAGCTCTCATGATTCAGGTCTTAGTTTTGAGATTGCCAACTGCCATTTCATTTCACAAAAGTCAATTAAGGGATTACAGGATTTCTTCATAGTTTTGAATTTGATTCCTGGAAACATTTGAATAATGTTAGAGACTAATCAAATCTCTATCTTTAATTACATTTTTACAGTATCAATAATAAAATTGTTCTTTGGAAAGAAACACCGTGTATTTAATGACCAATTCATTCTAAAGCTATATAAAATAAGATATAAAGAGAAAGACGTGAGAAACAGTAATATTTACACATTTTAATATGCTTTTGTGTTAATATTCAATATTTTTCCATGAATTGACTACTTAAAAACATCTTATAATCACATTCTAGATAAGTTTCGTTTTTCTGCTTCTTACTCTTCATTGGCTTAAGTTTTCATTTCCCCATGTTCCATTAGACTTAAGTTTTACATTTTATTTCTCTATTTTGGTTTCAAAACCAAACTTACTGTGAACAAATTAGTTTGTTCAAAAGAACCTTCAAAGCTAGGCTGCTTTGGGGAACTAGGCAAGAGCCTGTTTTAAATAGTATGAATTATTCCCAGGGAAAATGGATCATCTTGGACATTCTTTTGGTAGCAAGCACTGATTGAAGAGAACGTAGATTAATCTACAAAGCTCGCCAGAAAGAGCTGCCAATTGAAATCTCATTGTTGAAGTAAGACTTAAAAAAATTTAATTTGATTCTGGAATTGAAAGGAGCTGAAGATCTTTGTCAAATATGAGTGAATACAAAATGAAATTCAGCAGCGGACGCTAAGCACCCCACCTCAATTGGAGTTATTTAATAGGAGAACCTGGAACAGGAGCTGTTCTCTGTTGAAAATAACGTGTGGCTTCCTGGAAGACTTAATCTTTAGACCTCACATGACAATGTTCCGATTCCCGTCCTGTGGGCCGCCCCCCCCCCCCCCCCCCCCCGCCCCAGAATTGCGGCATTTACTGAGCTTCAAGGCCACAGCTCTGACTCTGCTTTCCATTCCCCAAGAACAGTAAAGATTCATAGTTTTATACAATGAATCTTAAAATCATTCAAAAAATATATGTAGAACAACAAGGTTGATAGAATTTCATTTATAAAGCTTCTTTTTTCCTTCCCCAAAGATGTAAATGATAAGTTTAAAATTCTCCTTTTGGATTGAAACAGGGAACTATTTTATTTTTCCTCTAAGGTCCTTACTCTCAGTGTTTTGATTCTTGTGAGTAAAGAAAAAAAAAAACTGGGTATTCCTGGCTGCTAGTTGAGACAGGCCCCTCTGATCTGAGCAATTTGTGCGAAAGTGTTAACTAGTTCAACTACAGAAAATCTTGAAACTTTAAAAATCATGTTGGCTTTGATCTGATGATTTAGCAATCTCCACATTTGCTAAGCTGCAGAGATGGGCATGGGGCAGGTAAAATTTCAACATCCTCTGCACTCTTGGATATAATTTAATCTACTTAAACTTTAAATATGAATTGCTTTTCCCTTTTTACACAAGTTATAAAAATAAGAGGCCCTGTTTACACAGTTTGCATTTTTATGAAATTTGCAGTTTGAAAAAAAAGCTTTTTAAAAAGTGGTCATTAATGCTTCTCTTTGAATATGCAGTAACTTTAGAATTTTTTTTCTGAAATAGTTTCTGAATTTAACCCACTAAACTGAAGCTAGAAGTTTTCTTTAGCACTAGAGGAAAACATAGTCAGGAGTGAAGAAAAGTAAGGTTTGTTTTTTTTTCTTCTGGTTCCATTTAAGGTTCTTGATGTGCGGCACCCCCTTTATGATAACTATCAACATTATATTTAAACTTTATATATTGACAAAATGCACTCTATCTCTGTAAGCATTGTGCCATTCAACAGTACTACTATTAAATTTACATACCACAATTTAAATTACATCCGTTTCAGGAATGAAAAATACTAAAACTCAAGTGTCTAAGTGCCTTACTGGAATGAAGGAACAGTTTACAAATACAATAATTACATTTGAAAACCATTAACAATATTACACCTAGAAGTAAATACTGTAGAACTGATCATCATAGTACTGTGTGGGGGAAATCCCTGCTGGAAGCCAGGACCTTCCAGTTGGTAGACCCCAAGTGTAGATATTGGTTTGTTTTCATCAAACCAGATTAAAACCCGTCTCTCATACAACAGTTCTCCGGGACATGGATCTTCCAAATCCTTGCATGAGATTTTATTAGTTATCTGCCAAGTATTTTCCTGTAAAACAAAACCACAGATCAAAACATTACCCATAAGCTCAATGATATGATGACCTGTTTCTCCTGCCCTACCCCTCGGAACCAAACACTGCATGTTTGGGGTGCTATATTCCTAGGAAGTGGTGAAGTTTTCAGGTTTCTTAGTTCCCCACATCCATGGTCACTATTTCTCCTTCTGCAGATAAACAGTTTGCAGAGCATTCTGGATCCTGCCTAGGTGGGTCAGGGATTTGTCCCTGAATATGGGAAGCTGTCCATATTTATTTCTGACTTAGTTCGTTTGAAAGTGAAAGGGATATAATTAATTACATGAGAACAGCAGGTGTAGAAACCAGGACTCAGGAGAAGAGGAAGGGGGAGGTGGTAACATGCTTACTTATGTGTAAGGCTCTGGGTTTACTCCAGTGAGCCACTGACAAGGGCAATCATCAGGAAGGCCCTGGCTCTCCAGAAAAGCTCTATTGTTTGTGCTACACTAAATTCTTGGGCAAACTGTAGACTAGATATTTTCTCCTCCTCCTCCTCCTCCTCCTCCTCCTCCTCCTCCTCCTCCTCCTCCTCCTCCCTCCCTCCCTCCCTCCCTCCCTCCCTCCCTCCCTCTCTCTCTCTCTCTCTCTCTCTCTCTCTCTCTCTCTCTCTTTCTCTCTCTCTCTCTCTCTGAGTGAGAGTACATATGTGAGTATCTGTACCTTGGCAGGTGTGATTTAGAGACAACTTGTAGGAGTTGTTCACTTCTTCCATCATCTGGTTCCAAGGAGTCAAATTCAGGTCATCAAGCTTGGTGACAAGTACCTTTATCCACTGATCCATCTCACCAGCTCACAACTACATATATTCTTGTTTTTTAAAAATATCATTGTCTTTGTATACATGATGTGTGTGTGTGTGTGTGTGTGTGTGTGTGTATGTGTGTGTGTGTGTGTGTGTGTGTGTGTGTGAGAGAGAGAGAGAGAGAGAGAGAGAGAGAGAGAGAGAGAGAGAGAGAGAGAGAATGAAGTAGCATGTGGAGGTCAGAGGACAACTGTTCCAAGTTGGTTCTCTCCTTCCACCTCTAAGTGGACTTCTGGGACCTAATCCAGGGTGCCAGGCTCGTGTGGCAAGTGTGATTAAGCTGCTGAGCCATCTGGCCACAGATACATTAAGGGTTGCTTTTAAAGTCAAAAAGCAGATCTTCCAAGATCTCAGCTTAGCCTGACAATTCTAAAATTCAGAAAGTCCAGTTGTTGACAAAAACCTTTCAAGGAAGCTAATGCTGCTATGCCTTAGGCATGTCACACATTTTTATGTTTTCTCCTGTTTTTGTTTTGTTTTGTTTGTTTGTTTTTTAGTTTTCAGGTTGGAGAGAAAGTCCAACCCAAGTGTATCAATCTTGTTTGGCAACACAGCAGCAGGACGTATCCCACTGACTCCAATATATAGATGAGCCATGTGGGGATGACGGCTCAGCCCAGCTTAAGAAACAGACCCAGCATACGCAGCCGGAGCCTTCCCACGTGGGTTGCCCGTTCACGTGTACTTCATTCAAACATCCATTTGCTTTCTAATGGGATGTGGGGATAGGAACAAGGAAGCAGAAGATGAGAAACCACACTTGGTTCCTGCCTGAGGAGGGGTAGCAACCTTACCTCTGCCAATGAAACAGAAGCTACCTGCTCACCTGCAGCAAACCTCTTCTTGATGAGTGAAAACCGGTACCCTGCTCCAACCAGCTCAATGTCACAGCCGGAGAGTGTGCTTCCTTCACTGGTGAACTGTACAACCAATGGGGAAGGTTTGCTTGGGCCTTCGGATAACTGAAATCTTGCCAGTAGGGAGCCTACGCCTTTAAAAGAAGAGCATTATTGCAAGATGGCAGCCGACAGCATCACTTTGCCATAACCTTGAAATGGCATTTGAGATTAACTGTAAAACTGGACAGCCTAGAAAGCAGTATATTCTTCAGTTACAAAATGATGTGGAGTAAAAGCATCCTTGAGTACTATGAGTGACTGGCTGAAACATGTTGGTAGAATGGCACTTTAACATTTGCAGCATGCCTACATCCTTTTCAACCTATGATAAGCAGTAGTGGAAAAAAGACATCTATATGGACTCTGACACAGGATGGACACATGCCTCCTGAAGGGCTCTTCTCTGCCACAAGGACGGTCTATGTAAGGTGAGGTCTTGGTGGGAAACCAAAGAGGAAGGTTCATTAAAAGCCACTTGCTTTTATGGACGTAAATAACCAAACCAACGTTCTGCCTCTTTCTAGGGCTACATGGATTTGGGTTGATAGTTGGCTGATGCCTATAGGTTATCTCAGATTTAAACCTGTGATTACATTACCTCCATTTTCTGACTTCTGGGAGATATCAGGAATTTTCCATAATATTCTTTGTTGTTCAGCATTCCTAAAAATAAAGCAAAGGGCTTTTTCAAATACTGAGGATTTGTTTAATAGATGCCACATTTCCAGATAGTGCTAATTAAAAACAAAATGGGTCTCAAAATGTTTAGCTCTGCCTGACTACATATGTACCCTACATACATAAATGCTTTTCCTTTTCCTTATTCTAACCAGCCACAGCAGTGTGAGATAAACAGAGGATGATACAGTGTCTAGAGCACATCTACCCAGAAAATAGATGTGAAGTATTTGTTAAAATCATTTAGTTTAGGTAATGTCCACTGTAGCCAGCTCACATCAATTTTTAAAGAAGTATTCTTTATTTTGCTGTTACTAGTGGAAAAACTGATCTCCTCTCCCACCCCAGCAGGCTTGCTGAGGTTTCTTCCCACAGTAAACCCTGGTGCTAAAACTCTTCAGTCCCTTTACTGAAGAAGCCATTTTAGAGAGGTGGGGGGAGGGGGAAGCTTTTTTTTTTTTTTTTTTTTTTTTTTTTTTTACCAGACTGCTGGAGGAAGCACAGCCTGGAGCTTGGTCACTCCTCCGTCTATGGGGACCAGGAACTGCACGTTGTTAAGGGCCACTGCGGTGGTCATGGCATCCGTGTTGTACTTATAATCTATTCGCAGGTCAGTGCTCGCAGGCTCACATCGCCAGTTCACTGCCAAGTTCAGAGGCGTGGACTGAATGCCCTGGGCAGACACCTTGCCAAAGGACAGGAGAGAAAAGGTGTAAGTCTCCACCGTTAATCTAAAACCAAACCAGAGGCTGTGATTGGCTCCCATGGGACTGGGCTTACAAATCCAAATGTTGTGCTACTGTTTGTGCTGTTCACAAACAGGATTCCAGGGTACGCTGGTGGAGGTCAGGTGCCATGTGGGAGTGCTGTGTCCTTGAGGTGACTATCGAGGTTACAATTAAATACACAAGATCAGCTGTGGAAATCCCTACAGCACTTGAGAGGTCACAGTGCGTTTTCTGTACTTAGGGAGGTGAAGTAGCATATGGGTTAGAAGCTGAGGCCATGAGACTAGACAGGCTTGGGTGTGAGTTCTGGTTCCGCCACTTAACAAGCTGATTGATTTTGGACAAGTCACTAAACCTATTTAGTCTCAGTTACTTTCTCATCTGCCAAATGGTAATTATAACAATGTAGCTCATAGGTTGTCAGGAAGATTAGAGGAGAAACAGCACGATGTCTAGTGTATAGCAAGGAAGTGACTCCTTCACACAGGTTAACTATGAATATTTATGTCGTGTTAACTATGAATATTTATGTCATGTTTGCTCTTCACAACAAACCAACGAGGCAGACAACACTGAGCACCGTCCCTGTTCCTTTGAGATTTGTCAACATAAGGACCTGAAACCAGACCCTCTGCTTGGAAGAGCTACATTGTATGCAGTCTAGTTAGAGCCAATAATGAGGGACTGAGAACAAGAGAGAGCCAGGTTCAAAAGTTTCATTAGAATAATCATTGAATTACTTCTTAGCAAAAGTTTTATTAGAACTATTTCATGAGGCTATCACACTAGAAAAAAAATCCAGGTTATTTATACCCAATCACTGAAAATTACAAGGATTAGAACACTTGTGATCTTACCATGATTACATCGATCTAACTTATTAATAATCTATAGTATTTAAAAAATAGATTTATTTATTGTTTGCACGTGTGTGAATTTATGCACACCACATGCATGTAGGAGCCAGCAGAGGACTGAAGATGGCCTCAGGATCACTGGAACTGGAGTTATGGGCCACCATGGAGTTGTGAGCCACAGTGTGGGGGCTGGGAACTGAAGTCATGTTTTCTGCAAGAGCAATAAGTGCTTTCAACAGCTTTTAATCTCTGACATATTTTTACAGCCCCAACACTTATAATCTTAATTAAGTGTGCATATGTGTTTTAAACTTCATTTTTGGGGCATGTTTCTATAATTTAAAAATAAAACACCTCACTTTGTATTTATGGGTACATGATTAATATTCTTCTCACTAGTCCCCACATAGTTCTTTAAGCCTTCAGTTGTTTTTTTTTATAACCACAGCATTTCAATAATATTAAAAGAAAAGTTCCTTTTATGCAATAGTAGGCACTTTGGAGTGTAAATTTGTAATGTGAAGCATGATCACTATGACCATGTGAGAGGATTACCTGGTATTTGAGCATGTCCACATTATAATATGTAGCCTGGGGTTTTTGTTCAGAGACTTTCTTTAGATGAGTCATCAAGTTTGGCATGTTTACCCAGAATTCCTTGGTATTGGCATCATTTTGTGTATTATCACTGTTAAGATCAAAAGAAAATCAATGATTGAGCAGCATCTCATCGACACCATCATCTGCACAAGAGGTGTCTTAGCAGATGGCCTCTGATTTCTCCATCACCTTTGACGATCCGAACACGAGAGCATCCCCTGGGTGGTGCTAGCACAGTGCAGTTTGGTGTGGTATCCCATGAGCCGCCCAGTTCCCACAAGAAGGCTCTGCTCTGCTGCCAGACACTCCTGTGAGCTCCTGTCTATTAATCCAGCAGAATGACAACTGGGTCCTCTGAAGCAATAACTATTTCCTCATCCACACTCAATAGCTCTCCCTACATAATCTTAGTTCAACCTAAACTCATCAGCCAATGCAATTAAGAGGGGAGTAAATTGATTTTCCATCAAACTGGCTTAACTTATAGCAATTTTCAGAAATTAACCAGTTAAAAGACTTGGAGGTACACACTTGTAATCCTAGCTTTGACTAGGTTGAGGCAAGAGGATCACAAATTCGAGGGCAGCCTCAGGTACACTGTGAGAGCTTATCCCGAGATGAAAACAAAACCAAACAATCAGAACAAAAACAAAACAAAAATGTAAAGATTTGGCTTCACTAACTGAGAACGATGTAGCTAACACCACCATTCTCCCTTGTCAGCACTCAGGATTTCGTCCAAGAACATCTAAATAAAAAACTCAATTCACAAACGAGACATCCTTGGAGTTTAGGGTGGTGGTCACAGTTACTTCCAGTAGGAAAGTAGAGTCTTGGCTCTCTAAAAAGCTTAGTATCCCTGACAGCTGGTGTTCAGCAGCCTGTCCAATGGCCACTTGCTTGCTCTACACTGCAGCTGCTTCTTCATCCATGACGAAGGACCAGCTGGGTCCCATGACCTCTGATGGTGCTATCTAATGGGGTCAGGATGGTAAATGAACAGACAGGAAATTTTTAATGAAAAGGATGGGGACTTTCCAGGAGAATGGCAAGGGGACATAATTTACTTTGGGGATAGTTGGTGGGGCTGGAGAGGGAAGGGAATGGACAGGGGAGGCAGAGGAGCTGAGAGGAAGTGGGAGCCATAGGAAGAAGGGGAGGGTGGTATATTATAAGATGGGGAAGTTAATGCTCCAAACCCTGATGTGGGGCAGGACTTCACTCATTTTTGATAGGTAGACGAATGAGGAGAACAGACACACAGATCTGAGTAGATGCTCAAAGCCAATGGTACAGGTTGAGATTCTGGGACATGTGTCATGTGAAGCCACTGGTCCGCTGTGAGCAAAGAACACTCTCATAAAGGCCATTGGCTGTAAAAATGTATTGGAGCAGGGCCAGATTGGAGTCAGGGAAAGAAGCAATTGTTACTGCCACAGTCCGGGTACATGATATTGGTACTAACTCAAGGAAAGATGCTGAAGAGGAAGAGTGTGGGCACTTCAGAGACTTCTAGGTAGCACATCACACTTTATCATGGAGAGGAAGCTGTCAAGAATGGCTCCTTTTGTCACACCCACCGCAAACCAGTACACACATGCACATGCCTAATAAAGCCATCATTTCAGGCTTGAAATAAGAAAGTGTGCATTTACAGGAACAAATCCACATGACCGTTCCTAGTGTGATATATGTCAATAATGACCATTATAGTAAAAATCATGTTTCACAGGAAAGGCTTTCAAATTTACATGGAAGAATAGCCCATAGTTACAATATTATTTCCTTTAAAAGAATGTTCATACAATAAGAAGTTTTTCTATTATTAGGTCCATCACCTACTGTTCTTATCAACTGTTTTTAGTAACAAGTGAAACAGGCACATGTACTTGTCAGCAATATGGAGTTTCCTTAAATGCCTCTTTAACCTCTTTAGAAGTTGGCCAATAAAGCACACAAATGCATTATATGCAGCTACACCTTCACACAGCATCAAACACACAAAACTGGAAAGCTATCACACACTCCCGCTATCTGGGTGTTGAATCTATGTGCACATCTGCATTGTGGTGAATCAGCCATAGTGCTATTCTTGCAAGGGAGTACTCCTTATCTGGTCACAGGGTGCCAAGTCAATCATTTCTTTAAGATTGTATGCAGAATCATACTTACCAGCAGAGAAGCTGGGGGTTCGGCAGGACGTGCTCTAACCTGCTGGAATTTATCACCCGAAAAGTCAGAGCAGCTGGGGATGGGTTGTTGGCAAAGTGTCTGGTGATGCCAGCGGGGAAGGACAACACCATTTCTCCCGTAATCTTAACAATGCATCTGAAATACCAAACACACGAGAGGAAAGAGCAAAAACAGGGTCAGTTTGCCGGGGTGCAGAGCAGTGGTGGGGCAGTAAAGGTTTGAGTGACAATGTAAAACACCCAGAGTTAAAACAAACAGTTACAATTATGCTCCCAACCATAAAGTCATTTCCAGCTCACCTGAGAATTTGAGAACTGAGCTGTTTTTTTTTTTTTTAAAGAGGCTTAGTTGTAAGAAAATATAAAATATGTTTCTACAATGGGTGGCAATATCAACAACTAGAACTTTGAACTTATCTTTTTGACTATCTGTTTTGGGGAGTAATGTATACCCCTCTACTAAAAAAATCATAAAGAAAAAATGGCCAAATGGCCTTAAAACACATTTACTGCATGTGGGTTCGTGTGCATGCATCTGTGGCAGTCAAGGGATAGCTTGGGGGAGTGGGTTCTCTCCTTCCACCATGTGATTTCTAGGGAGGGAGCTCAGGTCCTCAACCTTGTGGGCAAGAGCCTTTACCAGTTAAGACATCTTGCTGGCCCCAAACTGGTTGGCTATTTTGTTGAGTGTGGTTTGGAGTGTAGAAGACCAGCACAAAGAATATGGGTTGGCCTCACAAATTAAATCATTTAGTCTTGGAGATAATAAATTGTTATCCTTTTTTTTTTTTTTTTTTTTTTTCGAGACAGAGTTTCTCTGTGTAGATTTGTGCCTTTCCTGGAACTCACTCTGTAGTCCAGGCTGGCCTTGAACTCACAGAGATCCGCCTGGCTCTGCCTCCTGAGTGCTGGGATTAAAGGTGTGCACCACCACTGCCTGGCATAAATTGTTATCCTTATATTTTACTGGGACTTACTTTAGTTCTTTGAGTAGTGGGATCAGTGTCTTTTATGTACTCCAACATAAAGTTCTTACATCCTGCTTTATTAGTTCTTTAGTCCGTTATTTTGTCTATTTTGTTACAATTATATTAGCCATAGAAATTAAAACATGGTAAGATGATAGTTCAGAAGGAAGAACAATCATTTTAAAAGGCTTCATGGAGGTATGAAGATGATAGAGTGTAGTTACTTATAACATAAAATTCCACACATTTGTATGATATAAAATCATTGCATAACCAAGACCCATGCATGTTTCCATTGTCCCCAAGCATGTCTTCCTGTCTTTCTGTAATCCCCCTGGCCCAGTTTTACAGTCCTCGGTCCTAGGTATCTGCTATGTACTTTTATCACTCTACGTTGTTTGGCACTTTCCATAATATAATCTAACAGATCTGTGCTGGGGGTGGGGTCAGACTTTGTTCCCTAGAAGAATCATCTTTAGATTTGTCCATGTAGTTCTGTGTATCAGTAGGTCATTTGTTTTTTGTTCGCTGAATGGATATATATTTTAAAATGAATAAATCAATTCACCCATTGAGGAATATTAGAATTTTTACCAGGCTTCATCTGTTACAAAGGTGTGATCAATGTATGCAGAGGTCTTTGAGTGGGCGTGGTTCTAATTTTTCTTGCTAGGTGTGAGGGATCACTGGGTCGTGTGTTGGGGATACCTCTCACTTTTAATGAAATAGCCCAACTGTCTTTGTTTCTTTCTTTGCCATGCCCCCTCTCTGTGTTTTGTTTTTCTTCTTTCTTTCCCTCCCTTTCCTTTTTTCTTTTCTCCCCAAGTGTTTTCTAAAATGGAAAATACAGCTGTGTGTGAGCATCTCTGTATTCCCACATCCTCACCAGCATTGTGTAGAATCTGCCTTAACTTCAGCTATTTGGTGAGTAGTGAGATCTCATTTGAACTTGACTTTAAAGAATGTCTAAGAATATGAAGATCTTTTTTTTTTTATGAAGATCTTTTTAAAAAGAATTAATCAATTATTAATTGTGTGTGTGTGTATGTGTGTGTGTGTGTGTGTGTGTGTGTGTGTGTGTGTGCGCGCGCATGCGCGCGCACCCTTGAGTGCTCATACTATGGAGCATCCATGCGGGTCAGAGGAGAACTTGCCGGAGTTGGTTCTGTCCTTCCACCACACGGGGTTCTGGGCGATGGAGCTCAGATGACCAGGTTTGGCAAAGTTTACCTTCACTGCTATGAGCCATCTCTCTAGCCCCCAACTTGGTTCTTTTTCAAAGTTGTTTCAGGAATGGGTCCAAACAGAATACAGAATCACAGCATCAATTTCAGCATAAGCTCAATTTACAAACTTTCAATTACAATCCACTCTTTACGACCTACTCTGGGAGACTTAGAATTAAAAAAAAAAAAAAATGTTTTTCTTTGCCTACAGCATCAGGCAAAGTTTTGTCAGTAGAGGGCGCTGAAGAGGCAGTGTAAGGAGTTTGCTTAATAGTCTCTATACTCTCTAAATGAAAATTTAAAATTATTGTAATTACAGATTACTAAGTTCCATGTTTCTTTGATGTGGTTTTTTTTTTTCTTTAGGAAAATATCTTTGACCTTAATGACTGTTCCTATCAGCATTTGATGTGAATGTCAATGTGTAATATTAGTCTGGAATATAAAAACTTAATGTGAAATGGAATTAGAAATCAATCACAAATGAAGCGTTTACAAAGAATGAAGAAATTTTCAAGTCTGGTGGCCCGTGACTCACAAATTGGGTCCTCCCTCTTGCCACAGGCAGCAATGAATTCTCTAGCTGGGCTACAGAATTTGCAGCCAGTTCTAGTCAGGAGCTGTGTGAATCTGAATTTGGGGAGGGCAGGAGAAGAGCATCTCTCCCATTCCACTGTGCTGTGATGTTGACACCGGCACACAGCCTTTCTCATGAGCGTGCTCTGCATGCAGGAGCTTGAGCTGCTTAATTAATCAACCTACTTGGGCTTCTACACTGTGAAAAATCTTTCCCCCATTATACCACTCTGTTCAAAGGACCCTTTCTGAAGCCTGCCTTACTATATCCTCATCGTTCAGCCTCCTTCCTTTGCCCTTTTTCTAGGTTGGACATATGGACAGATTTTTTTTTCTTTTTTTAGAAAATTATGTGGTCAAAATATTAAGTCTTCCACCGCATCGTGTTTACACCTTTTCCATCCCACTCTGGATTATTTTCACATACAAATATTATCTCCCATCCTAGATGTCTCCACCTGTGTACCTCCTGCCTAGCACAATGGTTGGTGCAGAGTAACCCTTCTGTAGCACTCAGATGAGGGAGTCAACTTGAGTCATTTAACAACTACAACCTGAGCACTTCTAGCCTTGTTTTGGTGCTGAAGACACAACAGTGGAGAACAGAGTCAAAATCCAGCTGTTGGGGCTGCCATTCCAGTGGACAGGGAGAGACAGACAATGGACAATAGGAAAAAAGTTATGTGTGAGGGGTCAGAGAAGGCTATGGAGGAGGAGGAAGTGAGGTAGGGAGGTTGGGGAGGGGGGATGGGGAGGAGTGCTGCTTTCTACAGGCTGGATGAGAAGTTGAAGAACCAAAGTGAGGGGACAACTGCTCAGATCCATGGATGAAAATGTCGAGAGAGAGAGAGAGAGAGAGAGAGAGAGAGAGAGAGAGAGAGAGAGAGAGAGAGAGAGAGAGAGAGAGAACGGGCATAAAAGAGAAACAGCTTTAGGCTAATGTGGCTTAAGCAGAGAGCATTGAAGAGGAGGGGCACAGACAAGGAAGGAGGGAGCAAGCCAGACTAGATCACAGAAGGGCAACCGGCGGAGTGGCTGGACGATCTCCACCAACAGAGCACAGAGCACCTAGGACCTCACGGATCCCTGGAAAGTGAACAGATGAGACTTCAGAGCATGGGGGTGATGTGCTATGATGGGGATGGACTTCAGAGGTGCCAAAGTGGAAGCTGGGAAGACCAATTACATCTCTGAATACATTAGTGAGTGAATGAATTTAAAGCCAGTCAGGAAGCAAGCAGAAGAGGAAACACTGTGTGGTTCTCCCATGATTTTCCACCATAGTGTATGTGTTCTCTCCACATTCCTATTCATTTTTTAAGTACATATGCTTCTGTTTTTCTCAGTTTTATCAGCCTCAGTGTTCAAAGCATTGATTAGCCAGTGGTGAGTGGTTCTTCTAATTCACATAATAGGCAGTTGTACACATTTTTGGTTCTCACAAGCCTACAGGACTAACATGCATGTAATAAGTGTTTATCAGCTTAAGCTGACAGTGTTTATGTGCTCCATATAAGCCTCTCTCCTCTCTCCACCGTTCCCTCTCTTTCTCTCAGGTCCTGCCTCTCTGGATCGACCCCAGTCTCATAGTGTTTGTTTTTCTGTGTTATTATGGATCTAGAATAAAGCCTGGTTGTTGTTGAAAGAGCCATGACAACTAGAAAGAACGAAAGACCTGGTGTCTGGGTAGCTTTGGGGCTGGAGATACTAATTCTGTTGGTTTTCCAGAATAGTAGTAGGAGAGTTAGACTTTTTGAGACAGTGTTTCTGAAGGGGAAAGAAGACTCATACTTGGTCATGTGATTTCCCACCTAAAATGTGTTGCTCCAATTATATCTACTTCTTACCTCTTAATAAGATCTGAAATGCATTCTGTAGGCACATCTGTTACTTCTTATTCCTCTCTCCCTAGATTGTAAGATTTTCTAAGCCCTGTTCTTTCAAGTGAAAAAAGAACCAAGAGCAGTCCATCCTTCACTTAGGTTTTCTTTTGTTTACTGATGGACCTCAGGCCTATAATTAAACCAACGATACTCTTGGTAGCAGTGTGGTGTGGGTGTTTGGTGTGCAGGGTAGAGTAATACTTCTTGCCAGTGGTTTGGAGTTAGAATTCCCTTTGTTACTGAGTATTGAAAGCTGTATATATTCCGGGGGGTGGCAATTGCACACACAATTGCACACATAAAAGATGTGGTTCATGTCTTTAAAGCCAGCACATGGGAGGCAGAGGCAGGTAGATCTCTATGAGTTCAAAGCCAGCCTGCTCTACATAGCCAGCTCCAGACTAGCCAGGGCTACATAATGAGACTGTCTTAGAAAATCAAATGCAATCTAATTTCAGAGAATTTGTAGACTTTATGCATCTGAGCCATAGACTTCTTTCTCAGAAGGTAGGATAGTTACATTTAGGGTGTCCTCCACTCCAGCCCACTAGACAGGACAGGTTCAAGAGGACAGGGGTCCTTATCCCAGGCTTACTTGCTTGGGTCTGCTCCTTTGAAGTAGGCGTTGACGGTTTCTGTGAATGCTGCAGCAACTGGCAGGGTGTCCTGGGCTCCCATAGTGAGAGGACTGGGTCCCCTGGAAGAACCTGTAGGAGATGAAATGCTTCCATTTATTTGGGGCTTATGTGAAAGGCATGAGTACATGGAGCTACAGCTCACTAAAGGATTGTGGGGGAGGGCCTACTACCAAAAAAACGTGATTACACAGTAGCTGTGCATTCAACATGAGCACAAGTATTTAAAAGGAAATATTTGGCTGGTTTATAGACAAACACACTTGACATTGATTCAGTTACTTGACTACGGAAGAAAATCCAAGCCAAGAACAAAGTCACAGGGGTTTATAAATGTTCTGCATAAAGCATGAGGCAGTATTTGCATGACAGTTTGTGTAGCAGGTGGTTAATAGAGAGAAGTGCTAGTTTCCTATTTCCCGTTAGATCATTCCACCCAATCAAGTGCTCCGACTGGAAACCCGCATTCTTTCATTTGGAAGAGGTAGTCATGTGGTGTTACATAGCTCACGGCCCCTTTCTGCATTATTTCCGTTTTCAAAAGCGCAGTTGCTCTCAGATTCAACAAGGTCAGGCTCCTTGCCTCAAACAAATGCTACCAAAACATACACGTGGACTTGGCACAGACAAAGGGATGCACTGCTCACATCGTTGACTCTATCAGCCTCTTTGTGTTCACTGAACACTTGCTGTGTGCCAGGAGAGGCAATGCATGCCTCCCGTGAGGTGTTTCACCCCACCTGCCCCTTGGCCTGTGGGATAGGCAGGGAAAGTCACATTTTACAGAAGAGAAAGCTGAAGTTTAAGGGCCTTCTCTAAGATAATACAGTTATTCAAGCAGTGAAACAAAATATCCAAATCTAGATTTGCTTTCCTGTAAAGCTTGTATTTTTATCATCACGCTGTATGGTTTGTCTACAAGAAACATTTAACTACAAAGATTTGCTGCAACATGTAACTTCACCAAAGCAAAAAGTTTAGCTTGCTGCCTTTGTTATTAGTTTCTAGGCATGGTACTGAACGTAGTATCTATGTTACATGCTCGTTGCTTCAGCTTTCTACCAAACAAAGATGCTTACTCCTCCTCTCTTCTGGCATATGCTACATGCATTGGTGTAAACCCATCCTTTCTATGTCTACCTCCTCAACATAACCTTTCCTGCTCATTCTAGTTCCTGACACTCTCCACCCCCAGTTTTTTCTATCTTCATTCAGCTCGTAATATCTAGTACTTGGTAGTAGGTCATCAATTTTTTTAAAAAAAATTTATTTATATTTTATGTATGCATGTTCTGCATGTACACCATATGCCAGAAGAGGGCATCAGATCCTATTATAGATGGTTGTGAGCCACCATGTGATTGCTGGGAATTGAACTCAGGACATCTGGAAGAGCAGCCAGTGCTCTTAACCACTGAGCCATCTCTCCAGCCCCTGTAGGTCACTAATTTAACGAATATTTGTTAGTATCACGTGTCATGCCCTAGTGTAGATGGTGAGGATGCTCAAGATGAGTCAAATGTGTCTTCGTTCCCTGGAGTTCAGTGTGCAGTTATCGCTATTCTTGTACTCAACAGCATCACCACCATCACCATTATCATTCACACCAGCACAGACCTGTCACCATTATCCACTTCCCATTTCCTATGTGCCTTATGTAAGTGATAAGCATGGTATTCATTTGGCAGACCACCTATGTGCTACAGGCATCTCCGGCAGCTCAGGAGATGCTGGAACATCTAGGAGATGGGGGTCACATGGGAGGAATTTAGGTCCTTGGCGGTATGCTCTTGAAGGAGATCTTGAGACTTTAACCCTTTCCTGTATAACTCTTTGTTCTCTGGTCACCATGAGGTAAACATGCCTTCTCTATTACGTACTCATTTCTGACATGATATATTACGCCACCATAGGCCTAGAGCACAGGCCTAAAGAACTGTGACTCCAAATAAACATTTCTTCCTTTTAAGTTGAATAATTTAAAAAAAAATATTTATTTTTATTCATGTGTATTGGTGTTTTGCCTGCATATGTATCTATGTGAAGGTGTCAAATCCCCTTGAACTGGAGTTACGGACATCTGTGAGCTGCCATGGGTGCTGGGAATTGAACCTGGGTCTTCTGGAAGAGCAACTGGTGCTCTTAACCACTGAGCCATCTCTGTCGCTCCTAAGTTGAATATATTAAACAGTAAACCAATCAATACAGGACTAATATCCAAAGAGTTTCTACAGCTTGCTCAGTCTTGCCTAGCTGATATGCAAAATGTTAAGACTGATACTTAAGTACTTGTGAGTTCAAAATTTAGGTTCTGAGGACAATATTATTTTGTTTCCATAGTGGGTAATTACAGGGCCATTTGGGGCAAGAAAACAATTGAGGTCAACTGGAGTGTGCATGTCTTGGACCATGGGGTTGCCGACTTTTAAAGAAAGGAATTAGGGATGAGCTACTTGTGTAAACCTACACTTCCTCAAACAGACCAAGATTACACCAACATGTGCCATTCTGAGAACATGTGCCATCACCCACTGTAGGTCCAAGAAAGGCAACGTTTAGACACATTTACAAATAATGAAATAAGAATAAACAGAAGAAATGATTTTATAATAGTGTTGCTCAATTCTGTTTCCTCATTAGTTCAGATGTTTATACAGTGACCGACAGATGCTGGAGGACAATGGCTTCCCTAGCTGATGGTAGCAAGAGGGGGCTGAGCTGTTACCACTACAGCAAAATCATGGCTTCCATGTGACTGGAACTTGGGAGTTTGGTGAGGTAGAAAAAAAAAACTACAACCAAATAGAGTAATTAAACAAATGCTTTAAAAAGTTGGCATGAGAGAAAAAAATAAAACAAAACTGAATGGATGATTGGGAATTAAGTGATGATGCATTTTACACAAATACTTTAAGAAACTTTCTATGTGAAAACAGACACTAAAATAATTCTTTTGAGACTCTATATGAAAATCCCTGGATATATTTCAGAGCAAAATGCACATGTATACAATATTGATATAATCTGAAGTAGAAGTATCGATTTCTTGAGGTTTTGGGGGGTTCCTGGAACTGAGATTTAGAACAGTTCCTTAGAAAATGAGAGACCCGTGAGCTATTTGATATAGGGGGTTCCACATTTAGGTCATGTTAGCTATAGTGCATAATTTTATGAGGGAGACAATAATGTGTAGGAGGAAACTTGTCTTAAACATGTGTGTGGTATATCTGTGTGTGTGTGTGTGTGTGTGTGTGTGTGTGTGTGTGACAGAGAGAGAGAGAGAGAGAGAGAGAGAGAGAGAGAGAGAGAGAGAGAGAGAGAGAGAGTGTGTGTACTTGTCTTGTCTGTGCCTGTGGAGACCAGAGGTTGACATCGGCATTTTTTCTTCAGTCACTTTTCTGCCTCATTTTCTGAGACAGGGTTTTTTCACTGAACCTGGAGCTCACTGTTTCCACTAAATCATCTGGCACCAAGCCCCTGGGGTCCACCTGCCTCCACCATCTGTGCTGGAGTTACAGAGGTATACAGAGCCATGCCTGGCTTTTACCTGGGCACAGAGGACCAAACTCAGGTTCATAAGCATATGTAGCCAAGCACCTTGCCCACTGAGCTCTCTCTCCAGCCCAAGGACATGCCTTAAAAAGAAAATAAAATTGATGAGAAATGCAGATGTTAACAGATAAAGAGACTATTATGGGCACTTTATTTTTGAAAACTGTAAAACATTTTAATAGACATGCTATTTTTGTGAATAAAGTGATGTGATTTAGGTAGCTAATGGTCTTTCAAAGTGAACTGACAATTACGTGAGACATACTATGCAGGAGCATGAGTCAGTGGTTAATGCTTGCTAAGGAAGAACTCTCTACTGAGTGGTCCAGAGCTCTGTCTACAGACTAGGCTTTTACTATCAGAATTATTAGGGGCGGTAGTGATGATAATGGAGGTGGTAGCAGTGCAGAGATTAAAACAGACATTCAGCGAGGACACTGGGTGGTGGCTGGGAGAACGGAGGTTGGCACTAGGTGAATGGGAGTTGGCATCCAGCCTGGGATTGCTTCTTCCTCTGATACTTGTCTAAACTACTTTTGGTAGTAATGATAACAATCATAACCATTTTATAGGCCCATTCTGAGGATAAAAAAAAGTATAGCATTTAGAGTATTGCTTGGTTCGTAACAGCACCAAATTAGCTATTTTTTTTTTTTTTTTTTTTTTTTTTTTTTTGGTTTTTCAAGACAGGGTTTCTCTGTGTAGCTTTGTACCTTTCCTGGAACTCACTTGGTAGTCCAGGCTGGCCTCGAACTCACAGAGATCCGCCTGGCTCTGCCTCCCGAGTGCTGGGATTAAAGGCGTGCGCCACCACCGCCCGGCCAAATTAGCTATTTTTATGATGATTATTGCAATTAAGACAATATGGAAGTAATCTGAATGAGACAGGCTCAAGAATTTTTTAAAGTTTTGGGATACTGAGCTGGAACTGCTGAGAAAAAAATGGCAAAAGTAAATATGAAATTATTTATATTAAGATCAAAACATTGCCAAACAATCCGGATGTGATGGTGCATATCTATAATATTAGCATCCAGGAGGCTCAAACAAGAGGAGGGCAAGCTGTGGGCAGCCTGGATACATATTGAATCTGTTTCAAAATTTGAAACAAAACAATATATTGAAATTAATTAGTCAAACAATTGTGATTTTGGAAAAAGCCTAGCTCAACAGATGAATATGTCTAAAAATAAAACCAACTGAGGGATTTAGTTGATTAGCTTTCTGTGGTTGGGTTCTGAGGATCTCAGGCAGTTTGGGCTATATCGATGCATATTGTTAGAAATGATGGCTTCACCATCTTTGTTGGTATGGCTCATGAGGGAGCACCCAACACTTCAGAACTTGGGGCGAACTGGAGAATGAGGTGACGAAAGGCTCTAGTCTGGCTCTCTCCTTCTGTCTCCTGACTCCTCTCACTGTCCCCTACAGTTTTCTGCCCTTGCTGTGTCCACATCTTGGATGCTGTAAACATCCCTATGGATTTGATCAATAAAGCCTTGAAAGCAGAAACACATAAGATAAATATTTACAGAGAACCCTGTTACCTTAAAAGATCTAAGATTTACAGCTCTATTCTTTCATAGGCTTGTATTTTGCTATTAATAGAGCATTTTGTATTTTATTTTCTATTTTATATATTTTTTGTTATTGCAGTCTGGTCCACATATCATTTCTAATAGCTATTTACTACCTTATAAACCTTTTCCAAACATTAAGTCATTTCTAGGTGGTAATCTAAATTTATCTGTATATTAATTGATCTTTTTATTTTGCACTATTTCCTGAAGATAAAAAAATTTATTCTTACAGAGTTGTATAACCAAACTAAATGAAAATCGTTTTTAATCGCGAAGAGTGCCAAGATATGTCACATGGAGGTTGTGCTCAGTGTGGTTGGTCATAAGTGAATGCTTCTGTGTCTCCCATAAAACCCCAGGGTCTGTTTAGAAAGACTACTGACTAAAAGTGGGATAACGTTAAAGGTGGTAAGAGAGTCAAAGCATGGCCTGAGAGGGTGAAGAGGAGCTTTCAAACTTTAAAAATATCTGAAACACTATTGTTCTATGATTCAAGGGATCAGATTTTTTAAGACCGAAAATCTGCAAGAAAAGAGTGTTATGACCATAGGGAAGTCAGCTGACTGTACTTCTCTTGGGGGCAGGGCAGACAGTGCACCCTTAGCTTCCCAGCCTGTAGTGTTAGGTAGTTTGTAGATAGTTGAGATCGCGACCATGAGAATAACTTTCTAAGAGAGTACAGGTGCTCTGAAAACAGTTTCCTTTTCCTGGAGGGTCGAGTGTCTCTGTCACACATACAGAGACTCTCTGTGCACAAGACAGAGGTGGAGACACAAATATGTAAATAGAAGACACAGACAAATGAAACACTAAGTACCTAATGACTTCAGTAGGAGCGTGCAGACGTGATCCTTTTGCAAATACTCAGTGACTGAAAGATGAACTGCTGAGTGATCACAAGATTAACAGAAGAAGCCTGGGCTCCACAGTCATAGCTCCTGGGTGTGAAGTCTGGGTTTCCACTAGGGACAAGGTATTTGATTTCTCTGTGACTCAGGTTCTTCATCTTCAAAACAGGATCAACAAAAACAGCATACTAACAACTCGCACTAACCGTCAGAGGCAGTACTTTTGAAGTCCTTAGTGTGGCACACACTTGAAGAGCACTGTGCTTTTGCTGCCATGGTTTTGGCCATTGTGAACACTGGTTAAGATTATAGAGCTCTAGGTCCAATCTTTGAATTAGAATAGATTTTTAGGGAGAAAACCAAGGGAGGTCTGGAGGTTTCAGTACAAAAGGAATTTGCAGATTCCTTTCATCCCTCAATTGGTTTTATTTGACTTTTCTGTGAATACATGTTTAACTTGGCATAGATCAGTAGATGCCTAGCGTCTTGGTTTAAGTTGCTCGATGTAGTATTTGTATCACAATAGGCTATAAAAGTTGTTTGAGTGCATGCTTGTTTTATTAAAATGAACAGACAGATAATTTGAATAATCAAGACCTTTCATACAAGTGTGAATGTCTGAAATTGTTAGGCATTGTGCTAGGGACTGAGAGATACACAGGAACACATGAGGCATGGCCCTTCCTTTGTGGACTCTACAGTAGAGGGGAATGTAATAGTAACTAAAACTGCAATGGAGCAATGCATGGAATTACAGAAGCATTTAATACTGCAATCATTATATTGCTGTTTGCTCACAAGGTAGGTGCAATATTTGTTATGGTAGCTCTTATGTCTGCCCTTCAATAACTTCTAATTCCAAATGCCAACATAAATTTATGCTTTTTATATGTTTTCAAGGGGTAAACAGTCTTAGTATAGTGACTGACTCTTTGAGATGGTGTAAAATTTAGCCCCAGGTGGGCCTCAAGGTGGCTGATGTGGAGGATGAATTTGGATTAATCATCCTTTGAGATTCCACCTCTGGAGTGTCTGTGATTCCAGGTCTGTATGCCATGGCCCCCACTCTACTATAGGTAGTACAGGGGATCAGAACCAGAGCCTCTGGTATGTTAGGATAGCCCTCTACTCTTAAACTATATTGCCAGCTAATGATCTACTCTTAATCCTGACAACATATTTGTAGGGTAAGTACCATTATTTTATAGGTGATAAAACAGATTCTACATCATGTGGTGACAGGATAGACATCCAGCAAGGAAAAAGGGCAGAGCTGGGAGGCAGACCTGCCTGGATGTCTTGACTTTCTTCAATCATACCATGAACACTTAAATCAGATTAGGAAGGCATTGGATGTAGCCTTTGATGTCACATCTGTAGTACCCCTAGAAGGGCCAGCTGTGGCCAGTTAGTAGCAGTTCCTGGGTACCAGGGGAAAGAACAATAATAACTAGTCATTCGAGCAGGCCTGCTTCAGGTTGGAGGCAAATGACCCTTATACCTAGCTAGGAGAAAGCAGGGAATGGCCCAGCCTAGGGAAGAAGCAGAAAGACTCAGTGCCTAACCGGAGAAGATATGTACATGAGATTTAAAGCCACTGAGTGCACAATGCTGCATAAAGGCAGCAACCTAAACAGACATTAATAAAGGACAGTACATTATAGACCATGGAACCATTAAAGTGGTTATGTATATTGCTGGAGACACAGCAGGGGGATGACATCAGAATTTGTTCAGTTAGATTATTTCATGGTTTCTCCAGAATGGAAGAAAGACACCAAGAGAATGACAGGGTGTGTGTGTGTGTGTGTGTGTGTGTGTGTGTGTGTGTGTGTGTATGTGACTTGGAAGACTAATGGGATTTTCGTTCTGTTTCCCCCCCCCTTTTTTTTAAAAAAATTCATCTTTTTATTTTATATCCCGGCCACAGCCTCCCCCCATCTTTCCCTCCCACCCTCTCCCCCATCATTCCCCACCACTCCCATTTCCCCTCCAGTCCCCTCCTCCTCCATCTCCACCCATGAAAGGACAGGACTCCCATGAGTCTCAACAAAGCATGGCATATCAGTTGCAGTAAGACTAAGCACCTCCCCATGTATCAAGGCTGGGCAGGGTGACCCACTGTGAGGGGTAGGGTTCCAAAGGCTAGTAAAAGAGTTGGAGTCAGCACCTGTCCCCACTGTTAGGAGTCCCACAAGAGGACCACTTATGGGCTTTTTCATAACATGCAATGAGCAGGACTGCTCTGGGCTAAGTCCTGAGGGGTGAGGGATCAATAGCAAATGGAAACTCGGAAGACGCTATGGAATAAGCCAAGCCTGGGAAAGGGATGTGCTTCACAAACCAGACTGTAATGCTCCTTTTAAGTAAAAAGCTAACTTAAACTCTGTCATAAAATGTGATAGCTTTTTTTTAAAATCAAATATCAAAGGAAAGTTAAAAATCAAGAATTTTATTGAGCTATTTAATGACATTTCTTGCCTCCATTCAGAAGTGGTTTAAGACCACCACAGTGGAAGCCATACCTAGGTCTTCATAGGAGGAGCCCTATCTGTGTTCTGATGTGAGTTACATTTTCTCCTAAAATATGGTGGTAGATTTGGCCTAGTTACTTTGTGTTTACTCTTTTAAAATAATACGGTGTGTGTGTGTGTGTATATATATATATATATATATATATATATATATATATATATATATATAGTAATGAAGTGTTACCATTTGAAGGGAAAAGGGTTAGATTTATATGTATGCATACATGATGTAGTCACTAAATGTAGCCAGTTTAAAGGCTTCTGTGAGGTTTACAGAGCTATTGTGTATTCAGCTTGGTTGAAATCTAAGTAATATTTCCCTCAGTATCAAAAACATACCCCTGGAAACATTTTGACAAGACACATCATGTAACTGATACCAAAAGAAAAGCGGGACCTTCCCACAGAACACTTGTCCCCAGTTTTTGCTGTAACTGGGGATGTAACCACACATGGAAGTCATCAGTTCCTCTCAGTCTCTTCAGCTGAGTTACTAAAATCAACTTCCCTTCATGTGTCTGACTGAATTTTACTATGTTGGAACTTTATTTTCCTTAAAAATGCTTGGAAAAGAAAAAAAAAAAAAGCTCTGCTTTGATGTAGTAAGAGTGTGAAAAATTAATTTATGCAGAAGACTGGCTCATAGGTGTGGCTATGCACCTTCTTTGGGATTTAAATCCCATAATTTTGAAAGCTAGGATAAATAGGCTGACTGATACACATTATGGAATGATACTCAGGTATTAAAACACTAACTTTCAAAAACTTCTGGCTGGTTTTCAGGGAAGCTGTTTGTTTTCAGAAACTTAGAAATAAACTTGGAAAAATAAGTGCAGACAAAATGCTGGAGTTTTTACATATAGTAAAATTGAGCTATCAATGCAAAAAAAAACTGTACAAAGTCAAGATTATAAATATGTTTAACAAAACCACATTACTGTTAATAACAAATTGTTGATGCCAGTCATGATTCAAACCTCTGAAGCTTAGATTTGATTTCTGATGGGTATGTAGAAGACAGTGGCTTGGTTATTGTCTGCCATCATCAGCTAGTAAACAAATCCTTGTCTATATTTAAGCTTATTTTGCATCTCAAAATCTGTTAAACCAGTGGAGCGTGTTCCATTAGATGGCTTTGTGGGATCAAGCAAATGAAGCACTTGTGTGTGTGTGTGTGTGTGTGTGTGTGTGTGTGTGTGTGTGTACAGAGAGGTGTTTCTTCAAGAGTTTTCAACGAGATTTTAAAAATGTTATCTGTATCAATCTCTGAAAAGTGTGATTTTGGGTAAAATTTTTAGTTTGTGGTTTTTGATATCTTTTAATTTTTACAAGTAAAGTGTTTGAGTCAAGAAAGCAAATTGTGAGCTATTTTCAAGTGCTTTATAATGGGCCAGAGGGTGCACAGTGTCATAGTCACACGGGAAGTACCAGAACTGAGCTATAGCAAAATGATAATGGTCACTGTGGTTAATAGATTACAGATTATTTTACTTTTCTCATGTGTTTGTTTCCCCAAGTTTTCTATAATGCCCATGAGAAATAGTATAAACACAATAGGAATAATTTGGGAATTTTACAGAGATTTCTACATTTCTAATTTTTATTTCTTGCATGGTTCCTTACAGTTCAAAAATGGATGCTGGCAATTTTGAGCACCGTTGAAAGGTGTTTTCCCATTGGGACTGACACATGCAAAGGGAGACAGAGGAAGAGAGCTGCCCGGAACTGATGGACTTCCTGAAAGTCTACTGTCTGAATGGCCAGTTTCATTGGTGATAAGTTGTGAGTTAGCTCAGAAAAAGCAAAGACTATGGATGGGAGGAATCACTGCTAACAGCTTTTCTTCCTGGCCTCTCAAGAACAACACAGCTTCACCAGAACATCCTTCAAAGATGACCCCTGCCCTGCTCCCTGCCAGACTTCCCCAGAGTAACCTTTGTGCTTTATCAGCGGCGTTTTTCAAGCTTCTCCCTCAGCACTTAGGGGAAACAGAAGCTTGTCATCATCATGCTGAACATCAGACGAAGAAACGTTAACTGTGAGGACATATGGTACCTGTGTCACGACTGCCTGCCAACAAGAATAGCAGCCCCTCTCCTTCTGTGTTTCCCGTGTCCTGGTGACTCCTACGCAGAACAGCAGAAGAGTAAAACAATTCCACCCCGTGCCCCATCTGCTGACAGTCTATGCAGAAATGACTGCCACCTGCATGGTGGCAAAATCATTGATGAAATCCTAACAGCAATGACTTAGAAGGCCTTATGCTGAGAATGCCAAAGAAATCCTGGACACAACGAAGCGATGAATGCACAATTGTTAGTACATGCCTGGTGGTTTTATTGTCTTTTCCACATTTTAGAATATCTGTGTTAATAATTATTATAAGGAATAATTACATTTGTGTTTTACTTTACTCTGTGTAAGGACCTTTCATATCCAACAATCTGAGGTTGGTTTGGAGGTAATGCTAATTAAATATATTTAAAACCCAGATACATGAAAGGATTTGAAAGGGGAGTTTCTCCTGAGTATCTACATCTCTTTGTGTCACTGGTAAACCTTCTCCATTTTTTATTTCTATCACTTCTCTTTCTTGGGGTAGCTAGAGGTCCATAAAGAAGGGTTTTCTCCCTTTTTCTTTTGTAGTGCTGTGCCTTCTACATGCTGGGCATGCAGTCAACTGCTGAGGCACACACCCAGCATTTAAAAGACCATTTTATTATAGAAATATGCAACCTAAAACTGTGCTGATCCTTCCTAAAAGACTCATGGCAAAAATAAAAGCTACTATTGGCCAGCCATTGTCTGAAGCAGGCTCAGGTCCATCAAATAGTGAAGTGGTTTCCTCAGATTTCTTACCTTCCATTTTCTTTTGGAGAGGTTTGTAATTACTCATCAAATCTGCTAAAAGCCGTGATTTACAAATGAACAAGATTCAAGCAGTTTTCCTGCATGTCTCCCAGTACTTTAACACAGGAGTACACCACCAGCTAGACTATTAGTCTCAAGTCAGCTTTAAGGACTGGTTCTGGGAGAGGTAGATGCAGAGGGAGGTGACATTATGTATAAGAAAGAAAAAAAACCATGCTGTTGTCCATGGGAAGGGAAGCCAGGTAGCAACTCATAGCAGATCATGTTGTGGGATGATTTATGTAGAAGACTGAAATGCTAGAAACTTCTTGAGAGCAAGCAAGGTTGACACAGAGACAGCCCTGTCACATGGGACATGTGAGATTGGAGAATGGTAGTAAAAACCAGTATTTAGTGAATGTTTTGCATTCACAGTGAACCCATGGCTGGACTTTCATCCTGACTAGTGTCATAAAAAAGGTGCCATTATTATTCAGTTTCCAGAGAAGGAATGCGAGACTTAGGTTATAACACATCATGCTGAGGCGGTAGCTCTAACCCTGAAGGGTTATTACAGAGCCTAAACAGAACACACACACACACACACACACACACACACACACACACACACACACACCACACACACACACCCCTCTTTCAGATATGAAACACATCTACTCCACTTCTTCCCTACATATGTAATTGTATATATGCATATGTAAATATGTATTACTGAGTACACTGATATAAATTAATGGGGTTTTCCTTTCTAATATCTAGGATAAAGCCACGTCTAGTTACAGTAACATTCACATATGGCATACGACTATATATCAGAATGCTAATACAGCAACAATTAATAGTATTCAGTGATGATTACCTAGATTTCAATCACTCCTATCCCTCCACTGCCCTCTTAGGTTAGTGGAGGAGACAGGCTGGGACATGGGTGGAGGCCTCCGAAACTCTCTATCTCCTTAATAACAATATTCTTCCCATGTCAGTGCCACCGTCCTCCATTTGATGTCCGACTTGTGTGCATCACAAAGGCAAGGACGTGCTTTTCTTACTGACTGCTGTGTCCCACTAGCTTTTGCGTACCTGGGCACATCGCAGGCACTCAGCAAATAATCATTGACTGAATGAGCACCGTGGTCATCATGCTGATAACAAATGCAAAGTACAAAAGCCAAGTGCTACCAATTTGATCATTGTTTTCCCTACCAGATCCCTCACTATTACAGTTATAAAACATGACAAATCTTAGCGCATACACATCCATTATAATTAACTTTGAGAACCTACACAAAACATCGGAGAGAATCCAGTCTCCTTCCACAGATACAATTGTGAGCAAGCTTGAGGCATTTATATCTGAATCTATCTTAAGGACCATGTTAGTCAAACCCTGTAACATTGACAACCTATTTGAACAGCCAATTCCTTCAATATGATTTATATATTCCTAAGATTATTATGAGGTAGATAGTGAGCTTAACTTTTTTTTTTTTGCTCAAGAGTTCCTGCTATATGGAAAAGAAAAATGAGTATCATATAAAAATAACTCTTTACAATAAAGAAAGAAACACATAATACGCAATTATTTTTAGAGTTTCTGTGAATCATTTCATTTTTATTTGATGTGGGCAAACAAATACAAACATTCCTTTGGTCACACGCAAATCTGGGAGTTTCCATGGGTGAGAGTCAGAAGGGAGAAGAAGCAGAAGTAGGTAGTATGATATAACAGAAAAGGATACACACTCAAGAGAGTGCTGAAGGCATCGACGGACAGCCCACAATGCCCGTGTTAACTTGTATTTGCAGCCATGTGTTTATCTTCTGCAGTTTTCCTTTCCAGTGGTTCAGGTTGTTGCACTTAGAATGTCACAGGTGTGAACAAACAGCAGAGAAGACAGCAAGGCATCTAGGCCATTTGATAGTTTCTACAAAGACAGAGTCATTGAATGGCCCATTCACAATTAATCACTGATTAAAAAAAAAACAAAAAAGCTATGCAGAGGGCCTAGTCCAGTCCCATGCAGGCTCGACAGCTGTTGATCTAAATTTCATGAGTTCCCACTAGTTTGGTTTGGTTGTCTCTGTAGGTTTTCTCATCATGGGAGGCCTTAATTTCTTGTAGGAGGGAACAGAGGGGTGGATTAGGAGGGGGATGCTGGGAAGGGGGAGGAGGGAAGAGGAGGGTCTTTGGTATGCAAAATGAATAAATTTTTTTTTTCTTAAAAAAAAAAAAAAAAAAACCGCGCCGGGCGGCGGTGGCGCACGCCTTTAATCCCAGCACTCGGGAGGCAGAGCCAGGTGGATCTCTGTGAGTTCGAGGCCAGCCTGGGCTACCAAGTGAGTTCCAGGAAAAGGCGCAAAGCTACACAGAGAAACCCTGTCTCGGAAAAAAAACAAAAAACAAAAAAACAAAAACCAAAAAACGCAATGGAGTAACTTTTCTTGTGGCTGCCGAGTGCAGGCATACCCCAAGGTTAAACGTTCCCATCTCTGGATGCAGGGCTCTTAACTCTCAGCAGACTGCGCCAGGATTTTTTTTGGGGTGGGGGTCTCGAGACAGCCTTTCTCTGTGTAGCTTTGGAGCCTGTCCTGGAACTCACTCTGTAGACCAGGCTAGCCTCGAACTCACAGAGATCTTCCTGCCTCTGCCTCCTGAGTGCTGGGATTAAAGAAAGGTGTGTGCCATTACTGCCCGGCTTGCCTGAAGTTTTACAGTCTATTTCCCCTTTGACTTAATCTCAATGGATGTGGCACAGGAACCTCAGTCCTTCTTCCTGATCTCATCACCATTGGAGATTTCTTCCTCCTGATTAACAACAGACTTCTCCCTAGGTCTCCCATCCAAGTATCAAACAGGCGGGACCCTGCTTAGCTTCTGAGAACAAATGAAATGAGACTGTGCAGGGCTGGGGGTGTGGCTGTCAATGGCTCCTTAGACGGCTTCTTATGTTTGTTGAAGGTGGAGTCAGCCTTCCCTCCTTTGCCCCATCCTATTAGGTACAGAATGTTGCTGCTTAAATGGTGTTTTTGAGACTTGACAGTAGTGTCAAGTTGGTCCATTCCTGTTTCCTGGACTGTCTACCTAACTTCTCCCTGATTCTGTCTAAATATCAAAGATACTCAGACCACCCCTCCCTCAAAAAGTCCTTACAATTCACCATGCACAGGGATTGCATTTCAAATTCCTCCTCCAAGCACGTGATGCACTTTAGAATACGATCTTGAGTTACTTGACCAATCTCCTCAAACATTCCTCACTTGCCCCGGGTTTATTATCGCTGAGTACAAGCAAGGTATTCCTCATCCCGCTTTTGCTCAAGTTACTCTTTCAAACTATAACATTTAGCTTCCTGAATTCTGGTTCTTAATGTCAGCTGAGGCAAGTCCATTTTCCTCCAAGAAGACATCCCAGATTCTTCTCAGCTAACCCCTGTGCCCCTGTGATGTTTCAGAGTTTTGCAACTCTCCCATGCATACGCTATAGCAAGCCTTATGAGAATTCCTGTTGTTTGTTCATTTCTAGAAGGCAGACACCATTTTGCTTGATCGTCATTAATTCCAACACAAGGAGTTATATCCAAGAGGAGCCATGGAAAAGTTGGACCCACAGAGGGAAGGAACAAGTTAGTTAATCTTTAGCTTTTTTGATCAGTTAATCATGGGCTGTTTCCTTCTTCCTGCCCCAGGGAAGTGTTTAACTCAAGCTTCAGGTTTCAGAGTTGTCTCCATGAAGTAATCCTTCTTCTAGGGCTGATGGCTTTGTGATCTTCCAGTTCTACAGTTTACTTCTGCACCCAGGCAAGTATAACGCACACTCGAGGTTCATCTCCTTTTGGAGGGATAAAAGTTTCAGTGTTCAAAAGTAGAAGGCCTCCTTTGCTTTGGGCATATTTCCAATCTGCAGGATTGTGCTCAGTTTCTTTTGAGCCTGACACAGTTCAGGGACCTGTACTTGGGACCATCATGGTCCTAAAGGGAGGAAAATAGACCACAGGACTGAGTCTGATGGAGACCCAAGAAGATCCTGGCTTAGCTACCACCACAGAGCTAACAGATCATATTAGAGAGAAGAAAGATACCAGAATTTGGTCACTTCTCCAGTTTGAATGTAATCTCAAAGTCTGAATAATTAATAATTTTTCCAGGTGATATAGTACTTTAATAAACAAAAGAGAGTTGATTTTATTTAATTTTCCTAATTATCCTGACTGTCATTCTTTGCATTTTGAAGTTTATAAGACAAAGACTAAGGGACATTAAATCTTCAAGATCGGGAGGTCTTGCGGGGCACAACATCACTTTTATGACTTCCCAATAATTCTCTATGAAAGGATTTAATTCCTGACTTTGTGCTATCTTGAAGAAGTTACCCAAATTCCTGCACCTCTGATCACTGTTGGAGATGTGAATAGTAGGAGTACCACTATAGATGGTGGCGTGATCAGCCTGAGCTGTGGTATTGGAATGCTAGCTCAGAAGTGAACTGTGATATGGGGTAATCCACGAAATCTTGCAGCCCCATTACTGGCAAAGATAGTAAACAGTACCTGGAGATGATGATGATGATGATAATGATAAATAATTCACTATTATGCCCTGCCTGGTACAGAAGCTACCACTCATTAAGCTTTTCCATAACTATTTAATCAGAGAGATTCTGACATGAGTTCTGGAGACTCATGTCCTGCCTAGGAGCCCTCATATACATTTGCCTGAGACATCTTGTTCAAACAAGATGACTAGGACACACTCTGCTGACCATTCATCTTGTCTGCAGCATGTCTGTGTTACAGTAAACACGAGTGAGGTAGGGTGATGTCTTCAAAGAGCTGAAACCAAGCAGACATCCACATTCTCATTCTGAGGGCTTTCCAGAGCTAGGCAACTAGTTTACTATGAAGAGAAAATGGGAACTAATTCCTCTGCGCATTTCCCTGGTAGCGCATTTGCAGATTTCAATTGCACTTTAATCTTTTAAACAGATTTAGTATGTTAAAACAAAGAAACAAATGCTTCGTGAGCTCCCATTATTAATTGAGAGGATTGTGCCATTCATACACACCACAGTCAACGCACACAATCTCAGAAGGGCAAGGATTACGCTTTTATTTTAAATGAAGACTGACTTGAATTGCTGCTTTTTATGTTCCTGCTTTGTTTCGCCATCCTGATAGCTTGATACTGTGAGTTTTTCAGAGTAAGTACTCATTAATCTTAATGTGTTATTGATAGAAAAGGACCTGAGTTAAGTGGTACAATCAGAGGGCCGCTCCTACCTAAAGAACACTAGGAATTTAGCAAGGCAACTGCTTCCCAGGAAACTGTCCACACCTTTCAATTTTCCTTTCTTTAATGACTTCCAAGTGAGTTAATTAGCCTTTCCAAACTCATACAGGTTTTTTTTTTTAATTAAAAATCAGGGTAAATAAAAGTGAGTTAGGTTGGGGTGTAGCTCAGTGACAGAGCACTTGCCTAGTGGGTGTGAAGCTATAGGTTCAATCCCTAGAAAGAGAGGGGGAAGGGAGGGGGGAGTGTTTTCTACATGTGATCATGACTTACCAGTGATCAATTAGGGACATTAACAAGCCTGCATACAATGATTGGTCAGACATTTAGAATGCCTTGTCACAGAGTCAACACTAGTCCAGAGACAAAAGAAAGTCTTTTATTCCAGAGATGACTAAGGTCCTTCCAGAAACATATGTTTACCCTCTGAGGTCTAATCAGGATATAGAAAAGAACCTGGATGGATGACTGGGCTGGTGGGTGGAGTCAGAGCGGGAAGGGTGGGAGAGGAGGTTTCAATGAGACTCAGACATTGTGTCTGGGAATGACCGTGTTGGAGGGCTGGGGGTGAGAGAAAACTGCCCTGAAGATGGGACTGTGTGGAGGGTGGGCTGAGGGATGGGGCAGGGTATCTCCCACAAGGTTTTCAAGCCCTGCTCTGCCTGGCTATGAGGCTCTGGAAAGCTGTTACTCAGATCTCATTTTCTTCAGCAGTGACTTGTGTCATTGAAATGAGAACACAGAAGTGCTTTACACACAGTGAGTGCCCAGGTGTTACTGTATTAACTATTTACTGCCTCGCTTCTCCCAATGTGTCCCAGCCTCCACCATGTTTCATTTTTCTTATAGAACTCATCACCACCTCCGTACTATATCAACTACTTATTTCCCTGTTTTTAATCCTGCATGCTAGAGTGTAAGCTCTGTGGTAACAGGGATGTTTTTGTTTTCTTTGCTAATGTGAAGTAGTCAGCACAGTGCCTGCATGCATTAAGTATTCAATAGATGTTGCTGAATGAGAGAATCATCACTCAACAGTTTCTAGAATTTAAGATGCATGGCATGTTTTCGTTATGAAATAGCTAAACTGAACCCTGTCTGTAGGCACTGTCTCCATGGTACTGATGCTGAGTTGAATGGAGGAAACGAGTTGGGGCTGAGGTAGCCTGAGAGGCCCTGGAGAGCATGTGTTGGATGAGTCGTCCCCACAGAACCTGTTAGGGATGATGCTTGAAAGTGAACATGGTTGAAAGGAAGTTACTTCAAGTCTACAGATGAATGCAGAGGGAGGGCTGGAGGTGAGCGGTCACTGGCAATAAGAAGGGAAGCCAGTGGGGCAATCAGAGAGATGAGCGATGACCGCTGTTTACAGTCCGGAGGTTTGACAGACAAAGCAGAGCTGGGAGAACTCAAAGCTGCTGCTACTCACATGGCCCATGGCCACAGGAAAGTGAAGAACACTCTGTTGAGACTGTTTCTGAGAAATGTTGGTTTCGAGAGAGCTGGGGTTCAGTTAGGGAAATGAGTGTGAGTTCAGCAGAGAGTCTGAAGATGTAGGGAAGGTGTGCTAAAGATGCCATGCCTACAGGAATAGGCGCAGCGTGCAGGGTCACAGAGGAGAGTGTGACACAGGCGACCGAGATGGTCTGAGACACAAGGAAACTCACGGTGGCAAGGGTTTTTGCTGTTTGATTTTCACCACCAGATGCAAAATGATTTTATAGTTAAAAAAACATTCAAGGAGAGTGGCAATATGTTTTTGGAAACATCTTAACATTAAAAGGCACTACAGGATTGAAACAACTACTAGGCACAGTGATTTGTCACAGAAATATCATTCCCTTCTACTTCAGAATACTTGATGGCTGAAGGCAGATATCCTTCGTGTGTGTGTGTGTGTGTGTGTGTGTGTGTGTGTGTGTGTGTGTGTACTCATGTGCATGTGAGTGTTCATGCAGGTATGTGTACCCACACGTGTACGGGTATGCTTGTGGATGTAAAGGCCAGTGGTCAATGGTGGGTCTCTTCCTCAGGTGCTCTGCACCTTACTTTTGAGGTAGGGTCTCTTCTAAACCTGGAGCTCACCATTTGCCTAGACTGGCTGGCCAGTGAGTCCTTGGATCCTCCTGTTTCCACCACCGCAGTGCGGGGATTACAGTGTGAATTGTGGTGCTTGGGTTTGTAGGGTGGTGCTAGGTCCTCATACTTGTGTGATAAGTCTTTACCAACTGAGTCCTATTCCCAGCCCCAGGATTCTCTTTTTGGTTGATTTAAAAAGTCACCAGAGAGAAAAAGAGAAACCATGTTCCAAAAAAGGAAAAAAACTCAATAGCATTTGAATCATTTTCTTTATAAGCCCAATGTAAAAATATATTAAATTTTTCAGTAAAATATTTATAAAAGGTATTTTTAGAAGCATTGGGACCCTTGTACTTTAGAACCCTGGTCTAAGGCTTTTTACCCTATTTGTTAGCAAGTGTGAGCTACTTCATGTCATTTCAAACTAAACTCACTGGTTCATTAGCTACTTGATGGACTGGTCAATGACTCAAACGTTGACTGAGTGACTATAAGGTCCTAGTCATTATTAAGAACAGATAATGAACAATGACGTTTTAAACAGTACAAAAAAATTATTTAGAAGTTAGTAAATAAATGAAAAGCTTCTTTGAACAAGTGAAGATTTTGACATGAGAACCTTCATGTTCTTTACTCTCTGGATGAAGCATTGAAAGAAAGTACAGTTAGTAAGAATACATGTGAATAACATGAGTGTCCTAGGGACTCTGTCAAAATGCCAATTCTGTTGAATATCTGTCCATTTGGAGCATAAATGTTGAGGTTAGGCCATATTCTCAAGATGTTATACAATGTAGCCATTTCTATATCATTTCATCATGACAACAGAGAATAGTTTTTGCAGTCTTTTCAGGTTTCCCTAGGTGAAAACACCTCAGACTGATCTCTACATATGATGCTCTGTCCCGTTAGTTAATTTCCTGACTTTCAAAGCTGAGTGCAGACTCTGCTACTGGCTGAGATGAACCAGAGTTAGAGCCTTGCTCGGCAGGTACAGGTCTGCGCTGTGCTTTAGGACTTCCAACCCATCCTGAAGCAGCTGCTTCCACTGCTTTACTGATGTACCCAGTAAGAAGTAAGAAGGTGCCTGGATATGTTTTGTCTGGATGGTTTTGGACAGGGTCTCTCCAGCATGGAGCTTGCTACTTGCCCTGACTGGCTTCAAGTGCATCAGGCTCGGCATGCTGGGATTGCAGGAGTGAGATGGCCCAGCATTCTCACCTGGACCCTTTAATTTCAGCTGATTAGAAAATTTTGGAGGTCAAAAGTTTGTGGGCTTGGTATATTTCTTACTACAAAACTAATGCCCTCAGGAGATAAAGTCCCATGGGAAAAAGGCATCCTCTCAGGAAAATCACCTCGAACCTGTTTTTGGCTTCAGGCCATTTGGCCTCTACATCCACAAGCACACCCATACACATGTGAGCACACACCGGCATGAACATCAGAGAGGGTTGAGGTCAGACCATGTTTCCCTCACCTGTCAAGTGTTAAGGGCTTCTGTCTTTTAAGAAAAATTCACTGTTGGGTGAATTTGCGGGTTTATTTCATACTGTTCATATATTTCAGCCATTCTGATTTTTAAAACACACACTCAAGTTCCTGTTGTCATGGAACACAAAGACAAGTTCAGTATTGATATTTAAGGATAGGGAGAAAAAAATATATTTTATCAGCTTTTGACCCTGAAATAAATTTCACTATTTAAAATTATACAATGTAGGACCTTATATGATGACAAATCTTTATGCATAAAATGGCTGATTAATTAGGTAAAGTATTTAATTCCCCCCCACCACAGGTAGTTTAAGTGGGTCATTTAATCAAATGTGCCTCCTGTGAAGATGAGTTAGAAGTCAAACACAGAACAGAAGAGTGCTAACCCTGAACAGAGAGTCTAAGACGTGGTCAGACATCGGGCTTAGAAATCTGGTATTTTTAAGTGTTTCTCTTAGTCTTCTGGAATGGCAAGTTCAACAGGAGTTGCCCACTTTCCTGTGGTCATTACAGTTACAGCAATGGGGATGCGGACCGGCCCTCCCCCTAATGCTCCCTATGCTTCTCCTGCTTCTCTGATCCCCTACGGAGCCTTCACACACGCGGGCACACACACTTACAGTTTACAGGACTGGATTCTCTACCTGGCATGTCAGCTTTTCCAAATCAGGCCAAATGTATCCCAAGCCCAAACGTGCCCAAGTTTGCCACACACACTTGGAAAAGGATTAGGCAAGAGCCTGGTTGACAGAGTCAAGTTCCTTAGCCAAAGAAAGTTCCATTTTTGTTCTGCTTTTAACTGGCCACCGTTTGTTAAGTGACCAGTGTTAACTGCAAATCAGCTTTAGTCTGTTCAATGGGAAAGGTTGAGGAACACATACAAACCAAATTCATGAAATGCTTTCTTTAGCACTCGATGCTTTTCAAGTAGCCATAGCATTTTCAATGGAGAAAAGCAAGACCAGAATTTTGAGGACAACTGGGGATTTGTCAATGAGAATTAAAAACAAACGAAGGAGAGGAGACTAGAAATTAGAATCTGGTATGCTATGCACTACTTACCTTCAAAAGTCAAATAAAACTTTCCTCTGTCAAACCAAACGAGGGAAGGCTGCTCATTCTCTGTTTGGCCAGGAGTTGAAGCGGGATGGGGAAGGTTAAGGAAAGGGAGAGAGAAGGACACGATGTGAGTTACAGAGCAGGTAATTAATCTCACTACGGGGGGAGGGTGGAGGCTCTGCATGCCACTAGCGTGCAGGAAAAAGGGAAGGCTGCTAGTCTAGAGGTTTTTGTTTTGTTTTTGTTTTCTTTGAGCAAACAAGGCAAAATCAAAGCCATGGAGACTGAAGGGATGGACACGCGTGTAGGTAGCTTGAGGCTAGGCACTTGTATGCACGGGAGCAGATGTCTTCCTGGCCATGCAGGGGTGTTAGCATATTTTAACTGCATTAATTGGGCAAAACTGTCATTCAGCAATTGCTGTATCCTTTTTGTCTTCAATATCATCCCCTTGCTTGTCGGCACAACTTGGAGTTGAGGTTTATATGCAACATTCGCTTAGCTTTCAACGACAACAGCGTTGCATATCAATTTAAAAGTTCACAGACGATGTCAAAGATCTCCCATCCCTCTGCTGGAGTCGCCTTAGGCATCCAGTCCACAACACACCCTTTACTTCTGTACCAAAGAGGAGAAGAAAGATTTCTAATGGCGCTTCCGCAGGTTTTTAAATTAGAAAACGGTCAACAGATTCTGAGTACTTATTTACTTCTTCCTCTGAAATTCACACAGCAATGACACCTCACCTGGTCTGAGCCTGTTCTCTGAGAAACTGTCATGCAACCTGCCACTTTAGAGCATGTATGCCCACTTAAAATCGGTTCCTTCCGTGGCCCGAGTTCCACCATGGATGGTACATGGACAGGGTGCATCTGAGAGGCACTGGGACTCATGAGGTGAGGAACATGTCCATGAAGCTTCTAGCATTCAGATGGAAAATGGCTTGGATTTGAAAAAAAAAACAATCTAAGCGTCTAGGTATCGCCCGGCTAGCACCATACCTGCAGGCGTGCCACAGAGCCTTTCAAACGAGGGCAGTTTGTCATAAAAAACATCGTCTTCCGACACTACAAACCAAAGAAACATAAACGAATGGAAAACGAAAACACAAATACAAGTTCCCAACGAAACCGAGGAGCACAGCTTACTGACTGAGGCGGGAATGAGCATCACAGGAAAACGAAAGACTGTAAGACACTGGGATGAAGGTGAAGAGATGGAAAGTAAGTGATGAGCTTATCTGAGGTGATTCTATGAGGAGAAACTGAACCAAAAAAAAAAAAAAAAAAAAAAAAAGAAGTCAGGGTTTAGCATCTGTCAATGTGGTGGGAGTCAGCTTCAGGGGAGGACTTAGATCCTACCATCTCAGGGAGCCATAAAAGGCACAGCTTCTCTTTTGTGAGACTGCTTCACTCCAATGCAGCTCTCCAGGGACCAGACATGTGTCCATCAACAAGAACCCCAGCACAGCCCTGACCACTCAACAAGGTCACCTGGTATATGCATTCTCCCAGGAAGAAAGGAGTTAGCTCTTAATCTGTCCACAAAACAGCAGCATAAATCCAGGTTCCTGCATGCCTTGTGCCATTTTAACTAACTTGTGCCTGCCTTCGATAGTTACAGATCCTTGATTTTGAAGTGTTATCATACTGATATCTTTGACCATGGTGCCAACTGTGGCTAGTTGCTTATCTTTGGGAATTGGCCACAGCTTTATGAGCTGGGACACTGAACCTCAACTATTTCGGATCTTTACCCAGTCTCCTCATCAAACAACAAATAGAGGAACTGTCTTTTACTCTATGTGATTAAAAAATAATGTTATAGGTTTTAAAGGTGTTATTACAACGTTAATATGTAATCAAATAAAACTAGGAATGGGGAAACATATTCTTGTTGCAAAAAAGTTAAGGGCAGAAATTAGGATCCAACAAACCTTTCATAAACAGTGATGCTTTTGGAAGTCATTCTAGTAACCGATGCTTAGACTTAGGGTATATGACAGGGAAACTTTTCAATTCTTTAGGTTCTAAGATTTAAGGAAAAAAAAAGTGTGTGTGTGTGTGTGTGTGAATGTGAGTATGCATGAGTGTATGTGTGAATCTGTGTGTTTGTATGTGACTGTGTGTGTGTGGGTGTGTGGTGCATGTCTGTACCCAAGGAGGCCGGAAGAGGGCACTGGATTCCCTGGAGTTGATATTATAGTTGTGTACCACCTGATGAACTAAGTTTGCTTAGAACTAAACTTGGGCCCTCTGGAAAAGCAGCAAGCCCTTTTTAAGTAACTAAATTAACTAGTTAATTAATATATTTTATTAATTAATTAATGGATGTTTTGCTTGCATGTATGTCTGTGCACCACATATATGCTGGTGCCCTCAAAGACCAGAAGAGGGTATTGGATTCCCTGGAACTAGGTTTACAGATAGTTATGTGCTGCCATGCAGATACTGGGAATCAAATCCAGCCAGTGCTCTTAACCACTTAGCCATCTTTCCAGCCCCAGTTTCCAGGATGTTATTTGCCAGTATTTAACTGCACTTACAGCTACCTTGGAGGTGGAATGATTTAGTGGAACTCTTGTACCATTGTGTGGGCATAGCAGATACAGATGTTTCACAAAATATAGCATCTTTTGTTTCTATGCAGAATAACTTGACATGAATATAATTTCCCCTCAGAAAGTTTATAGAATTTAGAATTGCTGTCCACATTGGAGGAAATATTTTATGTTGCACTGCTTAGAATAAGTCGCTTTTACTCAAGTTATGGACCAAAGGAAACATCAGAGTCCATCTGACACTTTTTTTTTTGTTACCCATCAATGGTTACTTTTCATTTGTTACAGATTCCTGCCACATTAAAGATGCAAATCAAAATGCAGAATTACTGCAGGGAAGGATTATACTTAACAGGGAAGCAAAATTGCCTGTCTTGTTATTATCATGTAAACAAACAAACAAAGAAACAGGAGACATCTCACAGTCACTGAAATAAGAAGCAAGTAATAAAGAGGGGGTTTTCAAGGAGAGATAAGGCTCCATTATCTCTTCTGCTACCTCTCATCTGATTCTTATAACTTCAAACACTTTCCTCCGTCCATTAACAGCAATAGATTTCTCCCTCCCCGGAAGTACTCAGTGCAGGTCCCATGGGCTGTTTCTAGCATGAAAATCCTCCCTGCGTTTCCTCTGTTCTAGATGCGCATCTTTTCACATGCTCAGCTTTCCAGAGCTAGAGTGTATTACAGTTAATCTGGTAAAAAACAATTGTCCCCTGATGAATTTGGAAGCCTTTGTTTTTCTTGGTCACATATAAAATAATGGTGTTTTTAAAAATCAAATTTAAAAAATTAAAAAAATATATAGTTACATAAGAACTCATTATTTGAGGGTAAGGATACACAGACACTCCTGTCTTCTCATCCTGTATTGGGTCCACTACTCTATGACCACAACTCTTGTAAAAAAAATTAGTCACACTTAAAGTTCTTTATGGGTGTTTTCTTATATGATTATTGTGTAGAGAGTCTGACTTGCTGTTCTTTCATTTTTGGAGACAGGGTCATCCTGCCTCAGTCTCACGAGGCGCTCTACCAAACGTGGCACAGGCTTACTTTACAAATTTCAGTTCATGTACGGTCTTGAGATTGGCTCATCAGTTCCCACGTGATTGCTCCAAGAACAACGCCAAGGGCACAGGGAATGGCGGGAAGGTGCTGTGGAGGTGGAAGGGGACTGCTCAGCCACCAATTTAAGGAGCTCCCTGGGAGTTGTCCACCTCCTCCAATCTGCTTGTTTACAGTGAGTTGTCCATTCAGGCAAAGCAGAGCCTTTGGAGGAAACCAGAGACAACAGCAGAGAAGGCTGGCTGGTCATTCAGCAGGGGAGTTACTTCCCGGAGAAATGGCTGTCATGTGACCAGAGCCAGAACCAAATAAAGACTAGGTGGTGGGGACTTAAGTGGGAGATGAAACCAAATCAAAACAATGGGACCTCACAAAGCAGAGGAGGCTGCTCATCCACAGGAGGCACTGTGACCAGCTTCCTACAGGGGCTCCATTTTCCAAGCCCTCTGTGGTTCATCTGGAAAGAACACACACTTGGAATGTTGAGGATCATTGTGGCTGGTGGTAACTGGAGATTTCTGCAGCAGGAAGTATAGAAAAACATTGTCCAAAGGCATGGCCACAGTTCGGAGTCCCTGTGTGTTCAATTTTCCCTGTGGGTCACAGAGAGCTGAAAAGACATGCTGGATGGCCCCTCTGAGGTAGAGTGTTGTTACTTTTCCTTCTTTGCCCAACAAAGCAAATCAAATGGAGTGCATGGAATGAATGTTCCTGAGAAAGCCCAACAATAGGATAGGATGTGGGCAACTGAATACGAAATTCAAGGAGATTAAAGAGACAGAGGGTGAAAAAAGGGCTAGCTATTACAAAACGTGAACAAAAACAAAAAATCAGAGAGGAATGAGCTAAAAATCTGTCTCTTAAGAAATGACATGAGCTGGAGGGACATGTGACTGTCTTGAAGAACCAAAAAGGGAAAAAAATTTACATGAAATTGGGAAAGTGGCTATATTTTCAATTTATTAATTTAACCCAAACTTGAAGGTGTGTGTGTGTGTGTGTGTGTGTGTGTGTGTGTGTGTGTGTGTGTGTGTGTTTGAGACAGGGGAGGTTGATCTGGCTTAAAGTATAGAATATACAACAGAGCTGAAATTCCCTTTGCGGTTCTTAGAGGCACACCTTCCCTTGTTCTTCTGGGAAACATTGGCATCTGTTCTCTAAGAGAGCTTTTGGCTTTCTCTAGCTACTTCTCAAATGGGCGATTCCGTGGTGTGCTCTGCCGTACGTAAGCAGCAGCAGGAACTGACTGAGCTGAGTGAATGATTCTCCCAAACAGTGCAGAATGGGACAGCTGATTTACAGCGCAGAAGAACCAGAGGGCAGTGTGGAGAGTGGGGCAGTGAGGTCACAGGAAAAGTGTGATGGGCAGGCTGCAGGTCAGGCAGCATGCAGTGGAGGAGACAGGCAGTGGGAGAGGCTGGGAGGTGGCAATGGCGGCGAGGCCATTCTCAACCCTTCACTTTCATCACAGTGTCCACGGAGAGAGAGGTACAGGGGCATCTGCTGGAAATGATTTCTTTCCCCCCTCCAGGGAAAAGGGACCACACATCACTGAAAAGCACTAGAATAAAAAAAACATTCAAAAAATTTCTCAAGCATCCTAATGCCAATGCCTATATTTGTCAACCTCAGACAAATGATGAAGAATTGAAAGTTTTGAGACAGTGAACATTCCAAGGTTTTTTTTTTTTAAATCATTTCTGATCTAAACATGCTCTCTCAAAGGAAAATGCTTTTGGTTACAAGGAATATCCAAATATCAGCACCTTCCTCGGTGACTTCCTTTGTGAGTCCCTCAGCACGGGACAATGTAAGAAAATCCCTACAAAACACATGCGTTTTCGCATTCTGTAGACGGTCAATTGGGGTGGCTAAAGCGCTGGCCTCCTTCGCCGAGAAAGTGCTTTCAAGAGAAGAACCAGGTGACAGTAGCAAAGACACAGCAAAATGATGACGACTAGAAACAGGGCCCGGGGAGCTCAGATCCTGAAGGACAGCCAACCAACAGCCACAAACACACGAAGAGAGAGAGAGATCATTTTACCAACAGTAGGAGTGGTCGCTGCGCTCAAGGAATTGGTTGACGATATCGAAGAAGTGCTTTCAGCCCGCGCTAAGGGTGCTATCGGAGGAGGGCTGGAAGAGTGTATGGGTGGGCTAAAAGGTCTGGACTGCAGGAGAAGAAAGAGAAAAGTTAGACACAGCCGAAACATTTGGGTTCAGCATTTTACAACATTTCTTACATTTTATTTATTTTGTGTCCACGCGCGCGCGCGCATTTGTGTGCCACGGAGTGCACACGAGGGTCAAATGACAGCTCTCTACTCTAGGAGCCACAGAGATTGAAAGCGGGTTTTGCCAGCCGGTGCCTACACTACTCTGAGTCATCTTGCCAACTCTGGTTTCACTACCTCTCTTGGCTCTCAGCCCTGGCTATGAAAACTCAGGTTCTTGGTGGCCACGGCACCAGTTTCACTGGACTGGATTGTACCTACACAAAGCCGGTGCGCTGGAGCTAGAGCAGCCATCAACCACATCTTGCGCTCAGTAGGCACTCCGCCCTAGACGAGCCGTTTGCACGCCTCCCAGGAACCACACTGGTGTAGTCCTACATAAAGAGGTTTCCAGAGAATCTGAGGGCTAGGATGCCATTTATTCAGCGGCTGTTGTACAGAGGCCAACGAGATTTACTTCTGGCACAAGCTTCTTAACTGAACCACTGAGAAGACTATTCCCACACTTCAATCATACAATAGAATTCAAGGAAGTGTTGGTAGACACTGAGAGGCCACCACTCTATATTTATATCAATGAATTCTGCTGCTGATTTATCTGGTGTCTAGGGTCAGAGAGAGGATTTTTCTTCTTTCAGAGTTTTCCAGTAACTAAGACAAATATTGTAAAATACTACCCCCCTTTCTGAAGAGATTCATATGATAGACCATCACTATTGACATTTGCTTCCAGCTGCTGCCACGGAGCTGAAGGCCTAGGCATCGGACTCCTACCACTTTAGACCTTAGCTTGAAAGCTGGGAGAAATCTGAGGAAGGTTGAAAGGCATCCTCACAAGGCAGTGACTTTTTTTCCAGCTGGCCCCTGTGATGGTCACTTGTGCTGTGATGCTTAGACCTGAAGTCAAGACATCCTGTGTTAGGGGACTTGGGGATCTTGTTCTGAGCATGCTAAGGCAGGGAGCAACATACCACATCTCCAACTCCAGGCTTTCCTGGAGGTAGCTTCGGCCGGGATGGAGGCCGGGGAGGAGGCGGAGGCGGAGTAGTGCTGCTGCATGGAACTAAGGGGGTAGCTGGCCGAGCAGGAGAAGATGCACCTGGAAAACAGGCTGGTGTTAGAGACAGCAGGAAACACGGGTGGCCAGAACGCGCCAGTGCAGAGCCATGCCCGGCACAGATGCGCACTTTCCTTTTTCTTTACGGTTACTATACTAAGCCTTTTGCACAGCACATTTCTTTTTATTTCAATAAAGAGAAAAGGGACTCGGTTGATGGCAGAAGCTGAAGCTTATCACCTCGCTGTCATGTGACATCCAATGAAAGGTAAATCCTTGATGGAAGGTGAATTCAGGTGACTCTGGGCTGGGGCCATAGGGGTGGTTCATTTTGACCATGTACACGTGGGACTTACGATACATTTTCCTGTTTTTTTTTTTTTTATTTACATTCAGAATTTATGTCCGAGATGAAATTGGAAGTTAAAACTTGAAGGAAGATGAATGCTTTTTCCACACTAGATTTTTCTTTTTTTAAACCCAGGTGAGAGAATTATGCCGTTGACGGTACATCAACCCCCGAGTGCTAACTTCATCCCTATCTCAAATACGCAGTGTGAGCAAAGGACAGGACACTACACGTCATGAGTCCTTTGTGTGTTGAATCTTTATAACACAGAGACACAGCAAGGGCTTCATAAGGAGTGTCCCTGGGAGCCTGCTGAAGTTGGGTTTGTTACTGACGGTCTCTTTGGTGGTTTTGACAAAGCCTCTTGGATTTACTTTTTTGGCTGTCCATGACAAGCGTATGAAACACAGATGGTACACGGAGGCTGGCATGCACACTGAGCTCAGTGCTTAGGGACCTGTCTGTCTTCAGTCATAAGTCCGGGATGCATGGAGAGCTACCTGGCCCCAGACCTTAGGAGGCAAAACGGATGTTCAGACAGTTCTTGTTCAGAAACCTTGTCGCTTGATTAGAAACAGCAGGTTGTACAATCATGCTTTAGAAGAATACTCCGTCTCCATATTCCTCCCCTAGCTGCCTCCACATACCTGCTACCCGACTAGCTATCTCCACATGTCCCTGCTTCCACATTTCCCATCCCAACAGTTGCCTTCACATCCTGCCACCTCCACATCCCCCATCTTACCAGCTGCTTCCATATCCACCCATCCCCACCTCCATATGCCCACCCTTCTGGCTACTTCCTTTATGCAGCAAGGCACAAAACCAAGACCACTGGAGTCCTAGACTAGCACCCCAATCCAGATTTTGAGATTCTCAAAGAGCTTTGAATCTGAGAAGCAAACGTCTCAGTATCATCTCTCATCTTAAGAGAGTCTCTGAGGGTTAGCTTTGCTTCTCTTGTTTGAAGAGTGAAATCCTGAGTGTGTCTCTGCGCTGTTTATACCTCCTAAGTGTAGAGACCCTGTTAGTGCCCCCTCCTCGATGCCCTCACACACTGCTGCTAGTGCCACCAACCCTGTTCTTCCTTTCATTCTACTCTTACTTTGTTTTACTGGGCCAAGATCTGTGCTAGCACTTTACATGTGTGGCGATCATCCCATTTGCATCTCAGTGAAGATGGAAGTTCTTTTAGTGGCATGTCCATGATCAAAAAGCACAAACCGTTTGCTAAACCCCAAAGCATATCAGTCTCCTGAAGCTTCAGCTAGACTATGAGCTGCTGCAATTTGCATACAATGTTTTTATTTTCCACCTTGACAGCTTGCACACATCTTTTGTAATCTAAATGTCCTTAGTATTTGGCTCACATTCTTTTTAAAAACAAAGTGTGATTGACTACAAAGTTTATTTTCAGGATTAAGTAGATGTTACGCCCAGTGTATTTATAGAAGACAGATGTGACAGTATAGGGAAGGAAATATATTCTTAGACAGTAGAGCTTTGTCAGGAAGTTTTCATGGAATTTTTTTGTGGGGCAGGCATCGGGGTGTTCCATTCATCTTTAGGACTATCTTGCTATAGGAGTGTTCCAAAATGTTTGCCCACGGGCCACAGTCTTCTGAATCGAGCTCAGGCAAATGCCAGCTTCAGAAGAGAAATTCAAGACCCCCCTCCAGTAATGCTTGGGCTGAGGACTGTCTCCAGGGCAATATGACTGGGTGAAAGGCTGAGTTTTGGCTCCAATGCCCTTTTCTCATCTGTGAGTGGGATCTTAATCTCTCTGAAACTCAGCTTTTGTGTCTCAAAAAGTTAGAAATGTTCTACCTTGGAAGGTACTGAAAACAAACCAAACTGCAAGCGCTTCTGAGTTCGCTTTACTCTAAGGCGCTGTGAAACACAAGGCAATTGATACTGAAGAAGGTGCTAATGGCTGCCTTTTGATGCACGTATAGCTAAAAGTAAAAGAAAAACGTTATTAGTTGAAAAGTTAATTCTTTTCCTTTTCCTTTATAGACTCCTTACTTAAGCCACATTATTCTTATCAAAGTAATCGAATTGATAGATTATGCAGACAGTCAAGGAAGGTATAGAAACTAAAAGACACATTGATTAATCCCTGCTGGGCAGAGCCATGAGGTCTAGCAGGGGCTGTGCAGGGCCTGTTGAGTATCTAACAACTGAACCAATGCTCCGCATGCTTTTGTGACATTGCTCACTGGTTTCAGGTGTTATGGGTGCAAGGTCATCTTTAAACATCTCTATCCTCTCTGATTTTCAACCATCCTTTCATTTTACCCTCAAGTAGCGTTTACTCTCAAGAAAGATGATGTGAAATGCACTGGGCAATCCACTGTTTAAGGGTTAAACGTGAGCTACAAGTGTTGACAGCATTGGTCCGCTCTTGGCCCATTTGCTGCTCTCAACCTGAAGTCTTGCCAGTTTCTGAAGACCACGTGTGTATTGGTTATGTTCCTTCCTATGTGTCTGTTTGTGGATGGGGGTGGGGGCAAATGGAGGCAGCTGAGTGGAAATGGTAGAGGTATGGGACATGGAATCCAACAGATCTTTAGTAGATCCAGGCTCTGCAACTCATAAGGTTTGTGACCAGGGCCAAGTTACCTCTTTGAGCTTTGGTTTTTGGTCAGTCAGATGAAGCTAATTATCTTTTCCCTGAGATCAGCAATTAATTTGGTCACTTCAACCTCTTCTGGCTACTTTTATGTCAACTTGACGCAAGATATAGTCATCGGAGAGGAGGGAACCTCAACTGAGAAAATACCTCCAAAAGATTGGGCTGTGGGGAGGCCTTTAGAGCATTTTCTTAATTTGTAGTTGATGTGGGAAGACCCAGCCCATTGTGGGTGGTACCACACTGAGCTGGTGGCCCTATGTTCTACAAAAAAGCAGGTTGAGCAAGCCATGAAGAGCAAGCCAGTAAGCAGCACCCGTCCATGGCCTCTGAAGCAGCTCCTGCCTCCAGGTTCCCGTTCTATTTGAGTTCCTGACTTGGCTTCCCTCAGGACAGGCAAGCCAAACAAACCCTTTCCTCCCCAAGTTGCTTTTAGTCATGGTGCTTCATCACAGCAATAGTAGCTTTAATCAAGAGACAACCCCAGGTTGCTCAAAGTCAGTGTGTGTGTGTGTGTGTGTGTGTGTGTGTGTGTGTGTGTGTGTTATTTTGAATAATATAGTTGAGCAGTGTGTTAGTTTCCTGAGCTGGAACATGTCACTCTGAACCTAACTCTTCTCTTTTCCTGGTTCTACACTTGCTGTAGGCTAGCAGCATGTTTCTCCTGTGCCCAGGCACACACTCCGCATAGACACCAAGGATCAGCACCTGCATTTCAGTGAAGTTGTGCTCTAGCTGAGGCTTAGAAACTTTTTGCTTTAAAGAAGTTAAAGTCACTCATTCTTAGGTTCCAACTGTTTTAGCAGCAAGTAACTCTTCTGAATCATGCTGTGGGTGGGGCCACTTGTCACAGCAGTGGTCACCTGTGCTGGGCATATAATGGGTCACACATACTTTGAGATGTCTAGGAAAAGCTGGCCATACCAGGCTAAGAGTCACAAAGAGCAGAATTCAAACATCCTATGGTTGAGATCCTAAATTTTCATTTGGGTCAGTTTGTCTCTATTGCATCAATACAAGATGAAGTCACACATTAACTGGGACTTAATTAAGGAGATAACGCTATAAAGTTTTACTTATTCATGGATTTCACTAGTCAAGTTCAGTCTTCCACTCATAAATCTAATCCCTTAATGCAAGAGAATGTACCTTTAACAGTCTCTATTGGTAACATTTGAAAAATAAGTTCAAATAAGGGCATGAAAGCTAAACACTGAAATAGTAACCAGACTCTCAAAGATTCTAGAACAGAAAGAAGAGCTGCTGTTCCTCACCAGGTCAGTGGCCAGTTCACTTAAATATGCCAGGTGACAGGTGAGGGAGAACACAGGTGTAGATCAAACTTGCCCTGTCTTCCCTGACTATAGATGTTTGCTTTGAGGAGTACATGATGGGCCACCATGGACTGTTGGTGACTATTTCTTGAAATATCCTTTCATAACCCTAAGATCTAGCTCAGGAATAAGAGCATGTCAGGAAATGATGGAGGCAAAACCTTCTTTTAAATAGACAGCTAGCTTCTTCTTCAGGGTTGCTGTTCAAGAAGTTGTTTACTCTCTTTATAGGTAAGAACATAGCTTTGTATCCCAGACAAGATCTTACAAGGTAATATTGTATGGGAGCAGCTGCTCTAGCCTTCTAGGACTGGAGAGAGAAGTACGGAGTTGGTCTTGTTTGTTTGTTTGTTGAGACAGGTTTTCTCTATGTAACAGTACTGGCTGTCCTGGGACTCACTCTAGACCAGGCTGGCCTTGAACTCAGAGATCTCCCTGCCTTTGCCTCCCTAGTGCTGGGATTAAAGGCGTGCGCCGCCGCCGCCGCCGCCGCCGCCGCCGCCGCCGCCGCCGCCGCCTCCTCCTCCTCCTCCTCCTCCTCCTCCTCCTCCTCCTCCTCCTCCTCCTCCGCAACCACCACCACCACCGGGTCTTTTAAGAACACTCTGGAGAGCACACAGCACTGTAGGGTTGGTGGTTGTCAGCAGTAATGTGAGTTTAGCCTGTTCTGTGACCAAACGTTTCAGAAGTACCCAAAGAACACAGTGGTCAGGAGTACAGCTCAGGTCTGGACGAAATCTGAGTGTCTAAATGCCAAGTCTGAAACCTCTAGCTGTTTAAACTGTTTTTTTCATTCTGTAAAATGGGGACATTTAGTACTTAAAGACAGGCAGTTGTTGCGAGGTTGAAGTGATATATTTAGCTGTTCTTATTATTGGAAAATAAGCTCTCAAGGTTCTTATGGCAAAGACGCTGGCTGGTTCTGCTTACTGCTCTACTCCCCAAACTTAAGTATTGATTGTTTTCCTTTGTAGGGGAGCTGGGCTGAGCACATAGTCAATCCAGCCCACTCTGACACGCTCAGAATCGTTCACTTTACAAAGCACAGGTGCATTTGCTGACAAAGAGCAAGCTTTGGCAGGCACTCGGTGGAAAGAGGCGGCCGTGATAGGATCAGGATGGAGGCAAATGCCTTTCCCCTCTGTGACTTTCTAGATCTAAGTCCCTCAAACTTGGTGGCCTCTTTCCACGCAAATATCAAAGTGACACTCAGGACCTCCTGGAAGATGTTGAGACTGAACCTGCACACAGAGAAAAGGGACACTGAGGCTCTGACCAGGTGACTGAGCAACAGCGGAGCAAGTGGTGTGGAAAAACCTTGGTATTTCCTTGGTGGGCATGGCAAGTGTTCCTATCTTTTTACAATTAGAAAACACAAAATGCAGCTTCAAATAAAGATGAAGAAAAAATTCAACAGGAGAGTTTGTATCCTAAGTCTCACTGCCTATCACTATACCTAGAGGTGGCACGGGGGGGGGGGGGGGGGGGGCGCGGCCGCTGATGAGTCAGAGACCTGATCACGTGACTCAGGTACAGTGGAAGCATGACTCATCCAATGGTTGTTGTCAAGTATCTCCTTTGCAAGCCTCAGCATCCTCCCCGACACTGTGACTTACAAACTGTAGGGCCCTTGTGAGTTATTTTATGGGGGTGGGGAAGAAAAAAGAAAAAGGAAAAGGGAAGAAATCAGACATTCAACCTGCAATCTACTTGCTGTGACATTTATCCCTTCTAGAACTTTCTAAATTTCTAAACGACGACATCACAGCTTTCTTTATAAGAAACAAACAGTGCCCCCTGCCCCGCCTTCTAACTGTAGGGCACTCCTAGGGTTGGGAGTGCAGGACAAGACACATCCACAGACTTGGACTATGACTGGAGCATTCAACGGACCAGAACATGCCACAGGGCCACAGGACACCAGACCAAAGGAGGAATGGCAGAAGCCCTACAGCCAGTTGCCAGGCAGGAGGAGGGGGTTGCTCACATCGCAGCAGCCACAGCCATTCCCCAGCACACGAAGCACACTCAAACAGTAAGACATACCACTGGTGGTCCCCGTACCACTGCCCGAGCCAGGTCCGGGGGACGAAACCACAGTCCTGTAGGTGGGTGGTGGTGGGGGAGGTGGAGTTGCTCTCTGCCCCAACCCGCACTCTTTAGGAGAGGAGATCGTTTCTAAGTAATCATCTTTAATGAAGGGCTGCTCAGCGACTTTCTTCTGGACTTCTTCTAAATTGAGCGGAGATGGTACATTGCGAGGACCAGGAGGCCCTGGGGGACCTGCGGAGCCTGGGGGGCCAGGTGGGCCTGGAGTTGGGGAGTCAGCTGGGATGTCTGATGCAGCTGGTGGGGTCACCACCTTTTCCCTTGGAGTCAACTCTGGAGTAACATGTTCCGGGGATGCATCAGAGAAATGGACCCACTTCTCTTCAGTGTTAACAGCGACAGACTTGGGGGACAACACTGGGCCAAAAATGCTGTCCAGGTCACTGATGGATGGTAGTTTCTCAATTTTGGCCTCTGTGGCTGCCTGGTCATTTCCTGTGGTTAAAGTAGTTGATTTTAAATTTTTATTAACTCTTACTATTACTTGTATAGGGGGTAGAAGGAGGGTGGAGGCAAAGCTTAGCAGGCATATTGCACCGTGTGAGGTGCCTCAAAGGGCATTCTTTGCGATGAAGAAATACCTTTACTGAATTAAGCACTGAAGGGAGAGGGTAGGTACTCAGTTCAATATATGACTCATATTTCTACGCTAGAGTTTACTCCTACGTAAGGTGACTGCGGTGGAGCTCCTCACCGTTATTTAAAATGCTAAGCATAATACTGCTCTCAAGTGGAGTGTGGTGACCTTTTTGAAAAGATAGCATCAAGGTCACTTCAGGCTCTGGAAGTGCAACTACCCAAGGGGGGGGGGCATTTTTGAAAACCTGGGCTGTTGAATACACATAACACAGCACAAGATTTGAGCCCTGAAAACCAGCCCCATCTTTACAAAGCTTCTCCAGTCTAAGAAGTTAAACAGACTGTTTGGTAAACTAATGATAATCTCTGATAATTGAAAAAAAAAAACAGGACATCACATTTAGCTATAGATTTACTTTAAATACACCAGAAACACGAGAAGATTATTAAGAAGATAACCCCACATAAATGTGTACAAACACAACACACTCCATACGCAACACACACAGGGGATACAGCAAGGCATTTGCTACTGATTAGAAATGTTATATGGATACAGGGGGGAAGATCATGAAAACATCTTTAGAATTTCTTTTCTCACAAAGCAGAGCTTGTTAATATACTAGTAGTGGCTGTAATGTATTTCTTTCTGAAGTATGATACAGAAAATTTCATTTTGCTTAAATATCAGCAGTGTATTCTTTTCTACACATGTCAATAATAAGAGGAAAATTTAAAAACTGAATCCTTTAGTGAAGTATAAAATATTTGATGATTACAAATTAGAAAGTAGTTCTTTTTTTTTTCTTTTAAAGCAACAATGAGGTTATTCAAATTAGAAATTGCTGCCTAAATAGCTGCAAGGCACAGCCATACCTCACCTTACTTGTAAATGACTTATGGGCTATAAAAACTGGCTTGGTATTTCCGTATTTCTGATTGGAAAGGAGTTAATTTCCAAGGCTGCAAAGCCACAGATAAATGGGGTAGCCTTTTGCATGACTGTCAATAATTTATGATTTTGTTGCTAATAGATTTACTTGCAGCTAATACAATTTATGGAGACACAGGATCTCTAAACAACTGAACTTGCAAATACCTTACTTGCAATGCTTTTGGCAACTCTCTAGTGGGCTTGAGTCAATATAAATTTCATAAATGACTGTGCCTAACTTTCTGTTTTTCTGATGAATATCCTGTTCTATCTCTATCAAACTCACCAGGCTACAGGGACAGCCAGGCGTAAAGCTGCTACAGGATTCCAAAGGTGATAAAGAGCCACATTCTAGGGCTCAGGTAAATAAAATCACCATTACTACATTTGAACTGCTTGTCTAGTAAGACCTGGCAGATAATAAATTGCATGAATGCATAGTATTGATTTTAATACAAAGGAAAAGCTGTGCCTCAGAAATGATAGGTCCAAAATAGTTTACAGCAGTTCCTTGCCATATTTTGTAATTATTACCACAGCCTTTGCAGCAAAATGATTAAATATTTGAATGACTGCTGGGGAAAATAATCCCCCCAAAGGGTTACTGCTCATTCTGGGACCCACTTAAGCTTTTATACCATAAGCAACTACTCTTTATTCTACCAGATGGCCTATTGGCTCTTGAAAGATACAAATTGTACTTTGAGACCATTCATTTTCAAGTCATTCAAATGAGAGCCCACAAAGTGAGAGATTGAGTAAATAGTTGACTTTTCATCTTATGGCAACTTTATTTGACTTTGTAATCAGTGCAGCCCCCACCATATAAAATTATGCTAAAATAAACTGTGTATGTCTGTGTGACACCTGGGAGTGTACCTTACAGTAAGCCAGCACAGTAAGTTGCAGGGACATTGAAACCCAACATGAGCACTCTGCCTGTCCGCACAGCCTATGCCTCCCAATGCATCAAGGGCATGTTGTCGTCCAAAGCCGTGGATCTGTTTGCCACATCATCTCAGAACTGTAAAGACCTAGTTTACCTGTTGCCACTGTTAAGGGGGAGCCTGTTCGAGGTGGGGTGGCTGGTACAGTTTTTGGAGGCAGAGGTGGAGGAGCTGCAAAGAGAGAAGTAAAGTGTCAGCAATCACAGTCTTCCCAAACTAAAGGAAAAGGTAAAAGAAGCATGATTTGGGCTTTTATTCACACATCTCATCTTGGAAATGGGCTAGCCATGGCCTACGTTTTTAAGATGGCAACGCCAAGTGTGCTGGCTAATTTTATGTCAACTTGATACAAGCTAGAGTCATTGAAGAGGAGGGAACCTCAATTGAGAAAATGTTTCCATAAGATAGAATCGCAGCAAGCCTGTAGAGCATTTTCAAAATTAGTGATTGATGTGGGAGGGCCCAGTCCATTGTGGGTGGGGCCACCCCTGATCTGGTGGTCCTGGGTGCTATAAGAAAGCTGGCTGAGCAAGCTTTGGGAAGCAAGCTAGTAAGTGGTACTCCTTCATGGTATCTGCATCAGCTCTTGCCTCCAGGTTCCTGCCCTGCTTGAGTTCCTGCCTTGGTTTCCCTCAATGCACTGTAATATGTAAGCCAAATAAATTCTTTCCTCCCAAAGTTGTCTTTGGTCGTGGTGTTTCATCACAGCAATGATTACCCTACCTAGGACTCCAAGAGATAGAAGCAACCAGATTCCTCCATCTTATGACCATAGGAGTTTTACAAAAGGTCAGATAACATCAACATTTTATTCATTCAACAGACATCAAGCCACAGCTAAGTTCAATTCCTTTACTAGGAGCAAGGGGCACTGTGTTGAATAAACACTGGCTGTGTTCTGGAGGAATAGTGATTGATCATGAATCCTGATAACACTTAGTTCCAGTCCAGGGTGTGACCACAGAAACAGCAATGGTCCTGAGAGGGGTCCAGGGAGGGATTTTAAATCTAGTCTGGACAATTGTATCTGGACAGATTTTGTAATACTATGCTTTTAAACTTTTAGCATATGTGGTAGTTTGAGTGTAATTGGACCCCATAATCTCATAGAGAATAGCATTATTGGGAGGTGTGACTTTGTTGGAGTAGGTGTGGCCTTGTTGGAGGAAGTGTGTCACTGTGGGGGCAGGTTTTGAGGTCTCCTGTGCTCAAGATACACCCAGTATCTCAGTCAACTTCCTGCTGCCTTTGGATCAGGATGTAGAGTTTTTCAGCACCATGTCCATCTGTATGCCACCATGCTCCTGCCATAATGACAATGGACTAAACTTCTGAAACTGTAAGCCACCACCTCAATGAAATGTTTTCCTTTATAGGAGTTGCTGTGGTCAAGGTGTCTCTTCACAGCAATAGAAACCCTAAGACAGCATGTCTTAGGAAGTTAGAAGTGAAGTGAATGGATCAAAGAATAAACATTCCCAATAAACACTCTTAAAAAATAAAATCCAATGATAAAAAAGTATAGCATTTTTATCCCTACCAAAAATTTTGCCCTTATGGATAGGGTTTCTCATTTTGTAGATGAAATTAGGAATTATTCTTTCAACAGGTAAATTTTTCTTTTTTCTTAGAATGTGTGTTTTTTTGTCACCTGTCATATTTGGAATCATAAGAATCAAGAGTTCTATGACTGTCATAAGCCCTCCCTCACTGTGAACCTGAGTGTGGGCCCATACTTCATATCCTAAGGTCAGAAGGAGCCAGGTGGGCCCGAAGCTAGAGAGCCCTGACTAGTCCTCTCTACCCTGGACATCCCAGGAAGAGTGTCTTCCTGACATTACTCCTCTCTCCATCCTCAGCACCACACGTACACACACACACACACACACACACACACACACACACACACACATATGCACGCACGCACGCACGCATGCACGCACGCACGCACGCACGCACACACATACGCACACATATTATCCTTCCTTTCTATCTTAAAGCTCATGGATAAGTAACTCTTTAAAATAATTTTATTTTATGTGTATAAGTGTTTGCCTACATGTGTGTGCAACATATGAGTGCCCATGGCATCCATAGGAGGATGTCTCCTAATTCTATGGAGTTAGAGTTACAGATGGTTGTGAGCAGGTATGTGGGTGCTGAAAACCAAACCCAGGTCCTCTATAAGAGCAACAGGTGCTCTAAACTACTGTGTCATCTCTCCTAAGTGGTTCTTAATCTCAGCTAGGAGCTGTTGAAAACTATTTCCCAAGTGGATCTTTACCCTGAGAGTTAGGAGCCAATTAGAGTTTTTGCTCCTAAGTCATTACCTCTATTAAAAAGTCAAGAGGATAATCACTAGATAACATAAAATAAACAAAATACTGTAAGTCCTAACACTAAAGAGGGGAACTTCCACGGCAACCACAAGGCAAGCAGAACTATTGGATGCCCATCAGTTCCAGCAGCTACGCTAAGTGGACACATTGCATCTACAGTTCTCTCTAAAGTTCTACTCTATCTACATAAACATGACTTTGGTTTATTTTCTTGCCACTTAATAAGAAGAGTTTTGTAGGAATAATTTGGATAGCTTAGATATGTAAGGAAAGGTGGCTTTGTAGCCCAGTCGCATGGAGAAGCACTCAGAATCATGCTTCTGTGGTCCACGCCATCTCTGGTAACACCATTCAAAGCTCAGAGGTTTAAGAAAAGCTACTGATTCTTGCTTTCCCCACCCTGTTTTTGAGAAAAATATTTTTTACAAAGGCTGGATCACATGACCTTAGAGTGACAACATTCCCAACAAGTAACCTGTTAGCCTTTCATTCTGAATCCCTTTGGCTAATTACTGTTGCCAGTTTTAGATACCAAAAGTAAAGCCCCGGGGATGCTGGGCTGGAGAAAGTATTTACTGGTGAATCTCAATGCATAAAAAAAGACCCTCCATGCTCCTTCACTTTCCAGATACTTCCTAAAATCCATTCTTCCCATGAGGATTCCAAGGAGTACCTTCTGTACTCATCCTGCTATGGGAGTCTACTAATGGAGACTTCGTAAATTTGTGGGTAATTGGCTTGATCTAGTGACTAACCCAATCGGCCCAGCTAGTCCAACTCACCAGAGGCAAAGGATTTACAAGGCCTTTCAAGAGTTTCCAGTCACCTGGGCTGACATCAGCAGCACTGCCATACATTTGTCTTGGTTTCGTTTTAGTGCCTCTCTGCTAGAGAGCCTGCTTGTCTCACTTTCCAGGTCGTCTTTCCTGTCTATGGGTCCATCCTGTCCTGTTTAGTCAGGTGTGCACTGGGACCAGCAGAGACCCAGCTAGACTTGCTCAGTGATTGTATTGTGCGGTTGTCCAGTGCCTTCAGCTCAACACCTTCCAACTTGTACATAGCCACATGGGATGGATGGATGAACAAAAGATCATGTAAGATGTCAGAAGAGGGGCCACCTCAAGGCTAACCACACTACTTTCTTTCGTTATTTCACCCCAGCTTGGTAACCTGACCTTGCCTGTTAGATAATAATGTCTCTTTTTACATTCAAATATTATCCTTCTAAGAGTTGTCTACAATTTTACTATGCAGAGAGAGAGAGAGAGAGAGAGAGAGAGAGAGAGAGAGAGAGAGTAAAATGAGTCAGATACATAACTTACTTCCGGTGGGAAAAGGTCTTGCTAGCTTTGGTGACTCCGTGCTTGGGTTAATTGGCTGGCCTGAACCCCATATCTCAGGCTGATCTAAAAGAACTGGAAATAGAAAAACAGATTTTCTCAGGGTAAGTTCAAACAAGAATCTAGAACTCCGATTAAAGTTGAGCTTCACAACGTGATCCCCACACCTTGCGTCATCCTAGAAGTTTAATTTAGGAGTGTGCTGATCCACACACTCTTCAGGCGGAGAACAGAAGCAGAAGCGTGGTGCATGGGGGATCAAGGGGGTGTCTGTGTGCGTACATGGAGCTAGATCAAAGGAGACTCCAACTGCAACCCACACTTTCTTCCTAGTTTGTCCCCTAAGGACAGTCTGGATGCCACTACACTTACTGTCCCCATTTCTGTACCATTCAGAAATTTTAGGAATTAACTCATGAGCATTTATTTTGTTGTTAGTTGGTATAGTTAAAGACTTCTATGAATATGCTTCAATGTCGAAAATGTCTGCATTCTGTGCAGCGGTTCCCATTTTTTTTAAAGATTGTTCAGTCTCTTAACACTTTACAGTATCATAAAGAGTAATGATTATTCTAAAGATGCTTGTTGAACATTTTAAGAGAACCAGAACATTTTAAAAATTATTATTTTATTTTATTCTGCCTTCATGTATGTCTGTGTACCATGCCTGGTACCCGAGGAGGCCAGAAGAGGGAGTTGGATATCCTGGAACTGGAGTTTTAGATGATTGTGAGCTGCCTTGTGGGTGCTGGGAATTGAACCCAGGTCCTGTGGAAAAGCAGCCAGTGAGTGCTCTTAGCTACTGAGCCCAGGAACCAGAAAATGAATAGTTCTTTAGTTCTTTAGAAGCGAATCAAGGTCAATGAAGTATTGAATCTAACATTGTTTTTCTTTTTGTTTTGATTGTTACTGTTCAGGTGTAAATAAGCAGTCCTTTTCTGTAAGTGCACTGCTATTTGATGTGCTGTATGGAGCGTAGGCAGAATGTGGATTTCATTGTAGCTTCTAGCTTCCTGTAGAATCCTGGGCAAGTCATTTAACCTCTCTGAGCCTCCCTCCTGCAGTAGAAAGGGGAGACAATAACAATCCCAGGAGTAACTGAGAGGACGAAGATGGCAGTGGGGTGCAAATACATGTATACACAAAAAGTGCACATCAAGCACTCATCTGAGACCAACAGCTGTTATTTTGTATTTCATTCTCACAGCACCACCGCGTGGTAAAAGCCAATGCCACTGTTGGGAGAGAAAAACCAATGACTAGTGTTCTCAAACACTTGTCCACAGAAAAAGTCGAGGGGCTGAGACCTGATGTAGGCTCAGCTCTTTCCAAGTCACTGCTTTTCCCTCCTAGGTCCTCGAAGCAACCAACCTAAAGAAGTAAAGAGTGAGCAGAGAGGAAAGAGAGGCGTGGCCAGGGGAAGGGCTGATGTGCTTGGTGCAAACGTCAGAACTTGGCCAAACTTCAGTGGCTAGGGTCAGAAAGACAGACAAACAAGACTCGTCCGTGAGTCCAGATGTACGTCTTCCTCCATCACAGTTCTCCATGCAAGCCTAAACTCTGTGCTGGGAACAGCATTGCTTCCGTGGGTTCAACGTGGGGACCACCTAGATTTAACAACAACAACAACAACAAAAACAACAACAAACACTTCTGTTCTCATGGGAGATATTTCTGTATGCTTATAGAATTCCTTAAATGTGCAGGTTCAGATGCGACACACCAGCTCCCACCACCAGTTATATCATAAAAGACAAAACTGATCACAGATGACTTAATAATACACATGCCCCCCCCCTTTTGTATAGTTTTATATAGTTCTAGGTTACAAGTGTAATGCCACTGAGAAGGTATTTAGGAATGGTTTTTTATAAAATTTGCCTAACTAAATCATTGAAAGCATCCAGGTGTAGCTGTGCGACTGAACCATTCTTCATAGAAAAGGAGTTTTAGTTGGTCACATTTTCTGTAGTGTGCTTTGGTTAAAAGTGATGGATGTGTCTTCTAGAGTTTTCTCTTGAAACAGGTATCAGTGAGTTCTTTGGCTTCGTCCGCTGCTTTTCTTCTGGAAGGGATAAGAGCTGGAGCAAGTCCTTGCACTCTGAGATGAAGGTAACCAGTGAGGACTGAAGAGGAGCCCCACCACCCTCCCGGGTTTACCTCTATATTGTTATCAAGAAATAAAATTCTGTCTTGATTACTGTACTTTGAAATCTCTTTGTTACTTTAGCTTAGGCTTCTTGCCTACTTATTATGTTAAGTCTTTGTTTGTTTTCAAGACAGAGTCTCACTATGCAGCTCCAGCTGTCCTGGAACTCATTCTGTAGTCCAGGCTGGCCTCGAACTCACAGAGATCCGCCTGCTTCTGCCTCCCAAATGCTGGGATTAAAGGTGCGTGCCACCATGCCCAGCTTATGTACGTGTTAAGGACAATTCTCCATTGGGGCCTAGAAAGTTACCATCTTATCACATATATAGTTTAGAGTTCTTTTAAAAAAGATAGTATTTTTAATTATGTGTACATGTGTACCTGTCTGTGGGCACATGCATGTGAGTGCAGATGCTGCTGGAGTTCAGAAGAGAGGGTTGGAGCTGGAGTTATAGGCAGTGGTGAGCTTTTCGATGTAGATACTAGGAACTGAACTTGGGTTCTTTGCAAGAGTAGCACATGCTCTTAACCATATTTCCATAAAAGTGGGGCCATATATCCAGTCCAACTTTAGAGTTTTTAAGTCAAACAACTTTTTATAATGACATTCAATAATGCTTATTGGAAATACATGTACTGGGCATAAATATAATTCTAATATAGACTAGATCTCCTTTTTAAAGGGATGCTTTCTATCAACAAGACATATTTGTAGCCCTTCAAAAAACCTGGTTAATGTTAAACACTTAAACATTTAATTGTAGAATAAATATTTAGTAGGCAACACAAAGCTAATGGCAGAAATGTAGATATTTCTCTTATAGCATTGCTAAATGATTGGCAATGCTTCCTGGGTCGTGAGCTAGCAGACCTGTTCACTCTCTCACTGACACTGCCCTGATGAGCTGGAAAAGAGTGAATACCATCTTCACTACTGAGGGTGAGAAGACCACTATCCATTTATACTCCTGCTTACACTTCTCACAGCAGCTCTTGGGCTCAGAGTTCATTTACCCTGATCAGGATTGGTGTAAATCGACTTTCATTTTTACTGGCCTATTTTCAGGAATGAAGTTGTTAGTCATTCTGGGAATAAAATTTTAAATCCTACAATAATAGATGTTTCTCAACTAAACTCACAGCACACTTCATTTGGAACATTTTTCTACCATGAGGGTCTGATGGTATGTTGCCAATACATAATTACATAGACTCCAGAGAAATAACTCCATAGCAGTGCTGTAGACATACAGTTTCCTACCTTCTGTCTTCTGTTCATCAAAAGCTGATTCTAACGGTGGACCAAAGAGAGGAGCAAGGGCCAGCGTATCATCTGGAGGCTTCTTGCTAAAACATGCATTTTAGGCAGAGTACACAGAGAGAAGGATCAAAAATTAATGCTCAAAACTGATACACAAACTTTCAAATACTTTCCTTGGTTAAACAAGTATGTGTAATTGCGTATTCAGGCAAGCACATGTGTGTACAAAGCTTCTGTTGGCCTTAGAAAGTATCACTTGAAGATACCATGTGGGAAAGGGTCATGGCGGGAGATAAGACCCTGAGGTCTACTGGAGGCCTAGGTGGAGCTCCAACAGAAACATCAAGGTAAGTCTCCACACATAAAAATGACATATTAGAGATGCCAGTTTATTACAAGGCACCTTTCTGTCACATGAACTCAAAAGACTATACATATTTACTTTTTCATGGTTTTGAGACAGCTTCTTATAAACCCCAGGCTGTCTTAAAATTCATGACCCTTGTGCCTTTTGCCCCATGTGCTGGGGCTACAGGTGTGTGTCAACATGACGAGCCTAAAAATATAGACTTGTCATTACCTGTGATGGCTAGTTTTTATGTCATAAAAAACGATGTTTTGACATAAGCTGGGGTCATCTGGGAAGAAAACCTTAATTGAGAAAATGTCTCTATAGGATTGGCCTGAAGGCAAGTCTGTGGAAGCATTTTCTCAATTGATGATTGATGTGAGGGCCCAGCCCATGGAGGGTGGTTCCACCCCTGGGCTGGTGGTCTTAGGTCAGGTAAAAAAGCAGGCTGAGCAAGCCACGAGGAGCAAGTTAGTAAGCAGCACTCTCCATGGCCCCTGCTTCAGCTTCTGCCTTGACTTCCTTTGATGATGAACTGTGACCTGAGACGTATAAATCTTGTCTTCCTTCAGTTGTGTTTGGTCATGGTACTTTATCATATAAATAGAAACCCTAACCAAGACATCACCTTCTTTCTTTCTTTCTTTTTTCTTTTTGGTTTCCTTTTGAAACAGGGTTTCTCTGTGTAGTTTTGGTGCCTGTCCTGGATCTCGCTCTGTAGACCAGGCTGGCCTCGAACTCACAGAGATCTGCCTGGCTCTGCCTTCCAAGTGCTCTTATTTCTTGTTGTAATTAATGCAATTTATGTAAAGTCAAGCATCGAGCTATTTACACGGTGCCCAGGAAGTTAGTGTTTGAATAAAAAAAAACAAAACTGGGACACTCGGTTTCTAATTTCACCTTGCTCCCTCCTACTTAATAAACCAGTGATGTCCTAACCCAGGATATCTTAAGAGTATTGAGAAATCTCATCTTTCCTCCTGACTACTTGTCTAGATGGATGATGATGATGATGATGATGATGATGATGATGATGATTATTATTGTCTCCATTCCTTCTCCAGACCTGATTACCATCAGGGAGCCTAATGATTTTCATGTGCATGTCATCCAGGTGAAGGTTGGAGAGGAAAATGGAGAAGTAGGTGGAGGATGAGAAGACAGAGAATCCAGATTTTAAAGAGATACAACTATCATTTTGGGAAACAATAACTATATAATACTTCACTCAAAGAATCCACAGTGAAATACAACAATTCTCTATCTATCTATCTATCTATCTATCTATCTATCTATCTATCTATCTATCTCTATCTCTGTGTGTGTGTGTGTGTGAACAAAATAGAAGGTTCTTTGATAGGGAAGTTAGAATGTATTATGAAAGTATATCCAACTAGCCAACTTCTCTTTTTTAGGGCAATATAACGTATCTCAGATGAACATTCCAGAAATGAAAAAAAAAGCTCTTTGTACACAACTCTAGTTTTCTCATCAGTGAGTAGACCATACATTCTGCCATAGACAAATGCAGACATTTACCCAAAGGTTCCCCTTAGGGCTGCATGTATGAGAAATGACAGCAAATTTGGCTGTAGCTATATAAACACACATACATGTTAGGCCTACATTCACTGAGACCTGGAGGATATTTGCTGAAAAGTTAAAAGTTGGTGATGAATAAAATGCAACCAGTGTCTTCCATGCTCACCTTGTAAGTTCCGGAGTTGGGGTAGAACGCCTGGGCCTTGCGACTTCTTCACCTGACATACAGGACAAAAGACCTTTTTAGGCGTATCTTTAGCAGTCCCTTCTGGTGTGTCATATGAGCTATGTTTGGAAACACTTAGAGATTTCAGCACCATCAATAAGCAACTTCACATGACAACTGCAAAGCAAACCCTCTCTCCTGGCAAGGCGACAGCCATATAGCTGCCATATGTGGTAGGAGTTCTCTGGCATTTGTAAAACCTCATTACCCAAAGAGAAACCATAAACAAGCCAACCATTGAAGATTTGTACACTGTCCAGCTCGGAGGAACAGCCTATCATTCTTCAAATGCCCGTTGCCTGATGGGTTCTGGTTCTCAGCTACCATGGGGGATAATAATCCAGGCCATATGCCCATAGTCCACAGATCAGGTTGTCAGCCTACTCTTTTTTTTTTTTTTTGAAATGGCAAGAAAATGTTGCAGCTTTAAGAATTAATTTAGATTTTCCTAGGATACATTGTACGTGGCAGGAGGGGTATCAGATACTATATATGTTAGCCTCTATCATATCACTTTGGTGGACTGAGCATTTTATACCCCGTAATGTAAGAATGGATACATTGTATCTGCCTTTAGTGCCTTCCGGACATTCCTCCTCTCTCCCCACCTCTAGCTACAGTGTGTCTAATCAAACACATTTGATTAAATTATCTTCGAAGCTTAAAGATGCAGCAAGAGCTGGCGAACATGGGAAGGAAGCACCAGTGTTTTTCCAAAAATACATTTGTTTGGAGAATTTAAGCATTAATTATTCATAACCCAGATACCCTCCATCATAACAAGAAATCTTTGCTGTAAATGTTTGGTTTTGAAAGACTTAAAAATAAATCCCCCCAACTGTGCAATTCAAATGCAAACATGCTCCAAGATCCAGGGAACTATTCCTTCTGTCAATCCATACTCTATTTCTGGGAGCTAAGACATACTTACTGGATAAGTTCCTTTTAATTGCACCCTAGAATTAGAAATAAACACTATAAGGCTTAAGACCACAGATATGTTATGTACAATATGTATTATTTCTGTCATTTCAATTAAACTGAACTCAAAGATACCCCAGATTGGGAAAAGGAATTTTGACTCAGTACCACACTGAAGTTGGCACCTGTAGGTAGACACACACACAAATCAGTTTTTCATGTTACTCTAAAGTGATAGAGAAGAGGGAGAGAGCAATCTATAAGTCACCCGAATGAGCAAGCCCCTTACCTGGGTGGATTTAGTAAGGATACAAATTGGTCTCTTACAACTAGGACCCTCTTGAACTTTAGCACCTAAGAATCCAAACTTATTAAATATTTAGTATTTGAAAATTCTAGGATGTACGAGTACTGTCTGCTCCTGGTCAGATGGGATCTTGAAGTAGTTAGCAGAAATAGTCATCAGAACGGATAGGACTTGAAGGGTAAAAATGGTGAATGTTGATGTCTACTCATGTCCCACTGACAGGAGCATTTCACACAGGAATCCCAGAAACTCCATCTTCCCTACCCATTTCCCCCTTTGGCTTCTCCTCCATGCCAACCAGGAGCCATGTCTTCAGTGCAAGGGCCTCTGGCAGGATGCAAACAGTCCTGGCAGAAATAATCCATGCAGGGCATCACTAGAGCTGGAATCCTGGCACATACTTACTCAGACATAGGAAAAGTAACTCAATGAAAAGTTCCAACTCAAAGTCAGAAGCTGTGTAAGGTTCTTAGCATGGACTCTTCTAGAAAAGTGAGGAACCAGGAGGGTGGCATCATGAGTCAAGGCATGACTTGCCTTAGAAGAAAGTAGGGAAGGTGGAAGTTCAAGGAAGAGGTCCAAGAGGCACTCGTTCCCACCCTTTCTCACTGTGGGGAAGGTAGCTTCTGTGTTGTGTTCTCTCAAACAACAATGTTAACAGTGCAGGGCATAGTTTAGTACTCTACAGTAGACTGGCTGTATTTCATCTTTCCTGGAACTGGCAAGTCAGAATTTTCCTGCCCCAGTTTGAATCCCTTTATGACAGAGGAACAGTTTGAGTCAGAACAGACCCATTAGATGTTTCTTGGCGGATGGCTTAATAGCACAGATTACATCTTCTAGCTTGTTTTGCCTGAAAAATGCAATTTGTTTGGTCTTTACCCCGTGTGCCAGATAGAGAACGATCACATTATTAGTAATGAAATAAATACACTGATTTCAACCTGCTTCATTCATTATGGGAGTTTGGATATAGGAGACATAGAGACAGATGACTGAAGGATGAATTGTTAAAGCAGAGTTGGACCCTCAGATATGAAGGAAGAGACACAGGGGTTCAAGAACTGAATTCCAAGATTACTGAGCTGATTGAGGGAACAGGGCCCCACTTTGTACTGTGAGAACTGCAACCTAGCAGACAGAGGATACCGGAGCCTGAACTGAAGCCCTTTAGATCATCTACGCTGCTCACTTTATTAAAACGGCAATACCCAAGGAAGCAAGAAGGACACTTTTCCAGTATCCATCAAGTATCATGCGTGTCCCTTCCTCCCTTTATCATCAGAAGGCCTGCAACAGTATCAAATACACCTCAGCAATGAGTGAGTTAATCGCAAGCTAGCCATGGAAGAAATATGCAGAAAAGCTTGGTTTGTTTTGAAATGAGAAAGAATAAGGCAATTACCGAGGAATAGATTCCAATGGCCCACAGCGACAAGCCAGCCAGGAGAGAGAGGCTCATTGTCAGCTGAGTGTGTGGCGCAGCCCTTGAGGACCTGAGGCTGCAGCATGACAAATGCAGCTGAGGTGCTGTCACCACAGAGGCCACACCCAGTAAGGAAGCCCATTGACCTCAAGTGACCATGTTTTCATTCCATTGATTATTGTTGACTACATATGTGTGTGTGTGTGTGTGTGTGTGTGTATAGACAGGCACATATATAAAATAGTGAATTACTTGTTATTTTGGATTAATGAATTCATTCCTTATGAGCTGTCACAATCTGAGAAATCACCTAACGGCTGGATTGGAATCATCATATCCTGGCTGGCTGTCTCTGGAGATGCCATCTTGTAGTTTAAATAGAAAACCAGCAGCTTGTCACTGGGTAGGGTGGTATTTGCCTCAAATAGTAATGACTATTGATTGGCATAAGCTTAGGAACATTTCAGAGAACTTTGTGCCCCCCTCCCCCTCCCTCCCTCCCTCCCTGCCTCCCTCTCTTGGAGATAGAATTCTCCTAAGTATTCCCAAGTGGACCTGCACTCACTGCGTAGCCCAGGATGGCTCTGAGCTTGCAATGATTTTCCTGCCTTAGACTCTCCGGAGTGCTGGTATTACAGGCTCACACCACTTCAGCAGCCATACCTCTCTAAAGGACTGATTAGGTAGATGTGGTCCCTCAAACAGCAAAGTCTTCTCTATTGCTTTAAATCCTTCAGATTCTTTGACCTGAGGAAGACTGATTTCCCTTTGAAAAATGTGGACTGCCAGGATGACTATCTTGTCAAAGTTGTCGAAAACAGTGGGATTTAGAATGATGTGATGGCCTTGGAGTGTGCCTCCCTTCCTCAGGGTGAATTCTGAGTACATATTAGTGTGTACCGACCAAGATTTTTTTTATTTTAAAATTATGTATTTGTGTGTCTGTGTGGGGGTGTATATGTGAGTGCAGGTACCTGCAGAGTTAAGAAAAGGGCAGATTCCCTGGGGCTGGTTATAGGCAGCTCTGAGCTGCCTAACATGTGTTTTGGTAACCTAATTCAAGTTCTTTATATGTTCTTAACAATTGATCCATCTCTCTAGCCCCACATTATTATTATTTCTGAAGATATTTCTCCTCTTTATCATCATCGTCGTCATCGTCGTCATCGTCGTCGTCATCATCATCATCATCGTCATCATCATCATCATCGTCGTCACCATCATCATCATCGTCATCATCATCGTCACCATCATCATCATCATCGTCACTTTGCCATTAACTTTTGTGTTAACTTCACTTTGGTCCTTGGACACACACACACACACACACACACACACACACACACACACAACCCCCTATATCACTCACCAGACATACACTATGTAGCATTTAATTCAGCTATAGAAAAATGCCCTGATAATTCTAAACTATGCCTTCACATTTAGACAGCCAGAATCTCCCAACCACTGAACCCAGTTCATCTGCTCCTTGGACACTGGGTGATCACAATGGTATCGGGAAATCAACCTTGCCACCTCCTTTTGGTAGCAACTTTTTCTACACATGCTTGAAGTTTAAAATGTTCAGAGTTCTTACCGGGCTGCGCCTCTGTGGTCAGCAAAAAGAAAGAGAGAATAGACACCTTGTCAGAGAACGATGAATCAGCCAACAGGCGTTAACAGAAGACTTCAAAATAGTTACCAACCATACATTCAAAAGTCACCAGGTTAGAGCAAGACAGGCAGGCACATGATAAGCAGTCACAGAAGGCTTGGGAGAACCCCACAAAAAACTTCTGTATACAACTTTGCTAATGTGGTGGAGTTGTATGTATCTGTCCATAAGAACAAGGCAGGAATGTACCGAATCCTTATTGGTGATTTATTATAATGTCTTGTCAAAAGCAGTTTTTCTTCAGAATATTTGGGGAGGGGACTTATAGGCTGTCTAGATAGTCAGGACAAATCTGTTTCCATAGACAACAGCATGCACCAGCACCGTTGAAGCCATGATTTACCATAAGTAGAACCCACTCTTTGGATTTTTCTCTTCATTGTTCTTAGAATGCACATTTAAGGGTTTATTGTTTTTTAAACCTGACTTTGGCTTGGTGATTTGGGCAACCTTCTTCTTACAGATAACCCCTGATAAACACACATGGAAACTGTGAAAACTGCCTGGCACCAATGCCTGGTCCAACTTATCACACAGATAAGACTACCATCAGTGTGTCCCAACAGTCTCCTTTGGGATTGTTCAGCTGCACCAGGAAGGACGTGGATGTAGGGGTGAAGGAGCTATGCCAAGTTTTGCTTTTAAGATTCATTAGAAGGTAGAAGCTTCCTCAGTAGAGGCCAGGAGCTCAAACACAGGGACAGGCAGGGGGGCTCAGACAAAGAAACTTATCTTGGGAACAAAAGCTTGTAGCCTTTATACTTGTGAGGCCGCCATGGACATTTAGTTCAAAGTGAGGTCTGAGACCCAGTTAGCGAGTCAGCAGAACCGGGAACAGGTTTTAGATCTCTGATTCTGTGATTTCAAGTGTGACATTGTGGAGGACTCCTGGAGGGAGTCATGGTTGATGCTGAGCCATGGGCTATTAATCATCCAGGCATGGTTATTTCCAGGACCAGGTTTGCAAAGGAGGCCTCTAGTCAACATGACTCCTAGGAGTTTAGACTGTATTAATTGCGGGTACTGCTACATGTTCACCCCTCCTTTCTTCTAAGCCTGCCTCTGTGTGGATACCACTTAAGTAGTTCCTTTTCGAGAGGTGGGGACAACTGTCTAGGTGCTCGCAGGGTGGGAAGAGGTCAGGAAACTGTACATCACCAAGCGCTGCTGCATTGGCCACTGGGCCCACAGTGTGAGGAGATCTGCCCACAGCTGCTCCCTCTTTAGAGAGAGAGAGATGAGGAACTAGATTAAGAAAGGTGAGTTGCTCTAGTTTTTAAATGTGGGCCAAAATTATAACCACACAACCAAAAAAAGAAAAGGCAAAACCAAGACACCCACTCAGTTGTGCAGAGCCTGCAGGTGGCTAACGCGTCTCTGATTGCAGACATTTGTATCACACAGAGTGAGTTCTTGTAATATGGGCCACGCCTGATTATTCAGACAGAGGCCTGGGGATCCACCTGCTTGTGTTCTGGTCAAATTTCCTACATTCGTAATTAATCATTAACTATTTAAATCCCTTGAAAATCTGATGTACCCTGGAGAAGGCTCTGAAGATCAATTTTATTTTCTCTTTGAGATAATCCTTACTTTGTATTTTGAGGATTTTTTTTTTTTTGAGGTAAGCACTGATATTTGTAATTCTCCTGTCTCTACCTCATCAGCACTGTGACTATATGGGAATTCAACCAGGCCTGGAGTTTTAAATTCTTTTCTGTGAGTTCTGGGAATCTAACAAGCACTTTACCAAAGGAGCCATCTCCTGAGTCCTCATGTGATACAGATGTTTCTAGGAAAGAATTAGGACACATCAATAAGAGGTTGTTACTTTGATCATGGCCTGTGACAGACTGACTTGCTTCTAAATGAGTTAGGGTCAGGGTAAAGTATTGGCAGGCCTCTGTTTCCGTCACTATAGTATGTGTCAATATTTAGGCATGTTCTTGTGAACCACAAGGTCAGCTACACCAGCTAACTCTTGTATCCAGTTAGCCGAACTTCTGCAACCCCACGTGGGAGATAAACCAAGATTCTGCTAGTAATCAATATTTCACTCACAGGGGAGCTGGCTAAGGAATCAGCGTGATGGACATTTCAAAAAAAAAAAAAAAACCCAAAAAACTAGTGAGTTACACAACGTCTCGAAAACACAGTGAAAGGGAAAACATGGTTAACCGCGCTATAAGCACAGCAACATTTCCTTCTAGGACGAAAACCAGTCAGGAATGGAGAGTTCTGAAAGTGTTACCAGCAAATTTGAATGAGACTTGGCCAACTTTGCTTAACTCAGAGGACAATCTAGGGTCAAGGAGAATATATGAAATATAGGAAAGACTACTGAGAACACCAGCAATGTGATGTGCATGGCCCTCCGTGTGGTCCTCGCCTCAAGCACATTCACAGAGGCTCAGCTTAGCAACAAGGGAACTCGTACTTACGATTGCACTTGGCTGATCTTAATTTTGGGAACATAAAAACTTGGGCCACATTGTGGCAAATTTTATTATTTGGACTCATTTTTATTCTTTTGTGTCTTCCATTCCTCCTTCCTAACTCGTGGATTTTGAGTGCAGTTTCCTTATGAGGTATAGATGGAGCTAGTGCACAAGGTAAACACATCCTCCCAGCATCCCCCTAGTTGAGCTCAGTGGAACAAACCAACCAGCTCTTAGTGTGGGCTGATATGAAAGCAACAAACAAAAAGACGTGTTCGTATTTTACACCAGCATTTCCCACATCAGTCTTGGACGGACACGCTAGGAACATGGTCCCAATATTCCAGGCAACCATGCAAACAAGAAAGCAGACTTTATTTTCTTCTTTTCTTTTCCTTTTTTCTTTTTAAAATTTGTTTTGTTTTGACATCTATGTTGCTCTAAGATAAAGATGTTATCACATTGTATCAGATTTGTGCTGTTGCTAAAAATCACCTCCAGCACTAGCAAGTAGCACCCAGAAGGTGATTTCTATTTTATTATACTCACTTTGTGTGTGCGTGCATGCCATGGTGTGTGTGGAGGCCAGAGGACAACGTGTGGGCGTCAGTTTTCTCCCTCAACCACATGGTTCCCAGGATTTGAACCCAGGTCATCAGGCTTGGCAGCGAGCACTCATGACCCACTGAGCCGTTCTGCTGCCTGCAATTTCTACTTTATAAAAAGATCCCTCTTTCCAGTCTCCAGCAATCTCAGGAGGCAGTATTTTGATTTACTGAAACAAATAAAAATGAATAAAAACAGACTAATCTGAAGTCCTCTACTGATCTCCCCCCTTCTCACGCTGGCTCCACAAATACAATTAGGATTCTAGTGGGTTGTCCATGAAAAAAAATGAAATGTTCATGGTATGCAGAGGTAATTTGAACAGTTAAAGTGTAATAAATGAAACCTTGGACGGAAAGTACTGGGCTGTAAGCCTGTGACCCTCTACAAAACTACCTTGTAGCCCACAATAATGGGCATGAAGTCTCTTAGCAGCCAACGTCCTTGTCCCCAGTGGCATAATTTGACCTTGTCCTGGCTCACAAAGTTTGGTTTTAATATTTGAAGCTTCAGTTTGGTATTAAACAGACATTAGATATACAGATGGTGAGAATGAATGGAATACATCATAACTTGTCCAAAACATGGGAAGAATAAGTTTTCTCTTACCGGACTTTTCCTCTAAAAGTGAAGGCATGGGAAAGAAAAATAAAGAGAACATGAGAGAAGTGATACACATCTTCAGGAAGAGGCATTGTAGACTCGGAAAGACCTCATTTAAAGCAGTCCGCTAAGGCAATGTTTCTGCAAATGCTTTCTGTTCATGTCTGACATGGTCACGCCTGGGTTATTGTCTTCCAGATTCTGAGGGCAGAGGCATGGCTCCATGGCTCCATGCAAACACATTTTTAAGCTTTCTTTTCAATGGCTCACAACGATCAAACAGATCTATGTCTTGACAACAGGACATTGGAAGTATCTAGAAAATGGCATTGATTCCTTACAGTTAGGCATGGCCATTACAAGACAACTGGAGAATTTTCCAGAAACTAATTTCACTATGGACCCTGACAGTGTCTGTCTCTTCTCAATCCATCCTGGCTACAGCCATCTCTCGTGAACAGTAGTACTCCCTGAGCTTTCTACGTGTTCTTCCAGTGTGATTCCACTTCCAGCTGTGTCCATTCCGCTCTGCTGCACATTTTCCCCAGAATCACCTTCCCAGAAAACAGTCCTTCCACCCCCTCCACTGTCTGTTTAGAGAACAGGATGTGAGCTCCTCTCTATGGTGATGCCTCCCTGATGGCTGCAGAACATTTAGCCCCCACCCCTTCTCTGACGCTTTCCTGGGAGTTCTGAACTTATCGGCACACCCTTCATGACACCTCTGGAGTGTGGTACACACTCAAGGCTTTCCTGCCTTCTCTCTACCGTCATCAGCCTCAACGGCTCCTCCCTCTCAGCCAGTCAAAACCCTTCTGCATTCTTCAAGGCTAGAGGATATTTTTCCCATGAGACCTTTTCCAAGCTTCCCAGTTACACACACACACACACACACACACACACACACACACACACACACACAATCCCCTTATCTTTTTTGATCACAGCACAATTCTTTTTTCAAAATAATAACAATCCACCACCTTTCTATTTGCTTGGAATTCATCAGCCTCAGGTAAAAAATGAGGAAGATCCCGGTAGAAAGCTGTGCAGTTCCTGTCTTGCTCTGTATGATCTGCCATCTCTCCTCACTGAACTCCACAGCTGTGGCCATAAGTGAACCTCCTCGAGCCCCAAACATGGTGCTGTGTATAATTTGCCCTCACGTTTATGAATTCCATTTTTGGGTCCCTTAAAACATTATGGAAATGTTTGAGGCACAGTGTCTTCTGAAATATGGAAATATGAACTGTTCGCTAAGTAAGGCAGAACTGTGAGTAACCGAGATACGTGGCCTTACTTGAAGCGGTTCCTTTACCAGCTTTATCAGAATTTCACTTGGCTCCTCCTTGAATGCTCAGTTCTCTGCCATGAGTGACTTGAGTGCTCAGGCATGTTACAGACTCCAGATTTCAAAGACGTGGCATGCCTTTACACACACTAATGGAGAATTATAGGACTACATATACTAGAAGGACTTCCCTTCTAACATACACAAATGCTTCCTAATAGCCAAGGGCTGGGGACCAGGGGGAGGCTGGCATTGGTGTCATTTTCAGATCCAGACAAGTGGTGAGAAGTATAGAGAGATGAAAAATGATGAGTGTCGGCTCTCAATCTACAGACAAACACAACTTTAGGGTTAAAATAGGGAGCTGCAGAGGAGCCAGCACAGTGGAAGAGGCACATCCCTTCCATGTACTGAAATTATCCCAACCTTCTCTTTGTTTGCCTAATGCCTTTCGGCAAGTCACTCTGGGCCTCTATCCTGTAATACGGCTCAGGTGATTGCTTTCCTGTAAGGCTGTTGTGTGAATTCGAAAGGCAAGCATGATACTGGCAGCTAACATTCATCAGAACCCACACTTACCACAGCTTTGCCTTATGAGATTGGTGCCATCACTTTAATTTAGCTCTAAAGGTAAAAGGAAGGTGTGTTGGGCTTCTAAGACCACGTGGTTACAAAGGAACTGGAGCTGGGTCCTAGTTTATCTAAGGCCAAGGTAGATCCAAATCCATTGTTCAGGGCCTGATTAGCATTGAGATGGAGAACAACACAGTCAAATGTCCCAGAGAAAGGATGTTGTAACTCATGCTGTCTCCCTTAGCAGGGCTACAAGTAGCTACAGTGTGAACTTCTGCTAACTATCTTTCAGTTGGGGATTAAGCTCTGATTACAAGGCATATTTATCAGCCCTTTCTAGAATCAAATGCATTTTGCTTAATTAAAATGAGAAGGAAAAACATGAAAACAAAAATGACATGGGGTCCTCTGTCCTTCCTATGCCTCCCCATCCCAGGATACAATGGATTAATTCCCCCCGCAGTCAACATGTTGGTTTCTGGTGTTAGCACCCATCAACACTACTTAGGGTCTCTTAACGTGGGAGTTTCTTAAGTATATTAAAAAAACAAACAAAATAAAGTATGATAATTTCTATTCAGGGTAGAAAAGAAATGAAGACACTTCTTGGTTTAAATTAAGATAATAACATCAAAGTTGAGTTTTAATTACGGAAAACAGTAAATAAGAGAATCCAGAAAGAGATGTGTTCCACTGGCTCACATGTAAATACAGGTGGAGCAAGTGAATTTTTGGATTAGAGAAAACCCAAAGGCACAGAAATTTTCTCGTCCTGTAGACCAAGAAAACCCAATTCCTGACTTGCAAGCCTTTCTAACAGGTAGCTCAATCTTAAGATGAATGACTTTTCACGAAACACACAGACCCCCATCCTCCACAGAGACAGAATCTCTCTCTAGCTGTTACTATTCCAGGTAAGTCAATAATGCAAACATTCATTCATTCATTCGTTCATTCACTCACTCAAGTTCGGTCTTATTAAATCCTATAATGTTTTTTTTTTTTTTTTGCACGAAAAGCTAGAATCAGCAATATTTAAAACACTGGAGTAAGCATGACAGTGGCATATACAGAACATACACTCAGAATTTTGCTGATACTCACTGGAAGTTTTGTGCTCTGTGTATGTTCTTGACACTTAACAAGGAACCAAGCTGTCCCTGGGGATTTGGGACATCGCACACAACAAGCAGGACTGAGACATTACAAAGTCAAGTCTAACTCACAAGCATTTTAAGATTTTGCAGATGCTTATTAACCTTAAAAATAAGGTGGCTAAATTATGAGTCTTTTTATTATAATTAATGGGATTATACTTTAATCATTTCTAGCTTTCTTTCTTTTTTTTTTTTTCTTTTTTAGTTTTTGAGACAGGATTTCTCTGTGTAGCAGTCTTGACTGTCCAGGAACTTGCTCTGTAGCCCAGGCTGACCTCAAACTCACAGAGATCCACCCGCCTCTGCCTCCCAAGTGCTGTGATTAAAGCCGTGCACCATCACTTCCCTGGCTTACACCAACCATTTCTTATCATTTGTAACTAGTCGGGTATCCATAAGGAGCAAAACGGCTGTCTATTCATTCACTTGGCCATTAGTAGACATTTCACAAGTACTCAGTAAACACCAGGCACTAGTCCAGGCACAGTAGTGAACAACAGAAAAAAGGAAGCTGCAATGAGCTCCCTTTTGAGAGTTGGGGAAGAAGATGGACAAAATAATAAATACAACAAATAAGCAGGGTGTTAGTATTTAGAGGACAATAAACACATTTTTTTTTTAAAGTGGAGTTTAGGAACACCAAGTTAGGGTGCTTTGTGATTTCAATAACATGGTCGGGGTGACTTGTGCCGACACCTGAAGCTGGTAAAGATGTAGTACAGCTGTCTGGGGAAGAGGCCACAGGGAGACAGGGAGACGTGCGATGAGCGGGAAGAATGGCAGCTGGTAATCAGTGAGGAAGTGTGTGGAGAGACAGGGCGTGTTTTGGCTCCAAGGGTCTTGAGGCTGTGATTAAGACTATTCAGTCTGTTCCAGTGTGACTTAGAGCTGACTTAGGGACTCTCGGGTCTGAGCGTTTGGTAACTACTGCCCTTGGCTTACAGGAGACAGAGCCTAACACAGGAGACAATGCCAGGAAACACAACATGTAGCTGTAATGCATGCTACGACTCGGTGTTGCTCTTGGGAAGCCTGCTTCCATTCTCCATGTTAGAAAATACAAAAGCAGGTTCCAAGTAGGGTAAGAAGTGGGTAAGAAACTTTAAATAGATGAAACAAAACGAGGTCAGTGCATCTTGCCTTTCGTCTATGCTGTCCATAGTAGGACATGTAGCACAGTCTGACACACAAGGCCCTATTTTTGATACAATTTGAGGGAGTTCCACTTGTTTTTTTTCTAAAGCAACAGAAAATTACACTTCCTGCTGGATCTGATGGCACATGTCTATTATCCTAGCACTCAGTGAGCAAAGGCAGGATTGTAGATTTGAGACCATCTTGGGCTACACAGCTCCAGGTCAGTCTGGGCTACATAGAAAAATCCTGTATCAGAAAACAACCCATCCATCACATTTGATGTTTTCTGCCACTAAAATATAGCCCCTAGAGGAAAAAACAATGGATACTTATTTTTTTCACTGTTATCTAAATCTTATGCTTTTTCATATGCTATAGAAACTTTTTAAGAATAAAACTGTTATGGTTTAAGAAAGTAAATTCCAAAGCTGGGTGGTGGTGGCACGTGCTTTTAATCCTAGCACTTGGGAGGCAGAGGCAGGCAGATCTCCGTGAGTATGAGGCCAGCCTGGGCTACAGAGTGAGATCCAGAACGGCCAGGGCTATACAGAGAAACCCTGACTTGGAAAAAAAAAAAAAGGCATTCCAGATGCTTGAAGACTCGGTGTTAAGGATCACAACAGGATTGGAGCAGAAAAGTCCTGAAGGGAAGTCTCAAGGAAGGAAACACATGGATAAGCGTTGATCAAAGAACCTAGAGCCTGTCAGGGCACCAGGAATGCTCCACCATTATCACTCCATCAGTGGAGAGGGAAACATGGACGACACAAAGTGGCAACTGGGAACCATGGATCTTTTTTTTTTTAAACAAAACAATACAATATAAGTCCATGATATTAAGATTAGATGCTGAGTTCTACATAATTTCTCATAGTGGGACTATCCATCTACCCACTCAATCAATGAGTACTTTCTCAATCCCATCTGTGATGGTTAGTATGGTCAACTGGGTTAGATCTGGAATCAACAAAGAAACATGCCTCTGACTGGGTCTGGGAGGGAATTTCTAGGCAGGGTTAACTGGGGGTGGGGTGGGGATTGTCTCCCTCCCAATGGGCAGCTGAGATGTTAAGAAGTCTGAGGAGAAAATGGTGGTGCTTTTGCTGGCTCGGCTGCCCGTGCTCCTTGCTGGTGAGTGTATCTACCTAGCTGTTGCTACTGCTGCTGCCATCATTCACTGACACTGAAACCTTTTGGCCTGTGACTGACCAGTGACTCCCCAGGAACCCTCCAGGCCTTCAGTGCCAGACTGGGACTGAGGAGGCATCTGAGTTTTTGCCCTCCCCAGCAGGCAAAGAGCTATTGCTGGCCTTCCCCTCCCCCATAATGTAAGCTCCTACAACTTGTAGCCCTTTGTAATATACATCCATTCTATCACTTCTGTTTCTCTAGAGAATCCAGTCCATGTACTATGCGTCAGTCAATGCTGCATGCTCTGGAGGAAATGGCTCCTTGGGGAGACTTAAACTTACCTCCTCTGAGTGCAAGGACAGTTGCCAGAACTGTTAGCAAGTGATGCATCCCTCTAGAAGTTAGTTTTACAAATTGACTGCTTCTTAGGAGTTCACTGTGCTCTGACTGTGGCCATTAGCTACCAAAAAGAACTCAGATTCCAGACCCCACAGAGAGAAGACTGACATAGAACTTGAAAGGTAGAAAATTCAGCCTTTTAAAAATTTCAATTGACATAATTAAAAGCATATAATTCAAGAATTTGCTAATTTTGGTGCGGCTAGTCTAAGATGTTTATATGTCAATATGTGTCTGTGGTCATCTTCACCGTGATCAAACACCTAAAACAGGTCAGCTTGCCTAAGTCAGTGGAACAAAGTGGAAGGATCCAGAGTCATTCACGGGAACTCTGTTAGACCTCACGTGGGGAAACAAGAGCTTGTACTCAGCGCAACCCAGTTCTCTGGGGATGTAGTGACTAAGAAGAGGAGGAAGAATACCACATACCTTACTCATGTCTCAGACCAAAGTGTAAAACAATGCAAGGATTTTGTCTTAACAAAATAAGGTAGGCATGGATGGTTTGGAAATTGAAACTGTGAAAAAAATCAGGAAATGGAAGCAGCAGATTTCTCCAGAAGGAAATAAAAAGTCAGTAATGAAGGAAAGAACCAACACATTTAGACATTGACTGTCTTCTGCAGACAGTTGGTGAGTTATTAAAACATGGAGAAGGGAATGTCATATTTCGAAAGAAAAGTTTCTACTCATGGGGCCTGAAAAAGAAAACTGAATCAGTACTGTCTTAGGTATAACTTGCCCTGATGGGTCAGGCTGGAGCCCCATCTAGAGGGAGATCCTCAGCTCCCTCTGGGATCCACTGCAATATCTGCAGAGGTTTGCAAGGGAGGCGTGGAAGCGTTAGTACCCCATGTTTGCTAGCCCTAGTCTAAACCAATCTAAATCGAGTAGGCCTAAGGTTGACTGGTGAGCAAAATGCAAGCTGAGCATTCACTTTGCAGCTCCCTGAGAGCACAAGGTCTGTACAGCTTTGAGAACCACGTGGTATTTAGTCTCTCCTGGTGTGCAGGGGCCTGGAGCTCTCCTCCCCCACTGATGACTCTGGGTTTTCTACTAAACTCAATGGGGTGCTGAACCTTCTGCCAGAGTGAGGACAGGAAAGGGGGTGGTGTTACCAAGCAGCAGCAAATTTGCAGAGTTTGCTCTCTGGCAGGGTAATTTGGGGGCGGAAGGTGGGTGGGCCACCTGGAATCAGCAATCAGCAGCAGACTGTCTACAGTTCAAAGCTATCTCCCCCAACTCATAATTTTTGGATAAATAACTCCATTATGGATTGCACGTGCCCAAGAACAAGATCAAACTAAAAAAGCGTATCGTACTCTGTAATGCATTAATTCCTCATGTCTCTGAATTTGCAGGGTTAGGGGAAGGAGGGACAAACCTATACTTAACCACCTCCTTTCCCCAACTATTCTATGAGCCCTCTTCTTGACTTCACACAAATCCTTCCTTGCTATTTTTATCTCCTTCTGCCTCCCACATCTAAAGGAAAAAGAAAGTGCTGCTGAAGAGAACCAATTATCAAGGAGCCCCAGCTGGCTGCTCAGGCACACCTGGACATTTCTCATCCCCGCCTGTCAACTCTGACCTCAACCCTAAGAAAGCTAGTACTACTGTTCCCATTTTACAGACTGGAGAACTGAGGCTTAGAGTTAAGTAGCTTGGACAGGACACACAGAACTCATGGCCTGTGCTCTTCCTACTTGCCCTTGGTTTTCAAAGGATGAGCTGGAGATGTGGTTTGGGAGCAGAGCTATCCATCCAATCTACTCCTGTAGCAGAGTGCTTCCCATAATGATGAGGAGGCCAAGATCACATGGGCGAGCAAGGCATGCATGAGTCGGAATGGGAATTTAGCTTTGACTCACTCCAGAGAAAAATCCCTGAAATGCTGCAGAACGAAGTGTGTATGAAAACAAACCTCCTCAGGGCAAGCAAGGCAACGAGCCCTGGCTCCCCGAAAGACCAAAGGTAAACGGAGCAACACACAAGAAAGGAAAAGGTCTGTGTTCCATGGAAGCTATGGAAGCCACAGGTCTCCCAGTGTCTGCTGAGCATGGCTAAAGTGACTCCCTGTGTGTGCCAGAAGGAAAGAGATTCCCACACCAGAGACCCTGGGAGGAGGGAGGGAGACAGATCACAGCTTCAGAAAACCAAAGGAAGGAAAGGTGGGTTTCGGGGATGGGGAATGTCAGTGTGGGTCTCCTACAAGCAACACTGGTTGTACTATCTGGTGAAATAATTTGGAGAGCAAGGAGGTTTATTTTCCAGGTAGGTGCCAGCCTTCAGGGCAGCTTCCTGATGAAGGACCACACTTGAAATGATTTAGTAAGGCTTCTAGAATTACTGTAATGGAAAAGTTGTGAACATGTTTCTCCAGTTTGATGCCTAGGCTAATTAATTATTGATCTTGGGTCTAAATGTCTTTTGAGTATTTGGGCCACCTAAATATCAGTATTAATGATTCTTAAAAATGTGGATAGGAGGTGGTAGCACACACCTTTAATCCCAGCACTCAGGAGGCAGAGGCAAGCAGAGCTCTGTGAGTTCAAGGCCAGCCTGGGCTACAGAGTTCCAGGACAGGCTCCAAAGCTACACACAGAGAAACCCTGTCTCAAAAAACAAAACAAACAAACAAAACTATGCTTCTAGGCTCTGCAGACAGTTCTGAGGACATTGAGATTGTCTCTGAATGTCATGTGCAGTCTGAGTGTTCATTAGCCATGAACTCATGCGTCTCTCTCAGAGGCCCCATGAGGTAGTATGAGAGTCGTCAGTGCTTATGAGACAAAGAAGCCAAAGATAGACTTTGGAACCTGCCAAGGTGACTAGTTGAGTGGTGACTCATTTGCACAATTGTGACATTATTGCAATAACTGTGCACACATTTTTCTTTGGTTACCTTGAAGAAAACTCCATTCAGTAAAATTCAACTGCATATTGAGTTCTGCTTTTGCCATACTTTAAAAAGGGATCTTAAAGTTCAGTGTTACTTTATTCTTTAAGAACAAAGCATGGGGCCTGAGAGATGGCTTAGCAGTTAAGAGCACTAGCTGCTCTTCCCGAGGACCCAGGTTCAATTCCCAGTACCCATGTGGAGTTACTGTCTGTAATTCCAGTTCTAGGGGACCCAACAACCTCACACAAACATGCATGCAAAACACCAGTGCACATAAAATAAAAATAAATAGACCTTTTAAAAAAAGAGAACCAAGCTGTCACCTTGTAACGTAGGGTAACAGAGGTGTTCGTCTGCTCAGACTTTGCAAAGAGCAGAATGGAAATGACAGTGCACTGACTGTCTCCCAGTGTGCTTGCCGTTCCCACTCCAGAGCTCAAGCACTGGAGTCCCAGACAGGTGTCAACACTTTGCCTGAAGAGCAGAGCTAGCAAGCTGAGCTCAGGGGAGTCGTGTTTCTCACCAGACCACTGTTCCCTCAGTGGCAAGTGTGGTTTCCATGTGTGTTAGAAGAAAGATCAATCTCATCTGTCCAGAATAGAGAAACTGGACTGAAAAGTTCCTCAAATCAGATTGGGTGAAGAAGGAAAGTCCAAGGAAGGCAGGAGATGCTGAGCCCCTAACTCCAGCCGTGAGCTGGAAATGCCTTCTACACATGTCAGGGCATGAAGACATAGCATGCTCTCAGGGCAGGACTAGAAATGTGGAAGCACATCACCACTCTCAAAAGGGAGAAAAATAAAACAAAAAATGCCAGATAGTGATGAGAAAGCCAATGGCTGCAAAGCACCAATGGCAGTCAGATACTGCTACCAGGAATCTGTGTGCACCAGTCCTTGAGCCATTAATAAGCAGCTCCCCATCCCACTAAGGCTGGACAATGGAATGCCAAATGAGATTTGCCCCTGACAGAGGCCTGTGAGAGTCAGAATCCAAATCACCCCAGGGCTGAATTATGATCTTGAGTTTTCAGGTGAGGAGATATGCCCTCCATAACAGTCCTAGGACTCATCTAAAGAGACATAGGAAGAACCCAGTGGCCAGGCCAGCTCAAATCCATGCCTTCCTTCTGTTACATTGCAGCTGTCTGTTAGTGACCCAAATTCTCAAGCCAAGTATTTAAACAAAAGAACTTCCAGAAGGCACATGGAAATGAAGGCAGTAGCCTCAGGTACCATGGTAACTACTCCCACCTGTCTCCTTTTCCCAGGGCCTTTGGACACTTAATGTCTCCCAAGTACAGCTTTATGACTTCTAACATCGTAACTAGTTGGAGGAAGTACATGAGGGCCAGCATGAGGGCACAGTGGGGTGAGTCATCACTGACTGAACAGAAGAGAACAAGATGAGGATGAGTGTAGAAGTAGAGAGCAGCGACATCCCACACTGCTCCGTCCTTGGCCTGGTCCCATTCCCTTTTGTTGACTCACAAGTATTTAATTGAATGGCAATGATTCATAAAGCTCTGTGTCAAATGCAGGAGATTCGGGGTGAAGAACAAAATCTGTCATGTATTCCCCTGAAGAAGGGTTGCTTACACCAACTTTGAGGCAGTTAGTCTTCAACTGTGCGTGTCTCAACATTTGCCTCAGCTGCAGAAAGCTCAGTTGTTCAAGGTCATGTCTTACCATGGCTCTTAAGAGTATCGATGATATTGTAGTATAGCAGTTTCTCCTTAGTCAAACACATTACCTGAAAGCCTAATCCAAGCTCCAGAGTTCAACACAGCTGCTGTTGGATGCACAAAATCATTTATCTCTCTCTATCCACAGCATCTCACAAGTGTTGAACTCAAGGTCAGTTGGCAAAAGGAGGGACATTATATTTGTACAACCACAATCAAGGATAAAAATCAAAACACATGTTCAACAATGAATACCCTGCTTGAAGAAGCAGTGAGTATTCCTTTGGCCAGTAGTGGTGGTGCATACTTTAATCCCCCCATTCAGGTCTTTTTGAGTTTGAGGCCAGCCTGGTTTACATAGTGATATACAGTGAGACCTTATCTCAGATAAAATGACCAAAAAAACAATGAAGACAGAGGAATCACTCCTATTGCTGGAGAGATGCACACTGACCACACAAGGTACCCGAGAAGAATGTTGTTTCTATTCAACTTGATGGCAGCTAACATGCAGCATAGCATCACTGGTCTTTAAAAATTGATGACTAGACATTTTTGAAAGAACCTCCTTTCACATGGTTCCTAATGGACTCCCCCAACTAATCTGGGACCATTTATGATGCAGTGGCAGAAGCTGCCAATGTCGTCCTAATTATCATTTGTTAATCTATCTTTTAGTAACAGAACCAGAATTTTATACTGTCACATGTCTTTCCAGAAGACTACCCAGACAACCCAGACTTCCTTGCAGTCAATCTGTCCAAGGAGTCGAATTATTGTTAGGATCTCAGTGGTAGTGATGTGTACTTTCCATTTTCTTTCTCCTCCTTCTCAAAGTCTAAATATGAAAGTGCTTGATGATGCAAGGCAGCAACAGCCCAGGAAGGCAGAGCAAGATGCAGAAAGGTCCTAGACTTTTGAGTGACACTTGGGAGTAGGACTCTCTAGCCTTCTGAACTGTCTAGCAGTTTTGATCTTAATGTGGGAGAGAGATAAAACCTTTCTATTGTTTAAAGCCTTGTTATTTTATCTCTGGTGAAGCACCTCAACCCCAGTGCTCTACCTTATACAGATACGAGATCCAAAACAAGCATGGGTAATTTTCATTGCCTGCCTGTTACTGTATTACCAGGAGACTACATCAGAAAAAGAACAGGGATGAATACCCCTCACCTAGGAGTCAATCCCTGTATCGTCCCTGCATCACATACTCTATTTTAATCAAGGGCCAAGATGAGATCTGGATTAAAAATACAATATTTGTTTAATGATACCAATGGATTTTGCTACTCACTAAAACTCTAGTTTTCACCAGATTTCCAAGCAAGGCGGCGGGTTAGAAGCTGCTCCTCCATAACCTACTTGAGAAGAGCTGGTGAAGGAGAGACTAGACCCTGTTCCAAACAGAAGAAGAGAACTGGAAATTCACAGAATAGGTGAAGCTTGCTGAGAAGCAGGTACACATGGAATAGGAGCTAAGCTGGGGACAGCTTCGGTAGCTGCGCTCCCCGGTGGAGGAGAGGAAGCAGAAGGCTCATTTAAAAGGTAAGCCAGGTGACCCTGGAGAAAAGAGGCTGGCAGTCCAACCCCCAGGAGAAGCCTCAAATCTACTTGCAGGTTTCAGTGAGGTAGTGATTCCAAAACAAAGGTCAGCAGTGGAGAGGGAACAGAGTATCAGGTTGGACGAAGATGTACCACGCGACTTGGGCACACATCCATTTGGACCCAGTGGGTCCCACCTTGCCTAGATTCAGTGAGCTTTTAGCTATCTTTCTGGGACCTGCACAGAAAGCCCATTTTCCTATGCAGCCATCCATTCAATCAGGTGGACTCGCCTCTTCCATCTCCCCATGCAATTTCCAAATACCCACTCAATTCATTATGCCCTACAGAGAAGGGATATAAACTTGTTTCTGACATTTAGATAGCTTTTCTTACAATTAAAAGAAAAAAAAATCAGTGACTCAGTAAGTGGAAGGTGGTGAGCAACATGTCAGCTGAAGAGTGAGAATGAAGTGAAAGGGGGCGTTATACCTCACACTTCCATGACTACAAATTGTAGGCCAGTATGTGAGTTTAAAATCCGTACCTTCCATTGAAGAGGAGAAAGAAACGTATTTCATGCTTTTGTTATGGTAGCAGGTGAAGACATGATGAAAAATTACTGAAAGTCCATTTGCAATGTGTGGGTTACTATCAGCAATCATTTTAATTGTCACCAACATATGGGATAAAACCCATTGTAGACACTAAGATTTGCTTTTTTTTTTTTTAAATTTATCCCAGAAAGGCAAAATTTTACTTTCAAAGGATAAACAATTACAATTGTTTAAAAAAGTTTAGTTGAGATATTTCTAGAAGCCCCTAGAAAGTGGTTCAGCATTTACTAATGACCCTGTTAAAGGGGACGGTCCCAGGAGAAGCCAAGAGAATCTTATTATGGGGCTTACATCTGTGTTCACAGCTATTCTTAGAAGACAGTGTTGGCATTTTTCAAACCCTAGGGAGAAAATACTTGAAATATTAGCACTCAGAACTCAGCAACTGAAGAAATTCAGTAGCTAGGAATGGGGAACGGGAGCCTGGGTCATGGGAGAAGACAATTAGAATAATACAAGTAAGGCAACAGCTGTACATGAGGATTCTAAATTCCAAGAGTATTTAAAAAAATTGAGGATAAAATATAATGAAGAATCTGAGTTTTAGAAATCTAGTGAGATTTTATTTATTTACTATGGTTTTGGAACATCACAAGGGGAAGTATTTTTAAAAGCAATTTCCTTGGCTTTTATGTACTTTCATGAAGACAGAAACTAAGATGTGTTTTTAAAACACCACTAGTGAACCTGTGAAGTTCATATTCTTTTTAAATTAAGTCTCCTCTGGAAGTAAGTCTGAAAGACTTTTTACTTATTTTTTGTTTGCTTGATGATTATTAGAAAAATAAAAGAAAGCACAATTTCATACGCTTTTACTAGTTTGGAAGGCGCAGGAACTGCAGTTAGAAGAGGGTAAGAGTGAGTTACTCAGGGGATGCAGAGCTCACCGGATTGAACACATGCGGCTTTTAGAACATGTGACGGAACACAGCTCTCTGCCCAACCTCACCAAAGCTTAACATAAGGACTCCACTCACCACGGGTGATGGGGAAAGTGCAATGTTGCCTATTGAAGCCTTCAGCTCATCTACAGTGGCAGCATTCTTAAGGACATCCTTCGATTGCAATGGTTTAATCTTGATGTTGAATTTCTTGTGCGATTCTTCTTCCTCTTCGGATTCACTTGAAGAATAAAAGTGCTTTCCTTTGGTAGGTAGAACACAGTTAAAGACACTTAGCTCTTTCTTCTGCTGAGAGTTATTGGTGAGGACAAGACAAGAATGGCTACAGGTAGACACAGCAAAAGTAACTTCAGATGGCAGGACACCAAAGCCAAATAGAATCGAAGGAGGAAAAGCTTAGGGTTATTCACGAACCTGACCATGAACTCTGAGGAGCACGGGTCAAGATCCTACATTTTTTCCTTTCTTTTTCTTTTCTTTTCTTTTTCTTTTCTTTTCTTTCTTTCTTTCTTTCTTTCTTTCTTTCTTTCTTTCTTTTTTTTTTTTTTTTGTTTTTTTTTTTGTGGCCGGTGAACTTTGTGTGTCACACCCAGGTCATAGACAGGAACTCATAAACTTGTCCCCAGATATTGGAGGCTACTTTAAGGGACACCTATAGTCCCCAGACACTGGAGGCTACTTTAAGGGACACCTATAGTCCCCAGACACTGGAGGACACTTTAAGGGACACCTATAGTCCCAAGACATTGTAGGCTACTTTAAGGGACACCTATAGTCCCCAGACACTGTAGGCTACTTTAAGGGACACCTACAAAGAGTCTTAAGTGCTTTGGATTTGGCCAGAATAAGGAAGGTTGCTTGAGTGTTTAGGGGGGACTTGGATGGTGAAGACAGTAAAGCTCTTTGCCATTCACTGTAAATGACACTGCCATATCGGGGATCAGCAGACAAGCCACGGTCACAAGTGTGCAGGCTGTTTGACTGCACATTTCCCTCTACGCTGCTGCTTTCTCTCTTTCTCTCAACTAGATCAAGGCACGTGCATGCGCATTAGCCATCAGGCTGTCCCTCTGGGCTGGTTCATCTCTGAGGCCAAGAATAGTAGCTTTGGTTACTTCACTACCTCTGGGAGACTTGAATTTAGCTTACTGGTTCCCGAGACAATATAAATTTACAAAATTTAAAAAGAAAGGATATAGCCTGGTTCCTCAGGTCTGATGCTGTAGCCCTCTTCATCCAGCTCAGGTGAGTTCTGTAAGACACAAATGCACATACATGTATACACATGCACACACACACATGCTTATGGGTAAAAGTAACACTTAAAGAGTAATTGAGAGGAAGTTAGGGGCACGTGAGAGGCTAGAGGCCGGAGAGGGAAGGGTGGGCATGATGTAAATACAATACTCCTGTTTCAAATTCTCAAAAAAAATTAAAAAAGATATAAATGCATGTCAAGTGGTTATTTCCCCCAAACAACAAAGACATTGTTTTGCTTCTAGAATCTTCTACTTCAAAATATAGACAAATTTCTTATTTTCAGGGGCTGAGGATTTAGCTTTTAGAAGTGAATGCTAAGCAGTCTTTGTTTATATCTGTGTTCAAGGATATGGTCCTTTGTTCAAGGACCCCAATGTGCTGTCTACAAGAGAGTATCAGGCCTTTCATACTTCAGGCTGTGCCAAGTAACACGGGTGATGGAAATGCAAACTATTTGACCCCAGGGAAATGAAAACATGTTCTCAGAGGCAAAAGTTATAAAGGAAAATAGCACAAGATAGCAATGTTAGGTATTAAAAATGAGGGGACAGCAGCCTTAGTTTGTAAGGATAAGGGGGACTGCTGAAGCCTTTCAGTGCAGATAGAGAGGGTAGGGTGGGGGTGGGATCTCTGCGCAGTGGTCGGAAGAGCTTGGGGCGAGATACCATGACAGGAACAGACACTGTGTGCCAGGTGGTGCAGGCTGAAGTCACAAGGAGACGGGACTGGGAAATAAGCTCTACGGTGGGGGTGGGGGCTGGTGTCTGGGCTACAGACCACTGGGGATTGTGTGCCAGGGTGGTGGTTTTGTCTTGCTAGGGCTGCTGAAGTTTCTTACAGTGGAGCATGTTGGGGACAGAATGGTAAGGTGACTGGAGGCAGGAGAAAGACTGACTCATTGAAAATATGCCTATCAACTCAGGCATGATTGCTAAGGTTGTGTGTGGCTCCAGTTTTGGTGATGGGATGGGCTGCACCAAGGACATTTGGAGGGACTGATTGTCAATTCTTGGTGATAGGAGGAAAGAGAGGAGGGAAGTTTCAAGAAGAGTCTAAAGTTTCTACCCTCCAGTCTGGGGAGACAGACTGCTAGATGAATCTAATAGCAAAAAGCTAACACTTTTAGGGAAAAGTTAGGGAAGATTGAAAGAAAAAAAGACAGTGTGCGTATTGGTGTTCCTATTTCACATCTTAGTTCCTATTATAAAAGTGTGACACAGTCTCATTCAATGACATGAAAACCCCACTGGGCAATAGTGAGCTCAATAACTGAAAGGATGGCATGTCAGCATCAGTTTGACGTGGTCTTGACTCCATGAGTTTTGAGACTGTATCCTCAGCGAAGATGAAGGAAGGACCATGTGTATTGCCCTGCTAAAGTTGGGATTGGAGGGGCAGCATGAGAGATCTCTGACGCAAAAAACAATTTACATATTCTATATGATTAGAAATCTGAGGGTAGTCCAGGTTGGATGAACAGGCTGCTCTGTTGTGGCGAGTGAAGCATATGGTAATGGTGCTAAGAATTATGGGGGGAGTTTAGATCTCAGCCGGGATCTACTTTCATTCCCTGAGAATCAACTGACTGTCCCTTGACCTGGGAAAAGTTCATACCACATAGCTGTCATCATGTAATCTAGGCTCAGCAGTTAACTTTTTTGCCTCCACATTCAAAGCTGTTTACAAAGAGAACCACCTAGATTTAATTTGAGAAAAAGTATTTTTGGATACAGCTGTGAGCTTGGTATGTTCCTGGAATGTGCAAGCAATTAGCCCAGGGTCCTCACAACAACGGTACTAGGTAAGCGCTACACGGACAGACTGTTATGGGTTGCATATACTTGGAGGGGCCAGGTCTTGAAGCCAGGTTAGATAGACTTTGGTGCTGTGAACCTCACTACATCCTAAACACAGCAGACATTTCCAAATGAAAGGTAGTTTTACACTTATTTCTGTGTCCTCTTATGTATCTAAGTGCCTAAATTAATTTTAAAGCTGTCCACACAAAAAAGTTCTTATACTTACATATCTTTCCCAATCAATCTCTGCATAAAATCCATTTGGTGCTCCATTGCTTTTTTTCTGTAATAAATTTGAAAATAAATTTAGAAGGGAAACATTTGAATGAAAAAAAAAACCCCAACAGAATGGGACAAAAAACACTCAAGTCTTAGCTGTACTTGGAATGAGCTATCAAATCCAGCACCGGAAAGACAGATTAGAGCATCCTACAGTAAAAAGCACAAGGGTGTAACTGTGTGGGAAATATGGTTGCCATGGCACTGAATGAGAAGCCTATGTCCATATTTCACAAGCCTGCAAACCAAGCCTAGTGGAATTCACAGCTAGCTGTGCAAATTTTACTCAATTACTAATGAACTTGTTGGGTTTACATTATGATCTAACTTTCTATATCTTGAGGATTAAAATCATACAAATGGATTTTAAATGGAAACCTTTGACCTCTGTGCTGCTGACATACAAATAGTTTCAATATACCCAGGGTGTTCAGCTGAATCATTAATTGCTTAAATTATTTTTACCCCTGACTCAATTGATAAAATACAAATGGAATCAGCTTTAGATCAGTTCATTAAGCTTCTAGTTACTAAAACTCAAGTTGCTATTCTTTCCAAGTGGCTCTTCTTATCAAATTATTAAAATAGAATTTGAAGATTAATGATGTTTTTCTCTTCTCATGTGCCCTGTGCCTCCACTAAGCACACACTATTGCAAGAAGATAGGAAACAAGCATGGCTCTGTGTCTTCCTTATCTAAGTTTTATTTTGGCTCACAGTAGAACTGTGACGTATGAGCACAAGTACTTGACCAAGTATGTGGCACCCTCCAGGAGGAAAGTAATAAGCTTCTCTAATTTTTTTGGACAAGAGCACAAATAAGGTTAGTGATGAAAGGTCCATTCAACAACATTCTTGCATTTAGCACACAGAGTGACACTAAGTCATTGAGCAACAGCAGACTTTGGAACAACACATATGGTGATACATGAGACATGAGGACAGGGCCTTTCATTTTGGAATCTCAAGTAAGGCCACTTGCACTACAGTGTAGCTGGCAGCCATCCAAGTCGACAAACAGGAGGAGGAAGCTTTTGGCATATGCACAGAGGATTTGTAGAAACCCCGAAGAGCCATCACCACCCTCTACTGCTTACTGGATGCTGCCTGGGATTCTAAGAAGAAGCTATGGCTCAGTGAGGGGTATACTTCACAGGTCATAGTGGTATGCCACAGACTATCACTGCATGAGAGTTCACCAAGCTTCGCACCCAGGAACACGGGGCCTATGATGACCACTCTCTTCCCCGTTCCTTACAAAGCTTACTTATATGCAGACATCATTTCAGTCTTCCTATAGGACTGCCTTCGTGAGGTATGAGCTCCAGTGGCAGTTTGCCCAATCTGTCAAAGGCCTTTAAAACCTGTCGTATTAGCTCTGCCTATGTGCATTATAAGGCTACTGTTGAGAACATGGTCAACAATGTGTCAGTACTCTCTCCTGGAAACAGGCCTGCCTCCTATTATAGATGTATAGTTCCTGCGTTACCAGTCTGTCTGTATACGCTTTTATTGCAAGATGCTTCAATTCCTTAGAAAGCATATGTAACAACCAAGTTCAACAGAAACTTTGACTTCTAACAATAGGGAATCAAATGAACTAAACTGACTCCAGAGACACAAGCCCATGGATACTGCCATCGGTGTAACACTGCCATCAATCTGCTATCTAGTTTCTAAATGATTCCTTCATACAAAGGATTGCTACTATAAACTCAATGAAATTAGGTAAGTTAATGAATCCACACTTTGTCTCGTTCTACAGCTTTCTTTTCTGCTAATATTCTCTGTGATTAAAATGCCTCAAATTGAAGATATTCTACATGTTCAGATAAATTATACATATACATATGTATATCTGTGTATAGATGTATTTTTTTCCTTGACAACATATATCCAACACTTGCATAAAGAATTCACTAAATTTCTAGATTTGGGCCTGCTAAATGTTTCCTTGTTTCTATGGAAACCAATGGAAGATTAAAACAAAGGAAAAGAAAACCCTAAGGGATTTTTGTTTGTTTGTTTGTTTTATGACAAGCATTTTAAAAACAAGTACTTAATTCAAACAGCAGACTGTAACAATACATTCTTTTTGTCAGATATTCAGCACTACACACACACACACACACACACACACACACTCAGACACATACACAAACACACACACATGCACACTCATATGCACACACATACACACACACATACACACACACAGACAGACACATACACAGACACACACAGACACATACACACATAGACACACAGTCACACACACATGCATACACATATGCACACACATACACATATGCACATACATATGCACACACACAAAACACACACACATACACACACAGACACACACATGTATGTACACACACACACAGACACACACACATACACACACATACACATACATACACATACATACACACACACAGATGCGTAGATGTGCATGTGCCCATGTAGCTTTATTAGAGGAATTGGCAACTTGTTCTCACTCGTGGTCATTTACTCTAATCACAAGTGAACACTACCAAGTTAAAGGTAAGCCAAGTTTTAACAGGGATTCTTCTGGCTAAGCACAAGGAAAAGTAGTTATTGTTTTTAAACATGGAACAAGGCACAGCTCATAGCTGGTGGCTGTGTCAGTTTTCAACAGGAGACTTCAGAGCAGGGAGGGATGTGGTGTAGAAACGTCACCAGACAGCTGGACCTAAGGCTGAAGGGAGCACCAGCTTCTCGCCGACACCTAAATAGTGATTTTTTTCTTTTTGGAATCTGAGCAATACTTTTTTTTTTTTTTCTTTTTTTTTTTCCGAGATAGGGTTTCTCTGTGTAGCTTTTAGTGCCTGTCCTGGATCTCACTCTGTAGATCAGGCTGGCCTCGAACTCACAGAAATACACCTGGCTCTGCCTCCCAAGTGCTGGGATTAAAGGCATGCACCAATACCGCCTGGCCTGAGTAATGTACTTTTTTTGCCCCCCTGTTGTTTCTCTTTTCTAAAATTGGACATCCATCCAGTATAATTTTTATAACCTGAGTATCTGTTTTTGAAGATGACTGACACTCATGAGGATACTCATCTTGTTTTAATAGGCATTTTACTTTTGTTTTCTTATCACCTATTTTCAGATACTGTTGCTAGATCAGTGGTTCTCAACCTGTGGGTCACGACCCATTTGGAGGAAGGTGAAGGACACTTTCACAGGGGTCACATATCAGGTATCCTGCATATCAGATATTTATATTATGCTTCATAACAGTAGCAAAATTACAGTTATGAAGTAGCAACAAAGTAATTTTATGGTTGGAGGTCACCACAACACTAGGAACCGTATTAAAGCGTTGTAGCATTAGGAAGGCTGAGAAGCATGGAGCTAGATCAATAACTATAGTGATGATTTTTCTCAATTGCACATTCAACAAAGTTTCCACTGTGAATGCTCCTGTTTTTGGTAAGGCCAGCCTACAGCTACACAATGATCTTAAAAATATGTGATGTACTGTCAAAATATTATCTTCTCCTAAGTAGATTTAAATCACTTTGTCAACAATTTTAGATGACAACACTGGCCACTAGAACGCCCCGTAAAGATGAAAATACCCTTTGTGTTGTTCTGTATGAAGACACCAAATAGGAGTAGCTACACAGTATTTGAAACCAAGTATGACCAAGGGGCTGAATTTTAATTAAATAGTTTCCTAGAGCCACACAGCTGTAATTAATACACAGTCTGGCCTCAAATTAGCATCCTTGACTCTAGATTTCTTGGTCAAGATCACTGGTTTCCACAAAGCAGGGTCCTGCCAAACTCCTGGTATTATTGCTATAGATGGAGTTTACTTTACCAAGAGCAATCCGACTCAAATTGTATGCTGATATTTATATTATAGTCAAAGTCACCTTTACAGGCAGCAGATTCTTTTTAAAAACCTGAAAAATGGAAATTTCTGTTCTTTGTCTAAGACAAAAGATAATGCAAGTCTTAGGCTTGATCATTCTTTAAAAGAATAGCTAGATATCAGCACATGAAGTCTGTATGGTTGATTTAAAACCTGGATCTGGGCAGTGAGTAAGTAATTTGCAGTTACCTTGTTGAATAAATAGTGCTATCATGCTTTCCAGATTTGAGGTGGGGATTTTACTCACTGTTTCTACAACCCCTCGGAAATTTTAAACTAAAATCTGTTTCCTTACCGAAGCTTTCTTTCCTCCTTCACGCGCACACTCTGCTTTGCTATGGTAGGGTGGCTCGTGTGGGCTGGGCTGCTGGAATTGATTGTGTTCATGTAGAAAAAAGTTGTTAAAGGATCTGTTTGTTCTTCAAGACACATATAAAGAATCACATGGAGTCAGCAAACATATCACAATAGAGACAACCTCTAGACCAAATTGTGCAGCCTACCAATCGTGGCAGGGATTGTAAGCAAAGAGCGGACTTTGGGGCCCATAATGAGGCTCTATTCAGCAGGCCAGTTTGACTAAGCCAAGAGAGAAAGGGAGAAGGTGGAAGATGAGCTGGGGCACCAGGGGCCATTTGGATCCTTATTCAGATGGTACTTAGCCTATAAATAGAAAACAGACACCAAGACAATACAGAAGAGAACTGGGAAACTTCTGATTGCATTTCTAATCTACGAATCAAAAGCATAGTCTTTTCCTCTTATTGAGGCCTTCCGAAAGGCCAACAGAGACCTACAGGGCACAGGGAGGACAGCTCCAGACCTGCGCCCTTTCCTGTCTGCATGTTTGGAGACAAGCAGAACAGTTCTCACAGCCAGGGACTCTGACCCTGGTACCCCAGTGTATTTGTGGAGAATCGGAACTGCTTAGGGAAAGTTCAAGACTACGGTGCACCAATTAGATTTTGTCTCTGGGTTCGAATGTGTTGTCACACACAGCTACCTGAGGTCTAGACATTGTGACAAACAGCTCTGCCAGGGATGGATGGGAACACACTCAGCTGGTGAGCAGCAGGACACAGCCACCTTCACACCATGCAGCCTCATCAGTGATGGGCTCCATCAGGTGCTGAGAAACTGAAATGACATATGGCTCCACTGAAGATCGGGCATGGACTTTTTGGGTACTGACTCCTTTATAAACACTAGCTGAGAACACCTGTGGCTGGTAGAATCATATTAGTGAACGTGCAAACACCAACCCCAGGCCTTAAGACAACAGCCAACGGTCTAGAAGCTGTCTCAACCATATCAAATGGTTTCAGTCCATGATCCAAGATCTTAAAAACTCATTTTGAGTTTAGAAAAAATTCAGGCTGAGATTTCTACATACCAATAACAGAGATAGTCCCTCTAGCCCATAGCATTGTGTCTCAGAATTTGGTGGCCAACCATTTGGGAGAAATTTGAATGTTTTTCAATAGAATTTGTAGCTGATTTATTATAATTTCAAATTATCCATGAAGTTGTATCTCCTCTTTTTTTTTTTTTTAGAGAAAATACACTTATGTTTGAGTGTGGCCTTTTCCAGAATAGGTCTTGTGTTATTTCTGGAAGAAATGAAATGAAATAATTCCTCTTTCTTATAAACACATTTATGGCACTTCTAACTAATAACAGAGAGCACACACTGCTAAGAATTGATTTTACAGGACTTGGGATGGTGTGAGGAAGGCTCAGAGAGACCTGCATGGCATTGGGCCAATGCCTGCAGCACACGTTTGTGGCCATCTTCAACATTAGGTACCATGGTACATAGTCCAGCAGATGTTTAAACTGGGGCTCCTCAGAAGAGCAGAGACCAGAGAGGTAGCAACGGGGCCTCAGAGACAATGAACAGGGGGTTGGAGAAAGAAAAAAAACAAAACAAAACCAGACAAGACTGAGAGAATGAGAAAAGCTAGGAGGAGCAGTCCAGTGAGGGCAGAGGAAATGACAGAGCCTGGCAAAGGCGTGGACAGAAAGACAGAAGGACCCAGGGAGAGGACCAAGCCGGAAGCGAAGAGAGGACACAGAAGCGGAGAGTACCTGAGACAGAGTTAAGGAGAGGGCTCTGAGCCAGAAGCAAGAGGTGAGGAGAAGCTGAGTCTTCTGGGCCTTTTTTTTCCCCTGCTGAATAGAGCCTTGATTATAGAGGTCCCCAAAGTCTGATCAATTTCATTCTATTTTTTAAAAAACATTTCATAGCAAGAATCACATGAATGCAAAAGGCACCCCAAAGCTGAAAACTCTTAAGTCAAATGCAGGAGAAAAACTCCCGCTATGGCTGCAATTAGCACCCCATTAGGTAGAATATTATAAGAAATAGTTTTTCAAAATATATATTTTTAACCGCTGGATTTATTTTAGTTCTCGCTTTGGCCCAGGGAGCTTAATGTGTGTCCATTTCCCCCTCAATAACAGCTGTTCTTTTGAACCTTCTGAATAGGCAGCTGATTAGATGGGAAGGAAGTAATTTTAGAAGCCAGGGTAGACTCCAACGGGGATTGGTCTAAGCTGGCATAGCCCAGACCTCTTTAAAAACCAAGAAATCTGGTGGCCAGCTAGGAGTCACTTCCTGCTAAATTGAAACCCGGTGGATGCATTTTTCGCCTTCAGGCTGTAAATTCAGGCATAAGTAGTTTCGAGACCACTCCCTATTTCTGAATTTAATATAGAAGATGTATTTGCAGCCCAGCTACTCAAGGGGAAGGTTTCCTTCAGTTTTATTGGGAAGCAGCTCCTTTATGACTGTGGTGCCGCTGGAGGAGAACATTTGCCCATGCTGAGTTTACGTCACTGAACCGGGGATGAAATAGCAGTCGACGGGAGCACCCCTTGTACAAGCTGTCTGGCTTTTGATCTACCATCTCTGCGGCTAGTCTGCTTGTGTGCTCTGGGGCTGGGTTTTAGGTGAGCGCAATATATAAAGTCTAACTTGTCGAAGACCACATTTATATCTCATGCACATTTACTGGAGAGAAATAAAATAGTTGGGCTTTTGAAAAGTCTTGCAAGGGAGAGGAGAGGAGGGAGGAAGAAGAGGAGGTTGAGGAGGAAGAGTAGGAGGGGAAGGGAGAAACTGGCCTTTAGGAAATTTAGGTATAGCATATATTGAGGTGCAAACTCACTAAAAATGGTCATTTAAATACTTACCATCCCATCTCGATCAGGGGAGCCTCTGTAACAGAAAAGAAATGATAGCTATTATGAAAATGAATCATTCCTGCTGCAGTGACTGAAGAACCACAGAAAGAACCGTTAGCCATTAATCTCCAGCTGCCCTGGGTTCCCTCGGCCTTAAACCCGACAAAGGAAACAAAAGCTACCAGCTGAGCGACATCTGAGTGTGGGGTAGATGCATGTGTGTCAAGCAGGGAAACTCTCATCAAGAACTGAAGTCCAAAGTCACAAACTGGCAGTGCTGGACCATGGTCCACATAGCTCATAAGAGTCTGAGCCATTCTTTTTAAAAGATTTATTCTATTTCAAATTACGTGTATATGTGCGTGTCTGTGTATGGGCATGTGCCAGTGTGAATGCAGGTGCCCCTAGAGGCCAGAGAGTCTGTCAGATCCCCTGGAGTTGGAGTTACAGACAGTTGTGAGCCATCTGACATTAGTGCTGGGAACTGAATTTGAGACTCAACTCTGAGCTGCTGAGCCAGCTCTCTAGTCCCCTCGGCCCATTCTTCTGGCTCTACTTAAAGGATCAGTCATAAAGCATGTATATAGACAATGTATACTCCTTTAGCTATGCCCTGTGAGTGATCCTGAATTGTCTTTTATGAGGTAAAGCTTTTTTTTTTTTTTTCTGGTAGCTTTCAACCAGTTTGAGAATCTGTACCTGCTTCCGTTATTTCTGTATTTACATCTCTTTCAATGACAGGACAGGAGATGGAAGTTGGAATTGTGTTAAGTGGCGCCCTCTGCTGCTGAATCCCAGGGTAGCGGTTCCGCGGTGGTGCCAGGCTGTGATGCGCGGCAAGCAAGGGCTTCAAAGTAAGGTGCGTCTGAAAGTTCAGACCTCACCATTTCTAAGTTCTGTCACTTTGAACTCATTATCTAACCTGATAGCACAAAGAGTGAACAGATACTAGTTCCTGACAGCTGCTAAGAACTCGAAAGTGTTTAATTTTAATTTCGTTTCTTGTCCGTTGACGTTTCTTCACTGGGAACACAAACTGCCCACTTGCAGCTACACTGTGTGGTAGAACAGTGTAAGCAAATTACTTTTGTTGCAGCAGAAAACTGGACTGGCTAAGTGAGGGAAGGCTTAGTGGTTTGAATGAGACGTTTCCACATAGTCTCGGTCGTTTGAATACTTAGTGGAGCTGTTGGGGTAGGTTTAGGAGGCGTGGTCTTGCTGCAGGAAGTATGTCTCCGAGGGCAGGGCTTTGAGGTTTACACCATTCCCAGTGCTCTCATAGTTTCCGTGCTTTTGGGTCAAGATGTAAACTCACAGTTTCCTGATCCTGTCACCTTTGCTCTGCCATCACAGACACTAGCTCTTTGGAATCATAAGCTCTTTCGTACATTGCCTTGGTCACGGCAATTTTGGAATGTCACTAATACAGAGGGGAAAGCCAGAGGGTAGCCACTGTTACGTAGCAACAAAGTTTTAATTCGCAGTCAGGAACTTAAAAGCTACACAATTAGCAAAGACTGGGATATGGGATCTTGTTTTGTTTTGAAAGATTTATTTATTTTTATTTTACGTGTATGGGTATTTTGGTTGCATGTACGTCTGTGCACCCTGTGCATGCCTGGTGCCTGTGGAAGCCAGATGAGGTTTTTGAATTCCTTGGAACTGGACTTACAGATATTGTGAATCTCCATGTGGGTGCTGGGAATTGAACCTAGGTCCTCTGGAAAAACAGCCAGTGCTCTTAGCCATTGAGCCATCCCTCCTTTCCTAGCCAGCCAAGTTGATGTCATTACTGAACGATGTGCAGAAATTCCTATAAAGTTGTTGGTTATTTTTCTGGTTTGTTGGATTAGTAAGTGTTCTTTTCTTTCTCCCCTGTTGGGGTTGGGGGTTTATTGGTTTACTGTGTGGTCGTGATGGATTCTCTCTTCCCTCTGTTTCTATCATAAACCTTACTCTTTCCTGTCCTCCTGTCAGGACTACTTTTTCTCACCCTTCGGATCACAGTCCTTTGAGTGTTTTCTTTGGTGCTGGTGTGGATGTCATGAATTGCCTTAGTGGTGCTTGTCTTCAAATGCCTTTACTTTTCCATCAGTTTCAAAAGAATGCTTTGCTAGATATAGCAGTCTCATTGGCTGTTATTTACTTTTGGGGTTTGAAACTATCATTCTATGCTTTCTTGGTTTTTAAAGGATCACCGATGAGAGACCTGGGGTTAATTTGTTGTGTTTGCCTTGTGAGGGTTAGTGGGTTTTTTTGTTGTTGTTTTTCTTTTTCTTTTTTCTTTTTTCAACATTTAGCGCGTGTGTGCAGAGACACACATACACACACTCTGTATTTTGGACATCTTGACAAGAAACGTTCTGCAAAATTTCTTTTCTGGTCATGTCCTCATATTCTACATTCCTCATGTTCAGATGTTCATTGCTCTAGACTTGTGAATTTTCTGCTATAACCCCATTGATTAGTTTGTCTATTGCTTTTTTTTTTAACCCCATGGAGTGTCCTGGACATGGGCAAGAGATCCTGGAAGTTTTGGTTGTATTTATTCATTTACTTTTCTTCCTGTATGTCTGACCTCATCCTCCAGACTTGGTAACCTTTGTTCATTAGTCCTTGTTTGTTGCTGACTCTTTTATTTCCAACATTTCTTTTGTTGGTTTGGTTTTTCTTCAAAATCTGAATTTTTCCTCTGTGTTTCTGAACTTTTCCTACATCCCACTGGCTATCATGAACTTGTCTAACAGTCTCGTGTAGGTCCTAAACTGATTTTCCTTCTTCACTCATCTGCTGTTTGAGGCTCCCTGTGGCAACTGTAGGAACCTGAGGTCTGGCATTCCAGCCACCCAGACCTTGTTTTCTGTCTCTGAGGAGCTGGGTTAGAGTGGCTTGATTTCTCCTGTGCTTTCTGTTTCTTTGGTCTGTTTTGTACGTTGTTTGTTGGAATATTTGTGTACTCCGGTTTTATTTTGTCCTTTGTCACTCTTTTTGTCTGTTGTATTTTATGAGGGTCTTCTGAGCTAACTGTTTATGCTTGGATTCTCCCTCATTTCTATTTTGGGGTGGGGGAAGCAAACCGCATATGCAGAAATAATGATTTACAGCAATCTTGGCATTCATACAGAGTAAAACAAAAACAAAAACAAAACAAAAAACCAAAAACCAGAACACTTGTGTCCCCCCAGTAAGGTTCCGAGACAGGGACATGAGGATACTTGCAGAAAAATGGTAGTTTATAGTATTTTAGGGCAGCAAGAATGAATAGTTCAGAAGTAAAAGGGAAGACATGGAGAGAGTGGTGTATGAAAGAGCAACAGGGTGTGGACTGCAAGTGTGAGGAGTAACAGAGAAAACACTACAGAAGAGCCTCAGGAAAAGAGAACAGACATTAAAGCCTGTCCAGGCACGATTTACACTAAAAGGAACTAAGAATGGAGATAAATGTGAATTAAAATAAAATAACAAAGAAAAATAAAAGGAGATAGGAAATCTATCACCAGCTCGTACTTCTTCCTAGGTGGGATGATGTGGCTGCCCCCACCCCTTTGACGGTTCTTCTCTGTAGCTGGCTCTGCAGTGGGGAGTGGGCTACTATCCTCAGAGATTCAAACAAGTTAGACACTCTCCCTTGCTGAGGCGGCTTCGATGCTGGACACAGCTTCCTGTTAGAATTTCCTAATGGGAGACGACAGCCATCCAATTACACCTCTTCCTGGTGTGCTGGGGGAGCCTACTTTCCATTCAGGGCATTCAGTGTTTAGGAGGGGGCATGGAGGGCATGGCTGGGCTTGTGTTTACCTCTGCTGCTGGGCATTCTCTTCCCTGGAGGATCCCAGCTTTTTCCCTGACCAATGACCCATATGTGTCAGCTGGACAAGACTGCCCTGTTCAGCACGGGTCTTGTGTTCCCATGCTGCTGCTCATTGTGACGGAGGTGGGGGTGCTGCTTTCCACACATTCTTCTGGCCAGTCAGCTGTGGTGCTTGTGGGAGAGTTCAGCTTTAGGTTCCCATTTCACACCTCTGATGGCGTTCCCGTAGTCAGTACAGCCTGGACTCTCTCAGCCATAGTGTATTTAGTTTGGGGCCATGACTTTGCTTCCTATCTATTCTCTCTTCAACTTGCTGTTCCTAGGTGGCTGAGCCAAGCAGGGACCAGCACCTTTTGGTGTCTGTTACTGACCCCAGGTGAGTAGCAGTGGTTCCATATGTGTGTCTGGGTGCTGGTTGGTGGCTGCTCCAGGTCGCTTCCTTTTTGGAGGATTCTGTGGATTTCATCACGTCTTGCTTCTTTCTATTCACTGCTTTGCTTTTCTTCAGTTCACACTCTCCAGCTGCCCTACCACTTCCTCTGTGTGTTTCTGATGTTCCTCTGTTCCTTCTCTTTCAGCAATAGACAGACTCTTCTTCTTTACTGGGTCACACAGAAGCAGCTTTTAATTTGCCCTTTTTGCATAAGGCCAGATTTATATAGCAGTTCATAAGAGAACCAATGCCTTGGACCTGTATTTCATTTTAATAAGTTTTTTTTTCCTTTTTTTAAGTGACAGATCCATGATAATGGATGAGTTCTATTTTAAACCTTGTCATTCGAAATGGATGCATGACCTCTAGTTTCAAAGGTTTGTTTCTTATAACTACTGCCATTTCTCTTTGACCCATTGTCTGGGTTACAGTCTTTCCTATCTCTGCCTTTTCTAGAGCAGGGCTCTGTTCTCAGCCTTGTTTCTTCATGGCCTTCAGCAAGTTACTAGCCCCACCCGGCACTGATTTCTCATCTCTAGAAGTGAGATATTGTTACTAACCTCATTGAATTATGTGAAAATGAAGAAGGATATCAGGGCAGCCAAATATTCCACCACTTAGCACAGACTTTCTCCCTTCCTCTATCAGCCACTGTAATGATGATCAAATCAGGAAGCTCTGGTTCTTAAACCCACACTCTCTGAGGAGGTTCAATCAGCTTAAGCTGATGCTGGCTGCAACTCTAGCAGGTTGCTTAGCAACCCTGCGCTGGTTGCAACAACCCTGGAAAAGGTTTGCATCAACAAGGTCTTGATGATTGCAGGCTGACATAGGCATTAGCTAAAGCAAACTGCCACAGCGCTCTGCTAACCCCTTTGTGTTTATGATTCCTTTTCCAAGAATGATACGTGATCCAATTAGAGAGCAGGGGTTCATAAGAAACAAAAGCTTCCCCAAGACAATGTGTCCTTTAACTATCACTGTTGGGGGAACCAGTTTATACTCAATTTGCTCTCCTGTAAGTAACTTGGCAATCAGATGAGAAGTTAAGGGAAGGCGCTTGGGATTCTGTAAAGCAATGCCTCATTAGAAGACCTCAGAGAAACACTGGGCATCTGAGGCAAAGCCATGAGGAATAACTTATTTTCATAGACTTGGCAATGGGAAAGAAGTGCTTTGGCTACATGCAAATTAGCCTAGCCTGCCCTGAGGCTCATTTAGCCTCTCCTGCCCCCACCCCCTCTCTGTGCACAGGAGAGAGTTTTTAGAAAGTTTTTAGCCTTTTTCAGACATCCCAAATCCCTGGGACAGCTATGGAGAGGGCTTGGCTTCTGCTGTGATGGTCCTCTGAGACAAGACACTTCCGACAGTGTCCCACATAACACATGGCACAATGTAGGTGTTGGCAGATGTGGCTGACGGCCTCAGCAGTTCAGTGTCTGGCCGTCTAGGGCACGTGGATTTCACCTAGTTGAAAGCTCATTGTCACAGGCGAGGAAACTGAGGCCACGTACAGGACTACATGATTTCCAAGGTCTTAAGACTCTTGGCTGAACCAGAGCAAGAACACAAGTATTCAAAAGAGAGTAAGGCATTTATTTTGTGGTTAATATTTAGAAAATGGTAAATTTATCAAGAAGCAATGTAAATTATTTGATCCTCAGAAAAATATTCCTAACTTAATCATTTAGAAACCACTCCAGGACTACCAGTAAATATAATTTCCAGGAAGTATTTACCAAAAGAAGAAGCGCAAAATATGAAGAGACTTAACACCTAGCATCTAGACAAAAAGATAATCTTTCTCAGTTCGTCGCATCTTTGGCTTACAGCATTTTAAGGGTTCAAGGTGACCCACTGGCAAGGATAGAAGGCCCTCAGCTTACAATCTAAGGCCTTTCCTATCTCACCTCATCTACTTACCATCCTTGCCTCTTATCACCACTCTTACCAGTAGCTCTGGACAGGTATGCTCTCTGTCCATTTGCTCTGTCTTAAATGCCTGCCAGATTTCCCGCCTCTCTGCTTTTCCTTTTATTATTTCATCTGGGTGAAAGACATTCTGTCATCCTTTAGAAGGCTGGACCCCAGGCCCTCCTGCCATGAAGCATCAGGCCACATGTGCACTTTCTTACTTTCAACTTTCTATGAAATTTCATTTTAGTTGCTCGTGCGGGACTCATCCCTACCAGTCTGTACCAATCAGAATAGAAACAGCTGACACCCACTAAATGTGAAGGAGCCCATTAGGCGCTTTACATGTTGCCTCATTTAGCTGTAGGAAAGACTTTAATTTCTATAATTCTTTATTGATTGAATTATATATTCTCGGATACTAAGTGTCCTATGATAAGATTTAATATTTAGTTAAAATGAAAATAAAAACTAATTATTTTCAACTCTGCATACACAATTGTAATTTTCCTGATTGTTCTCTTTCAGGCATGCCGGGTGAAGAAGGATCCTACTGGATTCCATTCTGATACAGGGCAGGCCATTGCAGACCTGCACTTTCATCCCTTCATAGCCACTGTAGCTACTGGCTGGCTGGTGCTCTCCTTACACTGTGCTAGGACTGAGATTGTATATTCTTGGCCAGCAAACTTCATGTATGATCTCACTTGTTCAGCTTGAAAATGCATTGAAGTTTTTTGTCAGGGTCAGCTTATGAATGAGCATTCAGTATGGTTAAATAAGAACACAGTGGCATGAACATGTTACGTTACTAACACTCTCCAGGGTCTACTGAGGCACACAGGGAATTCACATTTTTGGGTATGATCGCTCAAAGCATCCCCATGATTGTTTTTGGCATTGATTTTTTACTGAGGTTCCTGTCTGTTCTTTACAGTTCTACATGCCCAATCTTGGGATCTCAAGTAAGAGCTTTGGGTGGCATCTAGGGCATGTTTGTGGGTTGGGCTAGAGCGAATCTGCCTGCACATGTATTGTGTTATCCTCTTGGGTCAAGTCATACAGGTAACTCGAGAAGTGTAACTGAGTGTTTTTAACCTCTACAAATGTAATAACCACATTTTCTGCCTCTCTGCGTGGAAGTAACAGATTAGACATAAGGTAGTAAAAAAGTACATGATTAAAAAAAAAAAACTGAACACGTGATGAAAAGTCTCTATCTTTTAAAAAGACAAATCCAAGAAGTATTTGTGCTGAATAATGACAGTTGACCCAGAAATGGAGAAAGCACAGCCAGCCAGACACATGCTATCAAAAGAGACTTTGTGGCATGTGTCTGTCTATGATTAGCCACAGCAGGGTCTCAGAGCAAAGCTCGCCCGCAGAGGCAAATTGTAGAGTACATACGTAGAGTCAGTGTCCTTTTCTTTCTTCCGTATTCCAAAGGCCTTCCGAGTGCGTTTTTTCAGTCCTGTGGGAAAACAGCAAAGGGTCAGAAAACAACCAGAAGCACAGGTGAATGTGTCCTGGAAGGTGCAGCCAGGCCCGGTGAACTCTACCATGCACACTGCTCCAGAGACAGAGGCTGGGGGACTTCAAATCAGTGCCCCTTCTTTGCTACAGAGTGAATTCAGGATCAGTTTGGGCAACTCCGTGAGACTCTGTCTCAAAGATTTTTTTTTTTAAGAAAACAAAAAGTAAAGAAAAAAAATGACTAGGGATATTAGGGATATGGCTCAGTGGTCGAGCACCTGCCTAGCACAGACCGTGCCCTAGAGCACTGGTTCTCAATCTTCCTAATGCTGTGACCCTTTAATACAGTTCCTCATGGTGTGGTGACCCCCAACCATAAAACTCTTTTCATTGCTACTTCATGACTGTCATTTTGCTACTGCTATGAATCGTAATGTAAATAGCTGTGCTTTCTGATGGTCTTAGGTGTCACCTATGAAAGGGTCATTTGACCCCCAAGGAGTCTCGACCCATAGGGGTTCAATCACCAGTTCTGAAAAGAAAAGTTGCTATATAGCTGTTCAATTTGTATGTTCAGAAAACAGTGTCAGCATATGTGTGTGCATGTGAATATGTGAAGATGATTCATTACTGGAGTTTCAACAGGTGTTTATGAGGGCCTCAGCAGGGGAAGTTCTTAGACTCATAAGCGACATAAGGATGCCGTAACTGGGAAGGATCACAGGCTTTTCTTAGATTACTGTTATTCATCAGGAAGATCAAGACTTTGCCAAGAAACTGAATCACAGATTTAGAATAGCCATTTCCAGGGTGGATCTGTACTTGAGACTGGATAATCCTAAATCGTGGAGAAGATGAACCATACTAGAAGAGCTATGCACACCCCTCTCCCCATTTCTCGCCCTGCATTCCCATCTCATCTTTAACATCATGGCTAGGTTAGAATATTAACTATTCTCTGAGCACACTGCAACACTGGTATCCCAGCAGCTCTTCCTCAGGATCTTCATCTCTGGTTGAAACTCACTGCTTATTTTGCCAACACTCAAAATTTCAATTCACCCTTGAAGGTAGGGCCCCAATGCCACACGCTGATAGGACCTATCCATCTTACTGATGCTCTTATATATATGAATACGTCAGTGGTGCCACTCATCAGCATTTTCAGATTCTCTGATGACTGTGAGCCTTCCTAGCCTAGAGGCCAGGGCTGCCCAGTCCTGCCTACCCATTTTGCAGATGTATCAGACAACATTTGCTGATTAAAGTTAGGTTCCAAGAAAGTACCATTCAGGCAAAAGTGGGGCAAGAAGACCCCTTCCATGCTTATGAACCAAGCCAAGTTTGGGTCTTCCATTCTTACTCCATCAAGGACCTGTTGAGACCTCCCATCTCCTATATGTTCCACAGGTGTACACATGGCTGGGCTTTCTGATGTTAGCAAGTGCTGTTTCACCATAGAAGAGGCCTGTGTAATCAGAACTGTGGGGAAAGCTGTACTGAGAGATAGGAACTAAAAACCAACCTGATATCGCTGGGCAGGTAGCTTATCCCTATTATCTTAGCAGTTGGGAGGCTGAGACAGGGGGATTGGTGAAAGTTTGAAGCCAGCCTGGATTGCAGAGTGAGGCCCTCTCTCAAAAACAAAAACAAAACAAAACAAAAAACCCAACCAACCAACCAAACAAAAATATGGTCACTGATACTGCAGGATTTGTTTGGCAGGAAGTACAACCAGAAAAATAGACGAAATCAGGCATTTGCTATCGTCTTTCTCAAGGCCTGTGAGTCAGCCGAGACTCTGAGTCACTCATTAGCTGTCTCTAAGGATACTACTCAAATATAGTTTCCAAAATGTCTTTGTGCAGCTCGATTTTGCATTTAATATTCATTCTATTTAAGATGTTTAGATCTTTAAAATGTCAATGCTCTTTTTAAAAACCATTTCCCACACAAAACTATTCTCCATTACTCTTCACATAATAAGTTTATAGGGGAACTGGCTGACATTTAAAACTATTCATAATATTTAGGAATGCTTGCCCCCACCCCATTCCATTTTCAATTCTCTTTGTTACAATCTCTCTCTCTCTCATCTCTGTTCTGTCTTATTTCCCCCTAGGGACAAATGCCATAGTTACATAATCATCATTTTCTTCTTACCATTTACCCCAGGTTTCAGCTTCTTGCTGCTTCCAATTTAGCTTTAGGTTCATGATGATCGCTGTACTCATGAATCACTCCTGATGACTTTAGGGGCACATCACAAAACTGTTACTAACTTGTATTTTCAAGTTCTGTATTCTGCTAACTCTACCTATAAGAGACAGCATGTCCTCCCAAACAGACCAGGAAGTATCCACAACTTTCTGATTTCAGGTAAATCCTGTATTAGCAACAGGACCGTCATGCCCTGGACTAACATATTTGGGCAACAGCCAATGTGAAGTAGATCGTGAATGTCCTGAGGTATCTATTTTCCAGGAAAAAGTACACCGGCCCAGAGTCAGGGGACACAGAGTCCATCCCAGCATTGTTTCTGGCTGCAGACCTTGCTGTTGCTTCTGCCCTTTGGGTTTCAGACAGTTTATAACAAGCAACAAGAATAAGAGCAGGAATCACACAATCATAAAATCCTATGCCAACCTAGAGCTTTGGTGTCGCTGAACGTCACGTTTCTAACACACAGAATACCTGTACACACGGAATATAAAAAGGAACACACAAATACGTGACATTTCAGAAAAAAGTCACATTGTTAAATAAGCATTGAAAAGAGGGCCCCTGTGTGACAAATGGAGACTTGAGAAGATGGGGAATGTGCAAAGAAAACTCTGATTAAAGCAACAAAAACATAAAATGTAAGTTATTTATATTTTAATGGATATATATTTTTTAAGATCCAAGCAGAAATAATCATATTACCCCTGCTAAACATGAGGTACAGTCAGTCATGCCTTTTGAGAACTTACCAAAAAATATTTTGGAAAAGTCTCCTAGCAGAAAGAAATCAGTGAGATAGCTTGGTGGATAGAGGCATTTGCCTGGCACCCTGAGTCCCATGCCCAGAGCCCATGTTAAGGTTGAAGAAGAGAGCTGACTACACACCCACTCCCCCACCCCTACCCCAGCCCCCTCCCAATCCTAGAAGGGAGAAATGATTCTCAAGGATATCATCAGAATATCAAGGAAGACATTTTGTGTCAGCTCAAGAAACGCTGGGGCCAGCAAGATGGCTCAGAGGGTAAAGAAGCTTGCCGCCAATCCTCACAACCTGGGACACACACGGTGGAAGGAAAGGACCAGCTCCCACAAGCTGTCCTCTGACCCCCACACATGGCCTTTGGAATTCATGTACCCCAACCCATAATCATAAAAATGAATAAATAAATGTGAAAAATTTAAAAGGAAATTCCAATTCTGACTTCATAATGCCATAACAGTTCTAAAGTCAATTTCTAACTAGGACTGTTTTGGGTGTAGAGCATAGATTTGGGTTAACTATTCTTTATTAAGAAAAGGAAAGCAAAAAAGTTTGGCTTTATTTTAAAGAAATGCCCCTCTCCAAATGCTGAGGTCCACAGCAAGAGGATTTCCAGCTGTGAAGATTCAGGGTGAGAAGAGTTCTTTTATGAGCTGTGGAATTCAGGCCACCTTTATGGGCAGCCCCAGAACTGTTGTCTTGGCTGAGTTGTGGGGAACTGGCCTGTGCCCCTCTATGTAACTTATGTCCCAATAGCTTCCTTTGGTGTCTTGAGACAAGCCAGTCAGTTTTGAAGGAAAACATTTAAAGAAGACACACCCCTTCTTCCCTGCCACACACCCCCACAAGACAGGGTTTCTCTATGTAACAGCCTTGGCTATCTTGGAACTCAATTTGTAGACCAAGCTGGCCTTGAACTCACAGAGATCTACCTGCCTCTGTCTCCTGAGTGCTGGGATTAAAGGTGTGCACCACTATGTGTAGCTAGAGTTTTCTTGCCTGGCCCACAGTCAGGGCAAATCTCTCTCACCTGCCAGTCCCACAGCCTCAGACCCAACCAAGTAAACACAGAGACTTATATTGGTTACAAACTGTATGGCCGTGGCAGGCTTCTTGCTAACTGTTCTTACAGCTTAAATTAATCCATTTCCATTAATCTATACCTTGCCACATGGCTCGTGGCTTACCGGCATCTTCACATGCTGTTTCTCATCATGGCGGCTGGCAGTGTCTCTCTGACTCAGCCTTCCACTTCCCAGCTTTATTCTCTTCCTTGTCCCGCCTACACTTCCTGCCTAGCCAACGGCCAATCAGTGTTTTATTGACCAATCAGCAACACATTTGCCATACAGAACATCCCACAGCAACTATGCCTGGCTAAAAATAGACCTTTAAAAAGAGGTTAGAAAGCTTATCTCAATTTAGACAATTCTGAGTATGATAGTGAACAGTTAAACAGAGCAATGGATATAGAATTTGATGGTGCTGGTCCAAAAGCCCAGGGCAAGAAGGAGTTCCATCATTAAAATACTAAGCGACACTGTCACTGTGGGCCTTTCTGAAGGCTGGGTACCAGCTGCATATGATGTCTCTTTAAAATGTTTTACATGGCGTGTATGTGTGTATACACGCATGTGAGCTTGTGCATAATTGTACACACAAGTGTATGGGCGCATGTGCCATAAGTGTACATGCAGAGGTCAGAGGAGGCTATCAAGTGTCTCCTTCTATGGCCTTCTACTTCACTGTCTTGAGACAGGGTCTCTCACTGAACTGGAAGCTTGCCATCTCAGCAAGGAAGACTGGCCATTGAGCTCCCAGTTACCTATTTGTCATTACTTCCCAATGCTGGGCTTACAGACATACTTGCTCTTTACATGGGTGCTGGGGATTTGAACTTAAGTCCTCATGCTGGTATAGTGAACATTCTTAGCACTGAGCCATTTTACTAGCCCATCTTACAAACTTGGTGAAAATGTAGTTGGCTTTTCCTCTTCAGGTAACGAGTCTGAGGGTTGGCTTGAGTAATGTTGCAGGAGATAAATCCCAAATCTACAGATGGAAGTGCAGCGCTGACTCATGGGCTCTGAATGAACATCAGTTCTCCTACCTAGGTGTGCCTAGAGACACTGCATTTCTATAAAAGCCTTTAACCCCTAAAGATATGTCTCATTATTTAGTTTATATAATTCTGTAAGTAAAATGGAGATGAACAGGTGAAAATGTCATATATCCACACAATAGAATATTATTCAGCTCTGAAAAGGAATTAAGGCTGAAACATGATATAACATAAATAAACCTTAAAAACATTGTGATAGCTAAAAGCAGATGAACATAGAATGTCACCCATTATACAACTGATATAACGTAAATAAACCTTAAAAACATTGTGATAGCTAAAAGCAGATGAACATAGAATGTCACCTACTATACAACTTTATAGGACATATCCCGCAAAGGCAAATCCATCAATGTAGAAATCAGAGTAGATGTTGATGGGGCAAGGTGGAAGGAGGAATGGGGGCAGCTGAATGACAGAGACTCTCTTTTAGATGATGGAAAATTCTGAATGTGGATAGTAGTGTTTGTTCTAAGAGATTGAATATGTATGAAATGTGATAAGTTATATATGCTAAAATGACCCAAGTGGAAAACTGTATGTTATGTGCATTTTAGCTCAAAAGAAAAAAAATGGAAGAGTTCAAGCCAGGCTATTTTGCAGTGAGAGAGAAAAAAAAAGTGAAAGAAACAAGATAGATAGTCTCAGAAGTTTGAGACCTGAATAGCTACATATGCCAATCAACACAATATCATACATTTGTTTAAAACGTTTTGAGATAATTTTTGGTGATTTAAAAAAAATTAATTGTTATTCTCCTCTGTAGATAACAATGTTGTGCTGTGATGTCAAAAGGGACATAACAGGAAGCAGTTACAAATTTGTGACCTCCACTATGAAGAAAGGCGTTTCCATGAGAATTTGCCAAGAACACACACTTTCCTCCATCAGGTATATATGAAGCTTCCAGAAACACTTTATTCTATTGCTTGCTCCTTTGATCTGGTCTCAGAAGCCCAGAAGGTAAATACCATGGTATTAGCACTCCATGTGGGGTGTTGATTCTCCTTGGTGAAGGACAGGGCAGGCTTAAAGCCATTTGCTCAACTGTCTTAAAGAAGAGGCATATCTACAGAACTGAGAGGATAGCAGTGATGGATGAAGGAAGTGAGAGACCAGAATCTTGAAACATGCTCACATGTTCTGTTCTCAGATTCCATCTGGGTTGCCATGTTACAGGAAACTTTGGGAAAGCCCCATGTTGGATGCTATATATTATTGGGGAAACTGGGGTTCCCTTTCATAAGTTCCTAGTTTATTAATAAAAGAATTTAAAAAAATGGACCCAGAAGGAAGTTTGGGGGCAATTTTAGTAGTTTAAGAAAAACAACAGGGAATGGAGATCAGTCAGCAAGTAGACACATGACAAAAAAGCAGCCATGTGGCATGGCAGAAAGTGAAGAGCACTGTTAACTTCAGAAAAGAGAAAGCCCACTGTCCAAGAAAGCATGCTGATCAATATTGAAAAGAAAAAGAAGACATACTTTCTGAGTATCTCTGAAAGGAGGCAGGATTAGCAGAGCTATAGAGAGGCAGCTCAGGAAGCAATGGTATGGCAGCAGTTTCTGGGACGCTCAAGTATATTATCTCATTAGATAATTATTCTTCCCTATCTCCTTCTCACTAATTCAGGTGAATCAGATTCAGGGGTGGTCTTCTGGAGAGGTGATAGGCACAGCTGAAGTAACTTTAAAAAATATTATCTGATGATTTCACATATGAATGCTTTCCAAGACTATTGTAACAGTGTGGCCAAGAATCTTGGTTTTGTCTGAGTTTAGGTCCCTATAGGGCAAGGGAACACCTTAGGCTGCAGGTGACAGCGTGGAGTTGTGCTTCTGTCTGTCACCACTGATGTGTGTGTGTATGTGTGTGTGTGTGTGTGTGTGTGCGCGCGTGTGTGTGTGTGTGTGTGTGTGTGTGTGTGTGTGTGAATTTCATAACCTATGACCTTGATACCAGTAATAACGAAAATCCTATACAAACTATAGAAGAAAAATATATGCTAGCAAAACATCAGAAATGAATGTTGTTTGACATAATACTAAACATTCTAGCCAGCAGCACTAGACAGAAAAAACAACATTCCACTCTGAACTTGCATTCATTCTGAGTCCAAACTTTGTAGTTGCCACTTTCTAGCACTGTTCCCACACAGATACAGGTGTTGTCACTATTGATGATCACATTCAGAGGAAGAAAAGAAAGCAAAGCATTCTGGCATTGTTAAGCCTGCAGGTCCCTGGCCAAAATAGAGGGTGCTAGTGAGACAGGGCAAGACAGTGCAGAAGTTTCTTCATCTTGTATTACTGAAGCCATTTTAGGTTTAACTAAAATTTGGTCTTGATGGAAAATCCAATGGGAAATTACCCAACTCTATTCTGGGAGCCTGAGATCAAGATGCCCCAGCTAACTTAGCCTCTGTTGTGCAAACCATCTCCTCCAGCTAATTGCTTATCTTAGCTTCTGTTAAACTGCTTCCTTGCTCAAAACTCTTTCTTGCAGCTGCTGAGCAAGATAACCAGGATGTTTTTTTGCCTTCAAAAACCCCATATCCTAAACACTTAGATCCTGAATACCTGAGTGTAGTCCTAGCCAGCTGAAATAAAGACTTTCAATTGGCAAAAGCAAACACACAAACAAACAACAACAAAAAAGAAGAAGCATTTCAAGCTGCAAGGAAGCATGTGACAGTGACATCTATGGAAAGGATTACTACTATAGGTAGAAAGCCCCGGCTTCACTTCTGCGTGATATCTGTGACCTGTGTGGTGATGTATACTTTTTTGTGACAAGCTAGAAACTGATCTGAATCAACATTTTCACTATAATAAAAATCGTGGTTTTTTTTTTTTTTAAAGTATTGATGCAAATTCCCACATCTGCATGTTTGGGAAAACATTTCTTGGCATTTTGTAGTACTCCATACATGGTAAAAGTTTCAACCTATTTTGTATGGGTTGTGGACATGGCTCAGTGGATAAAGCCCTTGCTTTGCAGTTGTGAGGAGTCTGAATCACTGGAACCCACGGAAAGCCAGATGCTGTGGTGTTCATCTAGGAGGTGGAGACAGGTGGGTCCATGGAAGCTGTGGGGCCATGAAGCTGCAAAGGCCTTGTAACCCATCTTTACCAGTGACTTCTAAAATGGTCAAAGGATCCAATCCTTCCATTCATTTATTCTATTATCACAAGGAAATCTGGAATGGAGCAATAACAAAGCAACCACCACCAGCCCAGCTCCTGTTTGATATCCTGTACCTGGGACACAGCCTGGGTCCTCCTTCCTATCATCTGTGTCCTGCAAGCAGAGTCTCTGGCTGAGAGTTCCTGCTATCATCCGTTTGGGATGGGGGCTTAGTCACGGTGTGAGCTGTGTTCACAGCAGTCTCACTACTAATTTGATCTCAAATTCCTGGTCCCTTGCCTTTGCAGACAAGGTGGGATGCTCTGCTAATGCTATCAAGACTGCCGTCAGCCCTTCCTCCTGAGGTGGGATCCGACAACTCGGCCACGAAGCTGTCTGACTGTGCCACACCTGTCCCTTCCTGATATTTTGTTGCATCCTGGGATGATTCTTCAGGAGCTCTTGTTTCTGCCGCTCCTTCTGCTTGTTGCCCTGATCTGTGTGGCACCAAACCTTCCTTCCAGTGCTCAGCTTTGCAGGCTCCTTTGCCCTCTAGACCTTGAGGCTGTTCAGCTCCATTCATGTGTGTGAAGGTCAGCTTCATTGTGCCTGCGGGTCTTCCCTCTGTTTTCTAGCCCACACTTAACCTGCTTCGCCTGGTTTGAGGTTCATTTCACCACTACTGTTGAGACAGAATGGTTTTTTCTACCTCTGGGTCAAGATCTTGCGTGGCCTCTGTTTCTTCGTGCGGCCACACTTGTCTTCCACACACCGTTTTCCTACATCAAAGACTCACTGGGACTTGACTCTCCATCTCATGCCTGTTCACTGCCAGGCAGTGCTCTTGGATCACGATGAAGCCCCAATTACCTAACTGGGGGCCACAGTGCTGTTTTTGTGTCTTTTTTGTAGAGTTTTAAGAAATGCTGATCAGAACGATACGTAATCTGAAGAGTTACTGAGACTATCTTGACCGTTTTCATGGTCGCACAGAGACATTCCCCCTACAGGATGTACCGTTAAGATTCAGACACCATGAAGTGAGAAGACATTCTAGCTGTTTCCCTTGTCTCACAGGAGTCCCTGTAGCTCTTGGGCCAGCCATTTGCTGATCTGTCATATAGTTACATCATATACTGAGCTACACTGTCCATTGGTATCTGCATCATGTTCAACGTTGGTATGTTTCTGCATCTCCAGAGTCCTATGTAAGCTGCTTCTTCAAACCTTTTTTCCATACATAACAGATGTTCTCCTCATTAGAGACACATTGTGATGTTGCTCTTCATCTTGCTCTTGTTCAGTCGAGATGCCCTGAATGATTGGCTGTCAAAGCCTTTCTGCTGTGAGGATTAGTCATGACTAACTTGGCGTCATCTAAGCCAGGTAACATATATTCTCTAGTGTCGTTCTAAAGATTATACTAACTATATGCAAACAATTAACATTGCCTGAAGGTTTATTCTTTGCATAAGCCCCAGGTAGTGGCTCTTCAAGAGGGTTGGATCTTGTAGCCTGAAGGGTCTTTTCCTCAGGCTCCACAACAGGTGCAGGCAGGAGTCACTCTGAAACTTGCTCTGCCCAGCCTGGGTGGAAGGGACGACGCTGTGTGTCTTGCAGTGGGTGCACTGCCATGACGACCAGCATTTGCACCATCCACATGTCAGGTGTCAGGAATCAATTCCTACTCTCTCCCCAGACTACCTACCAAAGCCAGAGATCAAGTCCCCTCCTTCACCCTTAAAGACATTCCTTATGATAGGTTACAGGTTAAAAGCAAGTAAGTCCTTTAGATACTTTGTAAAAACTGAAGTTGAAATACAAATTATTGTGCTGATTGGTGTTTTCTCTGAAGCACCTGTTAGCTAATTAAAAAAACAAACAAACAATCTGAACAACACAAAACATATGAGAACTTTCTGGCTTTAAGAATATACATCAGGGGAGTTAATAAAGTGAGGACCTGAGTTCAATCTCCAGAACCCATGCGGGGGACCCCCATCTTCCAAAAAACAAACCGAAAACAAATAACAAGGAAAACAAAACAAGCCAGCCAGGCATGCACTTGGGACCCTAGTTCAGGAGGTGAAGATGGGTGGATCCTTGGGGCTTGCTGGAGAGAGAATCTAAGAACTGTGTTGTTGGCTTTTCATCTCTGAGTCTTCCTCACCTGGATGTGAGGCATGGATAGAAATCCAACAAGAAGGAACTTCTTTGCTTTGGTCCAAATGCTAGAAGGTAGCAATCATAGTCATGCCCATCACATGCCCTGGGATGTTAGAAGAAATCAGACTGGGCAGGTCACCATGCAGCAGCAGCCAAATTGCATTCTATAGCCCCCTCTGCCAGACTGAGTCTTGGTTCCTCTTATCCTTGGAATACCTTTCTCTAAGCCTTTACAACTATTCTTGCCTTCTTACCAAAAGGAATGTTCCCTCCAATGTGTTTTTTTTTTTAAATTTAAAGACTTCTAGGAAAATTGAGCTGTGCATTCATTGAAAATAAAGACTATATTTTGCATGTTGAAATCTTTGTATGTTTCCCAGTAAACAGAGGGAAGCTAATAAAGTCTGGCTAAATCGATTATTTCTGTAACAAATGGGAATTTTCAGCTGCAGTCTTCATCAATGTCGAGGGTTACTTAAAGGTGAATCACATGTAATGGAATTACTTATTTTCTGCATGAACCTAGGCCAAGCATTTAGTCTCAGTAATAAAAAACAGGCAAATTTAATTGCCCTGGGCATGATGCCTCATGCAGATGGTGACTCTAGCATGGCAATGCGTGTTCATTACGATGACTACTGTACCTCAGGAAAGATGCCGGGGCTTTGTACGTCAGGATCTTGGGAACTGTATTTAGGTCCTCAGACAGGCTAGAGAAGTACTCTTCCATGGAGTTAAATTCCCAGCCCTCCCTTCTGTTTTAAGTACAAGCACTGTGCTTCAATTCAGACTGTTACAAAAAAAATTACCTCAATTCTCCATGTCATTTAAGATAGTCCCTCCCATGATTTTTTTTTTTTTTTATATTTCTGATTACCGGGGCTTACACTGCTGCCTAGAATGTGGGAGATGGTTATTAAAAGTGAATGTTAAGAAGCAGAAAGAGTTGAGGTCAGTGTTTAGAAGTAACCAGCTTGTGTATAGATGCTACATGTTACAGCCGTCACTTACATGTTTACTAGCTGCTCTCTCTATTTGCAATTTTAACCGAAGGAATTAGTCAAAGTTGGTAGGGATGTCTTGTTTGGTCTGAATGTTCTAGTTTGACATTTCGGTGATCAAAGGAAGTTCTAGGGACCTTTGTACTTGGTAAGGGCAAAGCCTGTTTACACGACATTCTGAGCTAAGCCCGTTGGGAAAAAGCCCAGTGACTGTCCAACTGCAGTGGACCACAGAAGTCTGACATGAACAAACAGCAAGTTCAAGTTCTGTATCTGGAAATTCATGTTGAGACACTGAAATGGAGAATCCCAAAGGCAATGAAGAACTTCAAGTTGTTAAACATGACTTTTTTTTTTCTTCCAGAGAGACATATTTGACCTTTTAGTGACATAGAAGGAAATGTTAGAAGACAGTCACAGAATACATTTGATACCAAAGGTCAGATTTGCTGGGCTAGTGTTAATGGAATTGGGGAGATGGGTGATCAGGATTTGAAGCAGGTGGACAACTTCTGATAAGCTGTCAGCACAGTACTGGGACTCTCCAGCAGCCTGCTTAGCTGGGTAGAAAAGTGGGAGCTTTGAGTCTCGACTTGGGTTCAATGATTTCCCTACTGCCTTCAGGGACAGGCTGCTTAATCTCTCTGAGTCTCCATTTTCTCAGCTGAGAATTATAAAGTTTTTTTTTTTTTTTTTTTTTTAAGTTTTTAATGCTGTAAGACATCTGTGTAGGACCTGAATCATACTGGGCATTACTTTCTGCAGAGTTTTCTTGCCTATGTTGACATGTTGATAGTTGTCAAACAACTCAGGTATTCTAAATGATGACACAAGGGCAGCTAAACACCCAATTCACCATTGCCAGAAGCTCTGCAGCTTTATTTCTCTAGAAATAATAATAAAAAAAAACAACAGCAAAATTTGAAACTAATCTGAATTTCAAAATCTCCACTCTGCCTTGGTTACGACACATGACAAATCAGAAGTCACTCCCAAGAGACACAGCCACATAACAGTCACCATAAACATCAAGTGAGAAAAAACAATAAGGAATGTGTGTTTCTGGAAGAGCTGGAAAACGTAGTGTGGATGAAGTCTCTAGCATTGATGACAACTTTATCCATCAGCCAGTCTTCCCATTGTGACCTGCAAGCCATCCAGTATTGCTCCCACAGAGCAAGAGGCAGAGTACATGGAATATGGTGTTTCCTACTTCTAGCTTTCCATCAGCCACGGGCTCTTGCTTGGAGAGCAACACTTCTGATACTCAAATTTATATAACTCATCCCGCTAGAACCTTGATGTATAAAACATTTTCTTTTGTCCTCTTTCTGTCCTTTCACGTTTGTTGATTCTCCTTGGCACCTGCAAACCTTCCCCAACCTGTCCGTGACATGTGGCATATGGACAGCACTGACTTCTAAGGCTTTGCGCAAATAAATTCTGGTTTTGAGGCATAAACAGAAAAGCTCAATTGAATTATAACTAATCAAATATCTCCTTTTGAAAAAGAAAAAAAAACAAACCTTATTCAAGCAGAAAATGAGGCCGAAAGAAAGTAAACTGGACAATAATGGAAAATGTTTTTGTAAGCTGTAACCCGAGGTGTTTCATCCAGAGTGGAAGAGGCCCTTTGGTAGATCTAAGATTGGTTACCGTATTTCCCACTCTATGCTTTGGAATAAATGTTTCAGAGGTCAATTGAAAGTGGTTAAGTCTACCTTACCCAGATAGAAGCTGATAGCAAAGGGAAAGGTGAGACAATGGGATGCTACCACATTCCAAATATCACAGGCTACTGGCTAGAGTGATTTAATCCAAAGATATAGGGAGCTAACTTCTGAAAAGAAATAGGATTAGCTTACAAATTAGAAACCTAACCGTATGGATAATTCTTTCAGGAGATCAACTGTCAGATAAATAGAAATGGCAGTAAAGAACAAACAAAAACATTTGCAAAGGAATTGAACGGGGCTGGGCTGAGAGGTGGCTGCGTGTTTGCTGTCTAAGGGTGACGACGTGAGTTCAGTCCCCGCAATGTGTAAAATGCCAGAGTGGCAGCCTACGAGGCAGTGTTAGTGAGGCGGACACAGGGAGATGGTTAGTTGTTCTAGACTAAGCAGTGAGCCCTAGGTGAGACCTGTCTCAAAACTAACCAAACAAAACCCTCAAATCAAATAGACAGTTCTTAAGGAGTGACGCTTGAGGTTGCTATCTGTCCTCCCATGTACCTGCACATACATGTGCACTTGCACGCACACACACAATACATATATATATATTCATACACACACACACACACACACACACACACACACACACACACACACAGTTTAACTCTAGGCTCTCTTGGGAGATCTTAAAGCTTTCCGGGATACATGTGGATTGATCCTGTTTGAAAGACTCATAATAAAATGATCATTTTCCTCCATCTCCCCTCCTTTGGTAACAAATTTCACACATGTAGAAGTTCCCTGTTGTTGTGTAGCAGTTTCCTCTGAGGTTAAGACTGGGAAGCTTCTGAGAGTTCTGAAAGGATGTGAAAGGGAAAGGAAACAACAGGGTACTTTAGGGCAGGCTGTTTACAAGGGGAGAAGCAACAAGACGTTCTAAAGGAGCACAAAACATTCCCTCCCGAGGGAAGGAGACAGGAAGTAGATAACTCAAAATAGCTTCAGGAAGTCCCTGAAACTGACGAGATAATCTAGGCTCCTCCCTTCCTAAGAGTATATAAGCAGCAATGGTTGCTGAGAGTCACTCTCAGACAAACCCAGATACCTGGAAGAAGCACAGGCCAGACTAGCAATCCAGAAGAAGCAGACAGCAGATGAGTTCCTGGAAGAGGCTCAGACCAACTGAGCCCCTGGGAAAGGATGCTTTCCAACATGCTGAGTGCCTGCAGGTTACACAGTGTGCTCCTGGTCTCCAGCTTTTGTGAGCTGTCACCCGTGCTGGGGTGGGCGCTAGTGATGGAGCTGTCTCTGAGTCATTTCTGCTCTTGTATGTAACCCCTCACTCATATTCTGATAACTAAGCCCAATAAAAACCCATTGGTGGGACTCCAGTGGGACTTTATCTCCATCACTTCCCTATGTGGGGTGAGTAGACATTCATATCTCCCCAGGAACAGTGTCAAATGACAACTGTCAGAAAACTACTTCTGTTGGATGCCATAAGCCCATAAGGTTGCAATGAAAACCTGTTTTCTTGTGATCTTCCAAGGAAACGGAACCTTCTTATAGGCGTTCATATTTATTACTCCATCTCTTCAGCATTTTCTTGGGTGAAATATTATTCTATACCTATAGATCTTGTATTACAAACATTGAAATACATGCTTGTTATACTACCAATGATCATTGGATCCTACATCCATACACACACACACACACACACACACACACACACACACACACCACAGCAGTCTCAGAATGGAAATTTCCCATTGCCAGTCAGTATTATTTTCACTGTTTTTCCAGTACTGGGCAGGGATGTCTGCTTCACTCAGTGATTAGTCGTACAAGATCTGGAGTATGGGTGATCTCTATCTGAAGATCTCTCCACCTTCTTCTCAGTGGCGGATGGAAAAGGGACCTGGGGAACCTCTATCATATACCAGAAACCCTTCTAAGCTTGGTGGCAGTGTCTTCTATGACTTGTGACTTATATAAGATAAGAGCTCAATTTCTCCACCTCAACACCCCTTCTCAACAGGTGGCTGCCACTCACGTTAGCACCTCCTCATCTGCTTTTCAAGTAAGAGCTACAAACAACTGCATGGGTTGGAGAGGAACGTGAGATGGGTTGTGATGCAAATCCTTTTTTTTTTAAAATTTATTATACATACAGTGTTCTGTCTGCATGTGTCCTTGCAGGTCAGAAGAGGGCACCAGATCTCATTACAGGTGGTTGTGAGCCACCATGTGGTTGCTGGGAATTGAACTCAGGACCTCTGGAAGAGCAGTCAGTGCTCTTAACCACTGAGCCATCTCTCCAGTCCCCCGTGATGCAAATTCTTGAGGACAGAGATTGAGATGTTATCATTTAGATGGAAAGGGCAGTCTTTGAAAGCTTTAGAGTAAAAATATATAAAAAATGTGTTTGTTCCTCCCACCAGTAATGTCTATTACCCAGGTCCAAAAAGCTCCAGGATAAAGAATTCATTTGTAGGGTGGCCATTATGATAAGCAAGAGACTAGTGTTAACTTCATCAAAAAGCAAAGTACTATGATACATAATTATTTGAAAACAAGCATTTGAGTTATGATCTGCATTCATGAAGAAGCACACACTCCCACTAAAGCACTTAATTTTCCAGAACAGCTGAATACTAGACCATTTTGTAGCTCATAAGTACTTTCCAGTAGTGACAGGATGTGTATGTATCATTGTCACCTTTGGCAATCCTGTGTGATCCTTAAACTCAAATCCCTCAGTTTTGTTACACTTTTGCAATCAGATCTGATATCTGATTGTAGCTTTGCCATGGACTAGCTGTGTCATATTTTTCAAAAAAAATTCATTTCTCAAGAATCAAAGTTTCTGTAACTGTAAAATATATACATCAAATGACTACAGTAGCAAATAAGAAGATATATTTGTATATAGAGAGAACTAACTGAGTAAAAGCCATCATTTATTTGTATAATTTTTATTATCATTTTAATTAAGGGTAAGAAAATAATAGGCTGCAGAGGTATGTATACACACACACACATGCACACACAATACAAAAGTAAAGTATACAATTCAGTTCCAGCAGCAAGGTGTCTTTCTACATTAAACTGCAGAGGGGAGAGAGTTCCATTTCCCCTCACAAACCATGTGGTGATGTTACATCTAGCATTTGGTGTTGGGAAACATTAGCTTTAAGGTTCTACAAATCCTGATGAATGTCTCCATGACCACAAATGTTCACATGGAAAACCACAAGCAACATCGTTCACCTTCTCGTCATTCAGAACCTGTGCCCTGCTCTCTCCAAGTAAAATCCATAAGATAGATCTTCTCTCATGGGTTGGTGACAAAGAGCAAATTATTCTTGCATGTAGCAAGTGTAGCAACATAAATAGCTCATCACAATCGATGTTTTCTAGAAATCAAGTCTGAATAGAAAATGGAAAGTAGAAGTCCTCTCTGGAATTAAAACCATCACACATCTGTAGCATAGTTTACTGAATCTTTCCCCTAGAAATTGTTAAAGAAGACTTCAGAAATCTTTGTCCCTGCCTCAACTGACAGTTTTAAGTAAAAATCTTTCTTGGAAATGGACTTTTCACCAGCTTCTAAGAAAATACTAGAAAGGAGAAATAGCATGACACAGCCTACCAGTAGCACTGTGCAGAGTGCCAGCATAGAGGTCAACATGTGGCTTGGTAATGGATGAGCAAAGTGAAAGTCCAGGGAGATTACAGCAGAAGACCCACACCTAGAAAATCATGAGTCTATACACACTCATCCCCTTGGATGGGTTCCCTGTGTTTTATCACGTTCCATCATTGAACATGTGTATTTAATAAGTATAGTAATATGAAAAATCCTTCTACTTGGGTGAAGAGAAAGAACACAACATATCTGTCTTCTGTAGAACTCTATACTGAGTGGTTTTGTTTTGGTTTTAACACTGTTTTTATTTCTATTTCTCAGATAAATATGTCTCATTACTTTTGAGATGTCTGGAAGAGCAGACAGAACCCCAACTTATCCGATAGTGTTATCCCAACAAAGTGAATCACAACTCCAGTGACGCTAGTACCTTTATAGCTGGATTGGTCTCAGTAATTTGATTATATTTTCTAAATCAGACTCATGCCAGGTCCTTTCTTTATGAGCAGATAGCCTGCTCTTGTAAATCTCCCTTTTCAGACTAGAAATACAGCTCTGAATTAGAATGATTCAAAGGGGCATAGTTAAACATCTGTAGGAATGGTAGCTGCCAGAGAGGAAGTGGCACATTACATACCTTAGACAACCAAAGGCTTTGATGCTCCTGCACCAGCCCAGAGCGTAGCAGCAGTGTCCCTAATCTCTATGAATTACCGCCTAGGGCATTCATTAATATTCTAAACCAGTGATTCTCAACCTTCCTAATGCTGTGACTCTTTAATACAGTTCCTCAGCTTGTCGAGACCCCCAATCATAAAATTATTTTTGTTGCTACTTCGTAACTATAATTTTGCTACTGTTATGGATTGCAATGTAAATAATCTGATATGCAAGATAACTCATCGGCGACCCATGTGTTCTGTTCAACCCAAGGGGGTCACAACCCACAGATTGAGAACCAATGTTCTAAATAATGACCAATATAAAAAGCACTGTTAGATTGTCTTACACAGTTACAAAACTGCCACTCTTCACCATCAAAGATTAAAGCTGGGCATGGTGGTGCTCACCAACACTTTATCCCCACATTCAAGGGGGCAGAGGCAGGCAGATCTCCATGAGTGCCAGGCTAGCCTGGTCAAGAGAGGGAGTCCCAGGCCAGCCGAGGCTACAGAGGAGACCCCATCTCAAAAGACAAAACCAAAGAACAACCAACCATCAGGTTGTTGTTACGGTTTGAACCTGGAGTGCCTCCCACACACTCAGGTTATGTGTCTTTGTTCCCTGGTCTGTTATGCTATTTTGAAGGGTGTGGAGCCTTTGAAAGACAGAAGTAGGTCATTAGGGGTTGGTCTTCGCAGGTTACGCCCATTTCTGGGTCTGGCTTGCTTTCTGTTTCCCGTTGGTTGCTGTGTTAACATTCAGTTACCCTCACTGAGGGAGCTGGTCTGCTATGCAGTTCCACTTCTAATGGACTGGAGCCAGAATAAATCCCCACCTTTAAATTTCTATCAAGAGTTTGAGTTGGTGACCCAAAAATAGTGCATACAGTTCTCATGTTTGATGTCTTTAGCTTAATATAAGTGTACCTGTGTATACACTTTGATGTCTATACATGTAAATTTACAGTCATTTCTTAGTGTCTGTGGGGATTGTGTCCAGGATCCCCTTCAGAGATCAAAATTCACAGATGCCCAAGGGCCTTGTTAAAGGCTAGGCTCACAACCAAAAATATAAAATAGTGCATCAACTTTAACTTATTACAACCTTCCTGCATACTCCATATCATCTCTGCATTACTTATAGGACCCAGTAAAATGCAAGTACAAGGAGTATAGTCATTATATTTTTTTTAATTTATATTATTTTTGTTACTATATTGCTGTCTTTCAGACATATTTTTCATGTGTGGTTGGTTGACTCCCAGATACTCCCCATGGTTATGAGGGGCAAATGGTATGCACACTGCCTTTTAGAAATACTGTTATGGCTAGTGAACCCTTAAAAAGGTCTTAGTTTGTCAAAACGAATTCTGTGAACTAAGAACGCTCACCGTACAATGTATGCTTGTATGAAAATGTCTTCATATAACACAATACCACATGCAATTCATATGCACAACAAACACTTTAAAAACAATAAAATGAGTTATTATAAAAAGAGTACATAGTCTTAAGGTATTGCAAACACACCACACTTTTTTCAAGCATTGTCATATTAAAAATGATAGCATCCATTTTGCAGAAGATGGAGAAGTGTTCAAGGCCTATCGGCCTGTGTGTTAAGCACTTATGTTCTTTTTTACCAAGTGGCTGAAGATAGAGCAATGGGGTACACAACACCCCAACCATATGGGAGCCGAACTGGCTGCCTGCTCCCTGCTGAGACCCTCAGACTTTCTTGTCTTCCCCTTCCAGTATCCCTGGCCTCATCTTTGTTGTTTGGTTTTCTTGGTAATTATTATAGAGAAGGAAATTTAAATTTAGAAGGAAACAAAAGTATAGCAAGAACTGCCAGTGGTTGAAAAAAAAAAAAAAAAACCCTGCTTTTTACCAAGTGCAAACCTTAGGAGTTGGCTTCTCTCAAAGCACTGAAAAGGCTAAAAGGCATCTTTGCCAAAGCGTCCCCTAGTGGAAAGAGGGTGTCATCGCAGGCCTTTCAGGCTTTGGAGACTAGACTCAGCCTTGCAGTCTGTCTGGGCTGGGGAAGAAAATGTACTGTTTCCATCTCTGAATTTTCAGATTTTATTTTATTTTAGCAGTGACAATGACTTTTGGATTCTTCCTTTTGATCCCACTTGTCATCAGTGTCCAGCATAAATCCCTCAGCACAATGCTGTGCCCATGACACTCACCAAACGCTCAATTGCAGGGAGCTGTGTTTGAAACAGCTCACTGCTTTCCACCTACCTAAGGGCTCTCTCCAGTATTCAGCAAGTTTTATTCACAGATAACAAACACAATATACTAGATAACTCAGGACGAAACTCCAGGCTGTGGTAGCTTAGTGTCATGGAGCTAGTCATTTGCAGAAAAGGCAGTACTTGTTTTGAAGTATTAGAGGCTGATAGTGAGTTTATGGTTAGGAGCATATTCCAAACTCAAAGGAGTTTTACCAACTTTTAAGAGGGATTTCGGAATGTCTGTTAACTCTATCCAGAAACAGATAGAGTCAATGTCCAGCATGGCATATGGCACAAGGCAGGGCTCTAATCCTGTCTTTTTGATGGTGCCTGTCTTGAAATTGCAGGAAAGACATGCTCATGAAAGTGGTCTCTCTATACCACAATAAACAAGGTTCTTCTCCATGGTGCAATAGCTCTTATTCTCTTTTTGGTCACACACTCCCTTCAGGATTAAAAAAACAAAAAACAAAAAACTTTAAATTCTGTCCTCAGGAAATACAGGCATGAATGGATATTTGCCAACTTGTGCATATTAAGTCCAGGGAGTTTCCAGCCTTCCTAAATGGATCTATGAGTGTCATGACAAGTCCTTTATTCTACAGCAATACATCTTTTGCATACTATATAATGACATAGAACAAACCGTCATGGCTGAGATGACCCAGATGCACCAAGCATCTGGTGACTCGTCATCAAATATTCAACAAGTGACTTCACACCTTGAAGGAAGCAGAGGCTTAGTCAGGCTTAAAACACACAGTATCGGTCCTTGGGCCCACAGTGATGGATGCTCTAAATTAGAGTCAATCATCCAAGCCCTCCTGTCATGTCTCCCTAGGCAACCTTCCTAATTTTTCCCTGGCTGGTCTAGTCATTCAAATTTCTTTTTCTGTTACAAATAGCCACAATGATCTTGCTGGGCCTGAAGCTTTCAGACTGGAGTAGGAGGAGGAAAAAAGATAAAAATTCAATTAGTGCGGTAACAGAGATAGAGCTTGGCCATTAGTAATGATGATGAAGAAAAAAAAATAAAAAATCACAGTTCCTACAGAGAGCTGCTCTAGTGCTAGCCGCCTCACAGGCTTATCTATTCAACCCTTGAGTCAGCGCTGCTGGAGAGGATTATCTGTCTGCATTTTAGATGCGGGCAGCCACAGGATCTGAGGGAACACGGGACTCACATAAAACCTAGGGTTTCAAATGTCACCAAGATTTAATATGAGCATGTCTGTTTCCAGTTGAATATTTTTCCTACTTTAGAACGGATTGTGTGTGTGTCAGGGTGGGTGGTGGTTGAGATCTTACTCTGTAGCCCAGGCTGCCCTTGAACTCATGGCAATCCTGCTTCAGCCTCCCAAGTGTGGGGGTTATGACATGGTGTGTGCCACCATGTCACACTTGGATAAAACTTTTGAAGGTGCTTTTTGAGAAAAGGCTGGTCTCTAGCTCCATAGTGTATCTCAAAACTCTATCTGAGAGGTCTCTAAGCATGTTGAGATGAAGAGATCTGCATGGAGGGAGGGAAAAAGGGACACACCGTCTAGAATATTCAGGGGGAATCCAACACTGGAGTCACATGGTCTTGAGGCACAAAGCAATTGGCAGCATCCAGACCCACTCTGATGCATCTTGTCCCCTCCTAAAACACAGTCCATTGAACCACAGGGACAGGCAGTGGTTCAGGCACCCAAATTTCATATCCTCTTTCTGTTCACCCTCGGTCACCAAATTAGCCTTCACTTGTGTTCCCTTTTAGAACACAAACAGTGATCGTTATAATTGTTGAAACTGCCCTGATAAGAATATCAGCTGGTGTTTGGATATAAAGGGGTTGGGATTTGTTGTTGGACTGTATTTTCCAAAGATTCTGTGATATGCCTGGTCACAGTATCACAGTATCTTTTTTTTTCTTTTTTTTTTTTTTTGGCCACCTATATCTATACTGATTGCCTTCCTACACAGTCATATCCTTTTAGACCCCTCCTGGTGTAACGGCTGTGATTAGTACCCATCCTTAAATTCAAGTACTTGAGTAAAAAACTATGCCACCTTACAATTCTTTATGGAGATGTCTGGGGAATGTTACATCTCTTTGGTTTTCTCTGGCAACTCCCCATCTATACCCTCTTTCTTCCCTGTGGTCAAGGCATCTGCCAGGCTCGAGGCCCTAAGCTTATGAACGCTGCACATGGGGCTCCTGCTGGGGAACCACTGATACAGAGTTACAGGATATTAGAGGAGAATGCTTTCAAAGTCTACCCAGACGATGTCTTCCAAAGTCACACACAACCAACTGGATGAGGTATGTGGGAAATGAAAAACACTTTGCTATTTCTTATTAAACTAGAACAAGGAGACCGTGATAGGAGATGATGTAGCCAAGTTTGGTAAAGATTAGAAGTCAAGGGACTCTTTATGCCACCATAGTGATGTGGACTTCATTCAGCCTGTAGGTTACTGGGAAGCAAATACAAGCGTTTAGAGAAACATTGTCCCATTTCCCTGTATTTAGCAGGGAAGACGGGTTAAAGAATGAAGATTAGGTTTTGAGATCCTTGAAATCATCAAGTTAAGAATTTTTATGGCGCCATGAAATAAGACAGTGCTATAAAAATGGACAGAGAACAAGCGAGTTAAATAATCATAGGAGACACAGCAGAAAGATGACTCTATTGAGCTGGCAGAGTAAGAAGAACTCAGAACCACTCATGGTCAGAAGTAAAGGGCTGGGCTATGTGGTGATGTACTGTGTCCCCCAATATACTGTGTCCCCCCAATAAAATTTATCTGAGGATCAGAGGAAAAAGCCAGCCACTATAAGTAAACATGGAAGTCAGGCAATGGTAGCACACACCTTTAATCCTATCCTTCGGGAGGCAGGGATTTGTCTGGATCTCTGTGAGTTCAAGGCCACGCTGGGAACAGAACCAGGCATGGTGGCACACGCCTTAAATTCCAACACTAGTTAACCATGAAGGTCTGGAGGTCTGTACAGATAGACAGGAAGTGACAGAGCTGGGCAGGAAGAGGAAGTGATGTAGCTGGACAGAGAGCAAATGAGATAGCAGAACAGAAAGGCATATAGGTGTGGGTATACAGGAAGTATGTCTGTCTTTGGAGACTGAGGTGTCAGTGAGGTGAGGTTAGCTTGTGGCTTTTCTTATTCCTCTGATCTCTCAGGCTTTCACTCCTATGTCTGGCTCCTTGTTTTTTTTATTTAATAAGACTGTTTAGCAATTCATCTACAGGGCTGGCCAGATAAGGCAGAGCTATTTCAATTCATACAAACAGTGTACCCGCTCCTTTCCATGAAGTAGATCACATAGTTACACAGTGCTAATATATATATATATATATATACACACACACACACACACACACACGCACACACACACACACACACACACATATTTATACATATATTGGATATTTAGCCCATCACATATTTTGTCCTTTCAATCCTTCTGTGCAACAGCATTATTTTGTTCATTTCATGAATGAGGATTTCAAGCCATGGCCTTGATCAAGGTCATGAAACAGGCAGCTGTAGAGTGAGGGATCAGATTCAGGTTTAGCCACCTTAATCTAGGAATTTTTTTTCACATTAAACCATATAAAGAAGTTCACTTTGGATATTTTGGGAAGTTCAAATGCTTTAACCCACGCTGTCTACATTGTTCTCCAGTAGAGGAGTCTCATTGTCTAGGATGCTCAGGATAGAAAGGTAGGCTCCTCCTTCATTAATTATTTAAGACTCAGTCAGCTTCTGGAGCCTGGTGGTATCTTACATAGAATAATATGTTCCATATGAGACATGGGTCACAATGCTGGGAACAGACCCAAGGAATGAGGAGGATGGTCTTAGTAACTTGGATCATCAGCAAAGTGTCCCTTTTTCCTCAGTACTGTGTCTTTTCTGATAGCTCAGATTTAGCTCAGAGTTATTCTCTGGACACAGAATCTACCTACCTTACCAGGGTACTTAGAAGGTCAAATAAGACAGCACTTATGAAGGGGATGTGTAAGCTATTATACAGTGTATCTCACTCATGATATAGAGTTGTTGACTCTGTGGTCAGTATGGAATAAAAGGGAGGTGATGAAAAGCTACAAATGTCCTCCAGACTCCAGTTCCCCATATCATCATGTTCCAAAGCTGATTTGGGGTTACTTAGATACAGGTCTATCAAATATAACTGTAATGATCCTCATTATTCTACTTCCTATTTAATTTGGTCTTCATTTCTAAATCTTTCCACAGATATATTTTCCCAAAAAAGATTAGGCTCTCCTGCTCTAAAAATTTACACCAAGGTCTTTTTTTCTTTTTCCCTCTGTACCCCTGTGCTGGGGATTGAACCCACAGCCTCAAACATGCTAGCTAAGCAAGTGCTCTACCACTGTGCTATCTTCTCAGCCCTAGATTAAGATTGTGATAAAGGTTCTTCTCCATTGGAATCCTAGCTCCAGCATAGTGCAATCTGAATGACTAGTTCTTCTATGTTATACATAGATTATACATATCCAAAAGTTCTAGTACAAATCAGGTAAGTAATATTCTTGTTTCAGTCTTCTAGCTTCAGTTTTAAATTTTCCTTGGAATGCCTTAAGCCATTTACCAACAGTATTGCTTATTCTTAAGATAGAAATGCAACTCATATACTGCTATCCACAAACTTACTCTCACACAAAGTATGGAATTTTATATACAAATACTGCAAAGATTGTGAATTACTACATTAAAACATATATATCGTACTTTATTGAATACAAATCTTCACACGTAATACAAATGAACAAAATGCTTTTTATCTCATAACCAACCTGTAAAATCCCGTGATCCTCTCTTGAAAGACAAAACATTGCTTATTTCTCTCCTTCAGAGATACACCCTTGCCCACATGCACCAGCTTCTCATTTCTCATCTAAGAAGGCTAATCTATTAGCCTTCACCTACTTCATAAACTGTGAGGTGAACTTGCTCATGTCTCTTTCTTGCATACATTTGTAAAAGGGGAGATGGCAATATACACACAAAGGCCACTATTTCTTACAGGTAACAACTAGAAACCAGCATGTTATTTCAGAGAGATCAGTAGCTCACGGCGAGCTCCCTTTGGTCATGCTTCTAAAACTTCATATGTCCCCTCCCATCCCTAGGTTCTAGAAAATTCCTACTACTGTTACCTGTCTTTTCATATATTATTATTATTATTATTTTATTAATTTTTCAAGTCAATGAGGAGAGCATGCCAAATGGGAGCTGACCACACACTGCTCTCTGTATAAATCACGCACGGAGCCTTCGAAGTTGCTTTGTTCCAAGGTCTCGCCTCTTAAGTGTTCAGAACTCTGGGTTTGAGATCAAGGCATTTTATGTGAGAAAGTTCCCCAAATGATTCTGATGGAGTTGCATCATGGCTCAATGTTTAAGTTACTCGTGTCATTGTCATGAAAAAATACCTGATGGAAGCAATTTTAAGTAGGAAGTATTTATTTGGCTCACAGTTTCAGGGGACTTCAATCTGTCCATCAAGATGGAGAAGACATGACAGGAGGAGCAGCTCAGTCTGAATTGTCAGGTGTGTGCAATGAAGTGGCTGTGCACATGTTGGCTGACTCAGAAATAGAAACAGCACCATCCTCCAAAATGCTGGGGGGGGGGGATGGCTCATGCCTTTAATTCCAGCACTTAAAGGGAGACAGGTAGGCAGATCTCTATGAGTTTAAAGCCAGCTTAGTCTACAGAACAAGTTCTACAACAGGTAGGAATACACAGAGAAACCCTGTCTCTGAAAACAAAACAAACAAACAAACAAACAATAACAACAACAACAACAACAAACCAAAATGAAGCAGCAGCAGCACCAGCAGACACAGGTCAATGGGAATCATTAGGCTATACTCTCAGAGACTCATCTTGGCTGACTCATCTCTGCCTGCCAGGCACCATGTCTCAGAAGGTCCGTAACCACCTAAATCACACCATTATCTGGAGACCTAGTGTTCAAATACACACGCCTGTGGGGCACATTTCAGACCCAATCCATAATACAGTGCTTTGGAAGCTGAGGTCACATGAGTCAAGTCTGGGGCCTGGTTTCCTTTTAGCACCCAAGCTTTGACTCTTTGGGGAGTCATTAGGAGTGCTAAGTTCATCATGAGAACATGGCTGCTGCCAGAGACCCTATAGGTATAAAAGCCCCACAGCAAAGTTCTAGTTTGTCTCTGCACACCACTGAGTCTCAGCAAGGGGCAGTCCTGCTAGTCACATGGCACCCGGGGCACCTTTCTCAACATATGAAGGAATTATTCAGATGTGCTGGATATACCGTATCACAAAGGTGGCATTTACAAGGGAAGTGATCCATGTACTAATCTAGAAATGCTGCTTTACTTTTTTTAGTTTGTAGCCATTAAGAGATAAGCCACATATTCCCCTAGTTAAGAAATACAGAAACCAAGGCCCCGAGAGGTTAAATAACCTGTCTAGGTTTCAACAGGAAGAAGTAAAACGACTTTCCTCTACACTGTTCCTCTTGAGAGTCAAGGAAAGACCAAGGCTGGATGACGATAGTATTTTCAGGGGAAGCCTAAGAGAGAGAGTGAGCCATTGGCTCGGTCACATTGGAAGACATCTTTCCAAAAGCCCTATAGATGAGAAGACAGAAAATACCGCACATGTAGAAGTCCTCCTGGATTTCCTCCTAGCAAGCACAAGAGGAGAACAAACTGCACCGAGAAGCCATTATGATGTGAACAACATTTAAAATAGCCACACATTAAACTAAGGTGAAATATTACCAGGTACTGACTCTTACCGTCCTATGAAATTATTACTGACATCTTACGGATGAGGCAACAAAAGGTTAGAGGTTCAATGTTCAGTGTTCAATGGCTCACTGGAAGGAACATCGAATGGTCTCTGAGCATCCAGACTCTAAGTCTAGTGCTCGTGTGGATCTCAGGGTGAGACATCTGTGGAGGGCTGAGCCCAAAGGAGCTTTAATACTGTTTAGTGTTCATTCAGTTCAAACACAGCTCCTTACACCCTAGTGTCCTGTGCACTTTCCTCGTACATACACGACATCAAATGGAGCAGCAGTTAAAGCAGCCTTTAGAGATGTGATGGGGCTGGTCCAGAGTGTACTTAAAAGGATGCTTTCTATGACCTTTCAATTATTTGTACATGTTTACTCTGATAAACAGTTTCTAATAAGAATCTACTATCCATCCATCCATCCCAGTTATTCCATCCTCTTCAGTGACAAGGTGACAATCAATGATATTCTCTACTGGAGTCTTGCCTGGTTTGGGCTTTGTACCTGTTCCAAGCCAAAAGATTTTTTTTTTTCAACTGTGCAAACCTGATCATGTCACGCTTCTGCCTAAGACCGGCAAGTTCTGCCTCTATATGTCCCCTTTCCTGGCGTGGAAAGCATCTCCCACCGTAGCAGCTTCTAACCATTGGCTGCTTCTGCTACTCTCCCTGGACCACATGGTTACATCTGCATCCTCCATCCCTCCCAGCATGCCTGTCCAGACTCTGCTTCCTTCTGCTTCGATCTTAACGATTTCACCTGGAAAACATCCTTAATGTTCAAGGTGAAGCTTAATCATCAGCCCTTGCCACTGAGACTACCAGGAGCTTGCAAACGCCTGATCACTGAGACAACACAAGAGGAGAGCTTCACCCGTGTGAATGGAGGAGAGGGCCTCTTGGCTTGCTGCTCTCTGGGTCTCCAGTTCCAGCAGAATGACTGACAATGTATATTCCATAAATATTGGAAGAACTAGTTAAAAAGCATAGAAAGTATTGAAGATGTGAGCCATAAAGACAGTTTCATAATGAATCTTCTTAAAAGTTAAATTTCTAGCTTATTAAGATGAGCCTAAAGGCATAAAGACCAACTGTTCAATGTGCTTCTCATGAGGATATGTGTTAAATGCCACTGAATGAACACAGAGAACCCCCTCTCCCCCCCAAACCTGGGGGAAGTTGTGTTTCAAACGCTCTTTCAAATGGAGGCCAAGAAGTCCTGTAAAGCTTCTGTCAGCGTTTCGTTTTGTTTTGTTTGGACTGCGGGTTTTAACAACACCTGTCCCCCAGAGGGGTAAGAAGATGGGGCAGGGATCATTTCTGTGAGGGCTGAAGGGAAAAGCCAGATTCTCTGCAGTGTTAAATTGGAGCTTGCTCTAGGTTGAAAATAGATCCTAAGTGTCCAGTTCCCGGAGAGGCAGGCTTAGCCATTTAGCTGCAGGAAACTGGAGGAGAGGTTCTCTGTGAGGCCTTGGGATCTCCTTGGATATGGGCCCTGAAGGTGTCTTAATACTGGTTTAGGTTCCGTTCAGACCTAACCCACACTGTCACCATATTATCAGAAGCCAGACACACGTTCGTTCCTGGGGTAGAATGCAAAGGGACGCCTACCTCTTCCTGTTGTGAATTCAGACAGAAAGAATGCAAATGATTTGGAGAAAGCATGGCTCCCTGGGAGGGGCCTCAAGATGCTGGCCAAGTATGTTAGTGCTGACTCCCTGTGCTCTGTGAGGGCTTAGGCAACCTGCAGCCGCTGCAGCCTCGGGCACATGCCAGTGGTGAGGACTTGGATTAGTCACCAAAACCCCCTAAGTCTGTTTCTGAGAGAGTAAAATTAGGCTGATTGGGATGGCAGGGTGACTCAGCGGGGGGAGTGCTTGCCGACAAGCATGAGGGTATGAATTTAATCCCCAGTACCCACAAAAAAGCCAGGCATGGCAGCCTGTACCTGTGCCAGGGAACGGGAGGCCGGAGGATCCCTGAGTCTTACCTGCCTGCCAGCCTAGCCTAACCTGTGGGCCCAAAGTCCCAGCAAGCCTCAAAAAAGAGGGTAAAGCCAGGTGGTGGTATCTCTTGTCTTTAATCCTCAGCAACTAGAACGCAGAAGCAGGTGGATCTCTGTGAGTTCAAGGTCAGCCTGATCTACATATCAAGTTCTAGGCTAGCCAAGGCTTCCTAGTGAGACTGTCTCAAATAATAATAATAATAATAATAATAACAAATACATAGAGATGGTTTAGCAGTTAAGAGAGCACTGGCTGCTCCTCCAGAGCACCAGGGTTCAAGTCAGAGCACTTACAAGGTAGCTTACAGCTGTAACTGCAGTATGAGGGTATCTGATGCCATCATGATACTGGCATATGGTACAAAGACATGCCTGCAGGCAAAACCTCCATACTAAATTTAAAAAAAGTGTGGCTGGCTCCTAACAACACCTGACATCTGGCCCCCATGCAAATGTGCACACACATGCACTCCAACATGAATACACATACACATTGATCATTCCTATTTTATGGACTTTTCTTGAGGAATACAGGTGGTAACATGGGTGACTTAGCCACCCCAGAGCCCTGGGTCTAAGAGATACTTACAGAAGATGGAAATACCTACTTGTCACTCCTGTCCACTGAACACTGAGGCCCAAGTGACTTGATGAATATATAGGTCCTTAACAACTGAGTAATTTATTGAAAAAAAAAAAAGACCACGTGAACCGAAAGAAAAATAACCTTTTGTATTTGTGACTAAGCACACTTAATGAAGGATGCGTTGGCTTGCTAAACTCTGTCTAGAACTCTGCCTCCCACATTTTCCCTTCCATGCTGATTTCTGTGGTATGTTTGCATCCCATCACAGTGACCATTCAAAGCCCAGATTGCTAGGATATGAAATAATTTAAGGGATTAAATTAAAATTAAAAGTGTAAGTACTTCAAGCACATTCAGTTAAACTTGTCCAAAGTTCGGAAAGTCTAGCTTTTGATTGGACCATAAGTCAGGATAGGAAATAACTACTTATTATCAGGTAAATAAACCATTCTATTGTTTTCTAGTTATTATTTTTTTTTTCTCTCTCTCTCACAGTTCTCTGGATGTACAAGCAAAGAAAACCAAGTTGTAAAAAACACAACTTTTGGCCAGATTTGGTGGGACATGCTTTTAATCCCAGCACTCGGGAGGCAGAAGCAGGCAGATCTCTGTGAGTTTGAGGCCAGTCTGGTCTACAGAGTGAGTTCCAAGACATCTAGGGCTGCACAGAGACCATGTCTCAAAAAACCAAGTACCCATCTCTTTTTCCAGGTGGACAGCCACCAGAGCCAGCATCATAAGAAACTGATGAGCTCCTGCACGTGGGTTGCCAGTACCTACTGGCCCTTAGAGAAATAACAGAAAGCTTTAAGCTTAGGCTTGCCCAAGGGCTTGCTTTCCTCCACGTGAGCTATTTGTGCTTCTCTTTGAACTCCACCACTTCCCCCTTTCTTTTCTTGTTTTTCTTTCCTCCTCCCCCCCCCCCCCTTTCTGTAGTGCTGGACGTTGCACCTAGGCCTCATCCATGCTAGATATGCGCTCTGCCACCAAGCGAGAGCTCTCATCATTTAAACTCCATCGCCATTGGCCAGCTCCATCTGGAACCCCTTTTCCTTTTTTAAAGCAATGATATAATTAAATGGAAAACAATCCCACCCTGGGGAATACTTGTTTATGAAAGATAAAAGCATTTCAGCGAGCTTGGAGTTCATGTTTAGAGGAGGAACAGACAGGAGATGGCAAGATGGGGATGAGTAGAGTTCTGGGTCAAGGGCAGCTGATGGAGTCTGCTAGAAACCCCACATGAGGGGCTGGAGAATCACAACACAAATGCTGAGCTCGGGGCTCCATCTTGGGTCAGTGGTAACTTACTGGCAATGGTGGCCTTGCAGACCTGCAGAGAGCGGGAAGAGGGATTCTGAGGGAACATCCAGGCCCTCCAGAAAACCACATGCCGTGATGAACAACTGACATCTGGATCTGCCTGGGGCTGGGCACTGATGGGCAGCATAGTTGCTCCATGTTTGCTACATCTCCTTAACATCCTCTTTCCCCATTTCTGAAGTGAAGATAAAGAGCCATAGCTCATGCTTTTACCGACTTATTTTAGTTTCATATTAAAAATAGAAAAGAAAACAAACAACTAAAAGCGATTTTCTTTCATGTTTTAAAGAAGGTTCTTGGGTTAACAAAGTGTTGGAAAAACAGTATTTTGCTACAGAATAGATGACATGGACCAATTGAGGGGGTGAATACATCTTTGGGGGAACAAAAGAAAAATACATGTAGTTTTAAGGACACAGCCATTTAAAAGTTGAAAAGACATGAGCAACATCTCCAGTTATTCTAAGGGAACTGAGATACAGCTTATGTAAAATACAGCTGCAGTTCTCAATGCTCACTGAAGAGTTTTCAACATTGTTTAGAATAGTTGTTAGACGTAATAGAGACCAGGTCAAACAACTTTCTAAATATTCATGTTTATACCCATAGATGAGTGCTGTGCCCACATGTCATCAGAGGGTCATTTCAGTGGGTCAGAGTTAACACAGAAACTATAACCTATAAACTGACCAAAGTGCCAAGAATTTGTGATGGTAGGGTGCTCATCCTTAATAAGACATCTGTACCACCCCTCCAAGGCTCAGGGACACCTTGAAAAAGGGAGTGGAAAGAATGGATGATCCAAAGAATCTGAGGTGCGAGGGGATGAGACATCCTCCGAACATGACATGGCGGGGGCACTCACACATTCAGTGTGGCTGTCCGCACGAGACCACAGGACTGGGCCTGTGGCTGTTTCATCGTAGATGGCAGAAGAGGCCATGAGGCCTCGACCCTCCGTGAGGGTCTATTTTCAGTCGCTAATGTCTTGGGGAGGGAGAGCGCATTTTCTGTAGTGGTGTAGTCTCTGAAAAGTCGCCTGTGCTCCAACAAATAACCGCCCATCTACACCAGGCAAGGAACACAGTGGCCACACACGAAGAGAAGGATGAAAGCAGGAGGGAGACTTGGTAGAAGAGGGCTCCAGAGGGAGAGGAGGAAAGAGAGAATGCGGCTAAAATGCTATGATTTGTTATATAAATGTGTAACAATAAAAAAAATAAACAAGAGCCATGGAGAAAGGAAGAAAATAAAGTAGCAGAGACCTTATCCCCCCTTCCAACTCCATTCTAGTGTTATTGTCTTACAGATGTAGCACAGACTCACAATCAATACCTTGGCATCATTATAATCTGCCCATCTAGTCAGATTTTGCCTGTTTTAATACATGCTTGTATTTTTTTTTAACTTGATTTCTAGGAAATATTTAAAAACTTTAATTTCCTGTGTATAAAAGATTTTCTTAATTGTATGTGTGTCCCATGGGTGTGTCTGCTGCCCTCAGAAGCCAGAAGAGGACATGACATCCCCAGAACTGGAGTTCTAGACAGTTGTGAACTGAGCCCAGGTCCTCTGCGAAAGCAGCAATTGCTTCTCACTGCTCAGCCATCTTTCCAGCCTGTTTGTATTTGTGAAATGTGAAATACAGTGGGTTTTTTTTTTTTTTTTTTTTTAGACAAGGTTTCTCTGTGTAGGCCTGGCTGTCTTGGAACTCACTCTGTAGCCCAGGCTGGCCTCGAACTCACAGAGATCCTTCTGCCTCTGCCTCCCAAGTTCTGGGATTAAAGGCGTGCACCACCACTGCCCAGCTTTGAAATACAGTTTTACAACATGTTCATGAACACCAAGAGTCAAGTCATATAGGAAAAGCCTCTTGGGCATCCTTCAATGACTGCACACACCTTTCTTCTTCCCTTATGCCAAAAACCTCAGGAGCCACTAAGCCTCCTTCCATCTCTACATGTTGTCATTTCAGAAATACACAAGTAGAATCACTCAGTATTAACCTTTTAAGATTGGCCTTTGAGGCAAAGCAGAATTTCAAGTGTCTTCCTCTATTGATCTCCACTGTATTGCCTTGAGATAGGGCCTCTTCCTGTTTGGGTAAGGTTGGTCCTGGGGAATTTATCAGTGTCTACTCCCAAACATTGGGGTCACATAGATGTGCACAGTTTATTTTTCAGGGATGCTGGGATTTGAACTGAGGTCCTCATGTCTACAGAGCAAGTGCTCTTACTCAGGGTCGTCTCTCTAACCCAAGATTGGCTTTTTAGACATAGTGTAATTCCCCTGAGATCTGCGCAGGGTGGTCACTCCAGTAGCCCTCTCTTCCTCACTGCGCACTCTCCCACACAGTGCTTGTTTATCCAATCATACTTGTTGTAAACCATCTGAGGAGGTTAAGGAAGTCAGTAAGCAGAAACGCCCAAAGCACAAACTCTGTACACACCAACCCTGAGTGCGGAACTCAGGAGTTTGCTTAGAGAATGTTCATCATTAGACATTCCTATTCTGTGATGCTCTGGAGGGTTTGAAAGTTATCCTTAAAATACCTTAGGCTGGTGAAGCAGAACACCATGATGAGAATAATGTGCTTTTAGCTAAAAGTAGGGGACGATGATGTCATCTTGGCCTGTTTCCAGGATGGCAAATACATCTTGCTTCCAGTACAGATTAGGAGTGACTGGCAGTGGCTGCCCCAAGGGCAGTGACGGAGAAAATTCAGAGGGTGAGTTCAGGCTCAGTAGCATCAGAAACCAGTTGATCCCTCAAGTCTACCACAGGTATCTGTGCCAGGTGTCTGTCATTAGTGAGGTTGACAGAGCTAAAGAAAGGCCATGTCAATGGGGAAAGTTAAGGATTAAAATGAAGTTAAACAAAAAAAGTCAAACCAAAAATAAAATAAGGTTTAGAGAGACAAGGCTAACTGACTTGCCTATGCTCTGTTCAGGCAAGAAACTTGCAGTAAACGGGTAGAATAGCATTGACTCAAACTATCTGGGGAGTGGGACAGGAGGACCTAAGCCAGGAACTCCTACTCTGAGTAGACCGATATCAGCGAAGTGTCCCTTTCTCAAAGTGGAAAGTACTGACCAGAGGAGATGAAAGCCACCTTTCCTCCAATAGTCAAGTGCTGGGTAAGCAAGAAAAAGGGTATTTGCTTCTTTACACATCACTTTACGGATGCTCACAGGACCCTCTGCAGCTACCTCTGAAGTAGGGTACCATTCTATCTCTATTTATAAATGATGGCTGAGGCTTAGAGAAATTCAGGAACCCACCAGGTTAGGAAATGGAAGTCCCTGGTGTCTATCTCTATCACCTTTTTCCCACCTGGCTCTTCCTTTCTCACCATAAGGCAAGAAGCAGCAACAGCGCTTTATACATGAGCTGACAAGTTTGGGTACACAGTCACTGCCTGTTCCCAGAGTCCACTCATCTCTGGGTAGTGACGACAGCAGATGTATCACTGTCCAAAGTTCGAGGCTAGAACTGGGAAGTGGAAACCCAGAGAGCTGTCTGAAGCCACCTCTGAGCTGTGAGCTGACTTCCTCAGCTTTACTAAGGGACGACAGCACAGGCTCATTGCCAATCAGAATCACTGAAAAAGAAGTGCCGCACTGTGTTTTCATATAAACAAGGGGAGGAAACACAGCCACATTCACAACAGGTCTAATGAACTGGAACAAGTTTCCCCATGGGAGAAGAGTGAAAGGAAATAATTCTAAGGAGTAAGATTTAGGAGCTCTAGATGGGTATAATTTCTATCCCCCCCCCCCGATGTTTGTTCCCATTAAATAATCCCACAGATGACCTTCACTTGTAGATCTGATGGTTATAAAAGAACTTCATATTTAAGAATTCACATTGCACTTTGAGAAAAGAAAGACATTCCTGTGATCAGAAAACCATAAATATGATGCTTTATCTCATGCCATAGAGGGTGATGCACTAAGAATCCCATATTATGAACCAGAATATCTGTTCTATTCTTTGATACAAGGTATTATTTCACATACTATATTATTAATATTACAAAGCTACACATTGAAAGTTATATCCACATACAATGTGCACATGGATAGTTACAGCAGCTTTGTGCATATTATCCCACACTGTCTTCACAGTACAACCATAATGTCCTCATGTAGGTAAACAGATCAAGACTATGGTACATCCAGACAACATTAAAGAAAACAAATGAGATACTAAGCCATGGAAAGATAAAGAAAACATCAGTGCACATAACTAAGTGAAAGAAGCCAGGCTGAGAAGGCCACGTATCACACCACTACAGCCTTAGAACATCCTGGAAAAGGCTAACTATGGAGAAGGTATAAAGATCAGGGCTGCCAGGAACAAAGGGGTGGGGTAGGGGCACAAGCTACATTTTTCAGGTAGTAAAAAAGTTCTTTATGGTTTTGTAATATGGACACATACCATGCATTTGTCAAAACCCACAGAAGGTATGATAGTAGTAGTTCACAATGGAAATGACAGACTCCCAGAGGTGGACGACAAGTCAGGCAGGCTCGGCAGACCCAGCAAGCCTTCTTTTCTGCTTCGGGATTTTGAAGTCTCAAGGGCAAAGGGAAGAGGAGGTAAGAGACCTGTGGTCTTTTTGATCAACCTTGCCCTGAGACAAAACTCTAAAAAATAGAATCTGTTAAAAAGAAAAATGCCAGACAGAGACAGCAAAAGGAGGGTGACTATTAGAATGGGATGGGAGGGAATCTGTGCCCGTTGCCTGTCATGTTTGCAGGTTTATCTGGACCTGAAGACGCTTATGTATTTTTAGCCTAAATGTGTAACTGTGCTAACAAATTGAACCAAGATTTCTTGTAAAGAAAAAGTTAACATACTTGGGAAAGGATCTTGATAAGATGCTCTCACGGCTTTGGATCCAAGTCCAGAACACAGGGAGGTTCTGGGCCGGAGGGAAGGGACCTCTTCTCCCTCCTGGAATTGTGGAATCAGAGCTCAACTTTAGAGAAAATTCATTAGATACATAAGATTTTGACTTTACTATGAGTGCATATATAATTTCCTCCTGAAACATTTAGCATTTTTTCTCTCTCCTTAATTTAGAAGCATAGTCAAGTGGCATTTGCAAAAACAAGACAATTGGATTACTGCCATTTGGACTGTAGACAAAGAATATGCTTCAGAGTGCAAGGAGTTCTGATACATAGAACCGACATAAAGCCAATAATCCAGATGGGAGTCATTTCTAGAGTGTCCTTGAATCTTATAGAGATTGACTATAGAATTCCTTTAACCAATCAGACAGATGTGGGCATATTCTAATCGTTCCTCGGAATGTGTAGGGATGCCTATTTTTACCATCAAACAAATTAGGGTTTATCAGTAGGCCATGTTAGCATTTGCTTGCTGTACTTAAAATTGGATTTTTTTTAAAAGGATGATATTTCAAGAACAAGCATGAGAAAATCTTGCTGGAATTTCTTATCCTTATTGGGCTCAACAACATTATTCAATTCTAAATCAGATGCCAGGGGGGCAGGTGATGTTAAGACCTTTTGGCTTAAGATCCCTTGAGGTTTTCATCTAGCCATGCCCATAAGAAAATTAAAATCTGTATGAGTAGGTGACATATACTCAGATGAAGCAAAGGCGGAATACACAGCATCCTAGAATGTGATAAATAGCACATCATGGTCTATAAATGCCATAGAAATGGTATAAGATGTTAGATGATGGTTTAGTCCAGTTTATGAGGGTCAACCCAAGCCAGAAGGATTGAGTATGACATTGATATACACAGGAAGAAGTGAGAATTTTATAGCCAGTCAGGGCTTAAATAGCCATGCCTCTAAGGACAATTCAGTTAGAGGGTCTTTGCTGGGGCTGGAGATACGGTTCTCTGGTAAGTAAGAGCACTTGCTACTCTTCCAGAGAACCTGAGTTTTGTTCCCAGCATCCACTTAGGCATCTTGTAACTCTAGCTCCAGGGGATTTGAAACCCTTGGCTTCCTTAGGCATTGGCACACACATCATATACACTCACACAGACACAGACACATAGATATAAATAAAAACCTCTTATTTACACATTCTGATTGAGGAATATAATCACATGTTCTTCTTTACTGAGCCCCAGGGAGCTGATGGCCATCATACACAAAGGATGAAGCATTAATCAGGGGAGTGTCTGCCATGGGCTTTGGGTTTCCATGTATGCATGCATTGAAAACTAGATGTTGAGGAGGCATGGAGTCCCACCAACAGTGCAGGAACTTCCACCCATGGGGAATTCATGACTTAGAAAGCTTGAAAGTTTGGATTTGATTTAAGGACTCTTGCCTATTCTTGTCCAGTGTTTAAATAATTTGTTTTTCTTGGTTTTATGAAAAGGAGAGAAACTGGGGTTAAGAACAGAGGAGATGTCTGTGCCCAAATGGTTTAAGGGAAAAAAAAAGTCTAAAATAGGCAGGCCCTAACCTCTGCAGCAAACATTCAAGTTAATTCATCTCACTTCCTTCCAGTCATGAGAAATTCCTGAACCCTTCACATCCTTGGAACCTCAAGCTCTGAAAAAAAGATCACACTTAGCTACATGGACTCTGTGAAGAAAATGAATGTCAGCATGCTTCCATGTAGAAGAGAACATGAAAGATAATTTTATGTTCACTTAAGGGAGTCTACTTCACTGTGGGGGAAACTAAAAGTTAGGAAGGTCGGTCTACTTCTGCTCTTTGTATTAGGACATATGATTCTTTCTCTTTCTTTCCTTCTCTTTCTTTTCCTTCTTTCTTCTTCCTTCATTTCTTTCTTTCCTTCCTTCCTTCCCTCTCCTCTCACTCTCTTCTTTCTTTTCTTTCTTCCTTTTTTCCTTTTTTCTTTCTTTTTCTTCTTTTTCTTTTTCTTTCTCTCTTTCTTTCTTTCTTTCTTCTTTCTTTCTTTCTTTCTATCACCTTTTGCCTTGGGGTTTATATTGCTGTGAAGAGACACCATGACCATAACAACTCTTATAAAGGAAAAAAAATTAATGAGGAGGCTTACAGTTCCAGAGGTTTAGTCCATTATCAACATGGTGGGACATGACAGCATGCAAGAAGAACATGATGCTGGAGTTGAGAATCCTACATCTTGATTGGCAGGCAACAGGAAGTAAACTGAGACACTGGGCATGGCTTGAGCATATATGAGACCTTAAAGCCCACCTCCAGAGTGATACACTTCCTCCAACAAGGCCATACCTACTCCAACAAAGCTACACCTCCTAATATGCCACTCTCTTTGGGGGCTATTTTCTTTCAAACCACTATACCTTTCTACCAAATTTTACTCATAAAATTCTAGAACTAAAAAGACAGCATGTCCCCTGTATTTCAAACCCCAAGAATTTATAATAAAGGCTTGTTCAATGAAGAATTGGATGTAACAATCTGCAAAGAATCAAGTACAAACCAAATGTGAAATCAAAGAAGCAATAAGTGTCGGAGGCTTGGGAGGACCACTGTGATACAGTGTCTTCTGGACATGATGGAGCCATGGCATCCACGAACTCACAAAATCAAGCCTGCTTGTCAACACCCAGTATGGACAGGAGAAGGTGCATGAGATCCCACCTCTAACCATGGACCTTTTGGCAGGTGATGGCTCTTGGGGGAAAGGTGTCAGTTTTCTTCACTTGCATGATCTATAGTAGGTTGCCTATGTTCCAGTGAATGGCCTTACACCTATATGACAACATTAACTGTATTCAGTGCATTACAAAAAAATTGTTAGAAGACAAAATTGGAAGGGGGATGTGTATGGGACTCTGGGGCATTGGGAAGAAGAATGGAAATGAGAGGTGAATGCAGTCTAAATATATCATATTCATGTATAAAATTATGAGAGACTATAAAACTTGTAATGGAAGTCAAAGTAGAGAAAAGATGAAGGCCTGTGGAGGTAAACTGCATTTGGAGGGTTCAGACTCACAGACCTGATTCCATGTAAAGCAGGCAATGCTAACTTTAAAAAGTGAAAATTGTCTCTCTTAACTAGTTGTTCTACCATAAAAACCAAATCACAACATACTATTCGAATGAACACACCTCTACCTTTGAGGATTTATACTCAAATGCTGACAAATATTGTTTATTACCTGTCCTCTTTTTTGAACATTGAAACACCATGGCTCCACTTTCCTCAACAGTTTAGAGACAAAGAGGGTCCCGTTGTGTGGGCAGATATAATGGAGGAGAGTGAAGGCAAGATACAGAGCTGTATATATCTATATTTCCAGTTTTTCATGATAATAACTAACATACTTCCGAATTAAAAAAATGAATGAGTGTTTTTGGAAGTGAACAGAGTGGAAAGGATCTAAATAACAAATAGAGAATGACATTGCCATAAATACTTCAGCAGATTTACTTTGTGAGTTCAAGGCTAATATGTAATTCAGATGAAGTGATGTCCCAATGTTTTGCTATTATAATTGTTTTAAGAAAACAGAAAAAAAATGAAGAAGTATGAGTTTTTGGGCTTCTTGGTAAAGGGTAAGTAAATTATTGGCCTTTATTGGGAGAAAATTCAGGGGATAAATATTATGACTCTTTACAGGGCTCTTTTTTTCCTCTCTTCCCTCTCTTAGCTATCTCCCTCCCTTACCTTTGAAGAGAGTTAACAAAGGAGCAGGAACAGGGCTTATTTCAGGCAGCTGTAATGTGGTTAATTACACAGGATGGTTGACTCACTATCAGAAGGAGGCTCCAGGGAGCTTGAGAAGATGAAATCCAACTGCAGTTAGGATTGTTCTGGAACATACATGTAAGCACTAGGAATGTAGGAACCCAGCTATTCAAGAATGGAGTAGTCAGGCTAATTCTAGTCTGTTTGGGATGGAAGTTTTCAACTTATCTAGAGCTGTAAAGGAAGTGATACAGACAAGGCAGAGAATGGGTGAGAATATGACTGATCTAATCTAAAAATGTAGAAACTTTAATAAAAAGCCCAGTGAAGGCTCAACAGCAGCAAAGAATCAGTGAATCAGACAATGAAAGACTAGAAACCACTGAATCTGAAGAAAGACCCAAAAGACAGAGGAGAACCACGAAGACAACCATAAAGGATGTGCGCGGCTATAACCAAAGAGCTCTCTGCGTGGTGTGACTGGGAGAGGAGACATAGAAGGGTTATCTAAAAAGGAATTAAGAGAAATAGTTGCAATTTCCTAAATCTGATGAGAAATAAACCACCAATATAAGAAACCGAGAGAATTATAAAGGGAACACCCCCTAACCCACAATACCCACACATCATAACTGAATTTCCTAAAGCTAATTATAAGGAACATATAAAAGTAAATCCATAAAACTAGAGACGTATGACAGCTTGCTTATGTGGGAAAACAGTTCTAATTACATCCTATCTCTCATCAGACATCATGGAAACCAGAGGAGAGTGGCAAAAATATGTTTAAGTGCTAAAACCAGATAATCACCAATAAAGTTCTCCGTCGGCCCAGAATGTAGCGTGCGGGGAAACTGGCGTACAGAAATAATGGGGAGCTGAATCATTGAACAATGAAAGAAGACTATTAACAAGGGACTTCGACACTTTACTTCCTAAAGAACAACCAACAGTTTCCCGAGAATGGTAGAAGAGGAAGGAAACACGGAACTTCAGCAGGGAATAAAAATCACAACAAGCAAAAATATTAATACATACACCAGGCTTTCCGTCCTCTCTCAAGTTTCACAAATGATTTCTTATAATATAGCAGTATAGCTTATAATGGTGTGTTATAATATATAATAATATAGCTTATAATAAAGCAAACTTATAACACTGTCTTATGTGGTTACAAAGCCAAATCTGAGAAATATTTAGAACAATTCTATTCTAAACCAGAGAGGGCAAAAGGACATCACAGAATATAAAGTTTCCACATGTCCTTCAAAGCGGCAAAATGATAGCACCAGCGTACTATGGCGAGTTACGCATATAAAATATAATAGCTAAAGAAACCACTGGAAAAATTATATAAAGAGATATATCTAATGATATAGAATTCTAAAAACGTGTTCAAGCCATAGCCCCCAGGAAGGTGGGAAAAAGAAAATGTAAGCCAGCCAAAAATGACATCCTTCCACTGTGACACATCAAGAAGGTTGTTAACCGTACATGGACTAAATATGTGTAATAAAAATGGAAATTGGCCAAGTGGTTAAAAATGTCCGATTTGCATGCTGTATATAAGAAACGGACTTCAGATATAATCGTGTAGGTTGAAACTGAAAAGATGGGAAACTCCCTTATGCAAATGTGAAGCAAAGGAGAGCAGGAGGGACTGTGTGCCTAGGAGCTAACGTTGGAGAAGTGATAGGTACGAGTGCCGAGAAAAATACAATCACAAAAGGGGCAACACCAACCCGAAGTGCACATACACAGGAGAACTGCAAAATATGTGAAGCAAATATTGATGAAACTGAAAACAGAGGAACAGGGAGGGACTAGCACTTCTCTCAACATTAGCAATATTTCTTAGCCGGACTCTGGGAGACATTATCAGCTTTGGAGTTCACCAGTGCATGCACTTTACTCCCTGGGTACCTATGGGAAACTCCAAGAGCCTTCTATTTCTTCTGGAAACAGCATCACACACACAAGGGTAGTTACCTACTGCTATTATTTGCTTGTTTTTGTTGTTACTTTTACAGTTTCCTACATGTACGCATGCTTTGTACAACTTTATATATGTATGCAATATATTTTGATCATATTCATTCCTTATTACTTTCTTTCCAATTAGTCTCTCTCCTATTTTCATGACTCTGTGTGTGTGTGTGTGTGTGTGTGTGTGTGTGTGTGCGCGCGCGCGCTGGGAATGGAATCCAGAGCCTACCATTGAACTACACTTTCAATTTTTATCACTGTTTTCTCCAAATTAAAAACATTCCATCCTAAAGGGAAGAGAATTATCATAAGACTCAGAGAGCCCAAGAAACTCACAAGGCTCAAGAGGCCCTTCCCCACAGTTCAGCAACTGCTGGAGGAGAGCCTCTGAAAAGGAGCGAAAAGGTGGTCGGGAAGTCTAGGTATGTGGCTTCTGAGTCGTTACCCACACTTGTGTGGACTCTGGTGATGCAGCTGCTTTTGAGTCTCTTGTGTTCTGGAAGTGAGCCCTATCCCATGACCCTGTAAGTAAGCCCAATAAACTGACTGGTTCACCAAGCTAGGCTCACAGGTAACTGTTCCTTTGGAACTGTCTATCTGTACTGTGTCTGGGGTGAACAGAAGTTTGTTCACATCTCCTAGGAAGTCACACAACCACTCATTCCCCTTCCACTGTCCTGATGCTATTTTCTGTTAAATTTATTAACATATCTTCTTAAGAATTTGCTATCACATTTCAGATATTGCAGAACAACCTGGTGAAGGAAGGCTACATGATAATGCATTGGCCTGAGTGGGTCTGTCTTATGGAAAAAGACTTTGTGAACAGTAGAGCAGTTTAAATATACTTGTTTTGCCTTTCAAGCTTCAAAGCTGCCTAGGACCATGGGAATCTACTAGGTCTTGGTAGATAACAGGGGCTAAAAGAATTTTAACAGAGGCTGCGGAAGAAATTGTTGCATGGTTAGGAGATGGGCAGTTATCTTTTGAAATATCTCCTACCTCAAATATTCAGAGATGTGCATCTCTTTAAGGAACTTAAGTTGCTTTGTCTGGGCAGTGGGCAATCTAAACCACATCTGTTCAGCATATGTTCACTCCAAAGGCTAAGTTTGATACTAAAAATGTTTTTTTCCCTTTTACTATCTGCACTAAATGTTAGGGATTGAAGAAATGGAGATACTAACATCTAATTCAGAAATTCAGAAATCTTAAGCTTAAGCAGGAGCAGATGCCAAATCAACAGCTTCACTTTCACCTGAAAACCCTTTAACAGTGGCTAAACTAGACCCTACTCAGACTACTTCCTGGTTTATCTCCAGTGTTGCTCTTGGGAATCCCTCTAAGGACAAGACTCCTCTTCCACGAAAAGACTCCACTCAGTCCAAGAAAGGCTTTCAAGTCAATTTCTTCTCCAAAATCCATGACTAACTAGAGATAAAGATTGTGGTAGAGACTTATTGACCAAAAAAAAAATAAATAAATAAATAAAATAAATAGGGGGTTTAGAATTAAAGGAAATTTCTTCTCTTCTTACTGATAATATCCCAATATAAACCAGCCAGATAAACAAATGTAAGAACATACAACAGAGAAATATTTAGCAGACATTAAACAGAGAGCAGGAAGGAAAAGACCTAAACCAAATGACCCTTTCACAAGGGTCACACGTCAGATATCCTGCATAGCAAATATTTACAGTATGATTCATAACAGTAGCAAAATTACAGTTATGACATAGCAATGAAATAATTGTATGGTTGGAGCTCATCACAACATGAGGAACTGTGTTGAAGAGTCACAGCATCAGGAAGGTTGGGAACTACTAGCTTAAACAGAGGATAGATAACTGCACATGGCTGACAGTGCAAGAGAGTTTCTTTAGTTCATCTATTTGAGCTCAGAGAATCATGCTTAAATATAGTTAAATATGAGCTGAGAAACTTTGGTCTTCACTTTTGAAAATAAAGCTCAGAACTGTCAATTTCTTCACAATAAAGGCCAGTTATGAAGCAAATAGTCAACCTCGGTGTTTGAGAAACATGAGTGAGCATATGAACCGACTAAGGAACTCTATCTAGTAGGATTGCCGAGGCCTGTTCCCCAAAGCTCAGTGAAAAGGGCTTAATCTGAATGTATAAATGATCTTTTTATCAAATCCTGGCTCAAATGGTTAATAGATCACAATCTGACTGACCATTCTGGATATATCTGCCTTTCTTTTCTATATTATAAAAAGAGCTTATGGCTTATCACCTGCAAATTCATCCTCTGGTTTTATCAAGACCTGCTGGACTTTTTCTAGCATGTGATCACAGCTGGCTACTTTCTAAGGGGCCATGCCTCCTGAAGTCCCGTCTCTTTGATAAACAACTTTGAGACAGGGTCTGAAAGGGCACATATAATTCAGGTATTTGTGAGTCAAATGCATCAGACACTTCATGTGTATTAAAGATATGTGCAAGTATGTGTGAGATGAAATTACTATGGTTGTCTAGTTTCCTTTTCGTTGTTGTGTTAAAACATTCTGACCAGAGCAGTAAGAGGAAACTTAAGGGAAATGGTTCATTTCATCTTACACTTTCAGGTCACAGTGCATCACCAAAGGAATCACATCAGGAACTCAAGCAGGAACCTAAAGGCAGGACTGCTTATTGTCCCATGTAGCATTTCCTCTGACAAGGGAACTCACTGAAGCGGAAGAAGTGTAGCAGGAACCATAGAGGATGCTGCCTGCTGGCTGTCACACACCTCTCTGGCTCGCACACAAACTCATGCTTAGCTAGCTTTCTTGCGTAGTCCAGGACCTCCTGCCTAGGAATGGTGCTGCCTACAGTGGGCTGGGCCCTCCTCCTAAGGCAATCTAGACATTCCACCACAGAATGTCCATGGACCAACCTGATAAAGAAAGTCAGTCAGTTAAGACTCCTGTTTTTTAGGTGACAGTAGGCTGTGTCATGTTGACAGTTAATGTTAACCAATGTTATGTAATTCGTAATTTTTTATAAATTGTATTTTTCTTGTAAGTATTCTACAAATGTATGCTAGAGAAACATGCTCTCGAGTGACACAAAACAGGAGGCAAGCTGAAGGGGACGGCTCACTTGGTAAAGTGCTTGCTTTGTAGGTGGGGGACACACGTTCGATGCCCAGGGTCCATATTTAAAAGCCAGGTGTCACACTGCTCAGGTGTTGTTGCAGTGCCGGGGAAGCAGTCACAGGTGGATCACTGCTTGCTGGCCAGCTAGCCTGGTCCAGTCAGGTTAGCCCCAGACGGTCTCAAAAAAACAAAGTCTCCATAGCTGTCCTCTGCCGCATGTGGTTGCACGTGACCCATGAGATGCATGTTGCACGTGTATGCAAGACATAGATGTCATATTGATTTTTTTCCCTAGCACAGTACAACTGCTAATACTGTTAAAGAGAGATCAAAAGATTTAAGAATGAGATTTTGTGACTAAATTTATACTAACGTAAACTTAGATTATGGAAGATGGGTCACTATTTTAAGCTAAATCTGTGAACTGTTGTCTTTAATCCCTTCTAGTCTTTGACCAGAAAGAGTTAATCACTTTTACAGAGGCATAAACAGCCAAAGCCCTTTACATCTCAGGCCTGTGAAGTGTGCTTCCCCTCACTTAATCAAAAACTTGGAGCTGAGTACCTTTCCTCAGATCACCAGAGAACAATGCCTCTCCATTCACATCACAGCCTGGGACCTGACCCTCTTTCATCCAAAGTGTCCTGGGAAGGAGGCTGAACAGTACAGTCCTATCCTCGTTCACTTGTCCATCTGGGCATTTCCCCCAAGCAAAAGTACCTTCCAGCAAAGCCTTTCATTTCCGAAGGCAACATTACACAATACGTGTTTTCTGTTACCCCCACCACTCTTCTCATCTGCTTCTCCTCATTAAGCATTTATGAACACTCTTAAAATCAAGATGACCTTTTCCCAGGTTTCCACATAACTCACAACCTCTTTACCGGCTGTAAGAGCTGCAGACTGGAAAGAGCATTCAATGGAGGTTGGGAGACCTGGATTCTGACCCTGTGGCCAACACTAACCTGCCAGTTACTCCTTCTTTCTGTGATGTAAGAGATTTAGAATCGGTCGTGCTACTCTGTGGAACACAGCTCAATGTCCATCCACTTGGAAGCAGATCATCCCCTGTACCAGAGTAATGAGTCATCTGCTCGTTCTATGTTTCCACTGTGACCTCCCTGTGACACCCCCCCCACACACACACACAACACATACAGTAGGTGATGCTTCAATGCTGCATGTCCTCCTGGTACTCATTCACCAGCTCCCAATTCATGGTACACTGATTCTTTGCGAAGCAAATTCTAAGTGATAGCCCATCTCACCTGTTGGAGAAACTATAACGTCCCCAGTATTTTTTCATGCTGAAGTGTTAAATAAGTTAATACTAAACTTACATTTAACATTATTCATTACTAAGATATCCATTCTTTGGCAAGAAATACAAAATAAAACTATAATTTGGACCTTTTTTATGAGGAGTACATAATAACTCATTTGGGGCAATGCTGAGGATAAGACAGGTAAAGCATTTTAAACTCTACAGAAAAATGCAGCCCTTTGTGAGTTTTTTTTTTAATAGAAAATAAAATTTCTCCAAATTTCCCATATATTTTCTTATGCCTTTTGTATTTATGTTGGCTTTTTTAAAAAAAAAAAAAACCAGATCAGAACTGATAGGACCCCACAAATGAAGAAATAGCCACATTTTAGCATAAAACTTAGAAACAGTCAACCATTGGTTATATCAGCTCATTTTTACAGATGTGTTTGTCACTGTGATTTTATCCTATATGCATAAGGATACATAATTTTCTAGAGATTTTCAAACATTTTGTACTACAAAGTTTTCTACCCATCTGTTATGGCTAGTTTTATGTCAATTTGACACAAACTAGATTTATCTGCAAAGAGAAACCTCAGTTGAGAAAATGCCCCCACCAGACTGTCCTGTGGGCAAGCCTGTAGGGCATTTTCTTCATTGGTCATTGGCAGTGGGGGAAGGACAGCTCACTGTCAGTGGTGCCATCCCAGGTCTGGTGGTCCTGGGTTAAGTTATAAGGCAGGCTGAGCCAGCCATGGGGGAATAAAACAGTAAACAGCATTCCTTCAGTTCCTGCCCCCAGGTTCCTTCCCTGACTTCCTTCAGGGATGGACTGTGATATGAAACTTTAAGCTGAAATAAACCCTTTCCTCCCCAAGTTGCTTTGGTCATGGTGTTTCATCACAGCAATAGAAACCCTAACTAAGACATGATCTACATATTTATTGAGTACCTATTACGTGCCAGGCACTGGGAATAAAATGGCTAAATGGGACTTCTACATAATTAAGTACAAACAAGAATATCAATAAACGTCTACAGTGTATAGCAACGTTGGGTGATTTACTCAGTCAGCTATTACACAAGCACTACACTGAATATTAAAGATGTACTGGGAAGCAGAAATGTGGTGTATATGAGAAGAGAGATGATGCAAAAATAAAATAGTATGTGTTGTGTCAGGTGGAGAGAAGCGGCGTGGACAGGAAAAGGGCAGATCTGGGTGGAATAAGGGCTTTAGAACAGTGGTTGCTACTTCAAGTGTGTCATCAGGAGAGACCTCTGAGCAGACACCGGAAGGAAGGAAGGGGTGGGGGGGTGAGTACAGTTTTGGGGGAAAGAGGGATTCAGGGGAGATGGAAGAGCAAGAATTAAGAGCATCTCAGGCAGGAACATGCTTTAAAGGTCCAGGAAACAGCAGCAGCCCTCATGTGGTTGGGGGCAGGTCAAAAAGGAGTCAGAGACAGTAGGTCTTAGGTTATGCTGTGCAAGCCACAGCCGCTCCTCTTCAGTGAGATGGAAACCTATTTGCAATTGAGCTGCTAATGGGCTGCCCTGTACCTTAAACTGATCAGCCTAACAAAAGTCACATATTTACCCATTGGGATAAGCACAGCACTACAAACGAAAACAGAGAAGAAAGTTAGGGAGCTAATACATCAGCAGAGAGCAGAGTGTGTTTTAAAAGGGTGAAGTTTTGGGTGGAGGGAGTGACTATATTTGGTATATACTCTGACACAAGAGATCACAGGATGACTGGTTGACTGGATGCAATACAAGAGATGTGGGGAAGTCTGAGAAGTCTCAAACAAAAAGAAACTATGGGAACAACACCTTCATATACTGAGGACAAGGGCAGAATGGCCAGTTGCATTTAGGAAGAGTATAGAAAAAAAAAGATTCATAGGAGTTAATAAAACTTTATTTGGAGGAGGCTATGAACAAGGATTTTTTTTTTTAAATTTCCAGCTGACCAGGTACTGTAAACCAAGACAGAGGCAGATTAAAAAGAAAGGATGATGTGAGAACCACAAGTAGCCAGCTAGGTGTGGCTTTGACAGAGTTGTGGTCCTGAAGAGCCTTTCATGTGCACAAAAGAGTGTGGTGTTTACAACAGCCTGGTTATATATACAGACTTCCGGAAGTGGTCTAGATGAAGCTCATAGGAGGCATCTCCTTTCATAATCCAATATAAATATCATTTTCTGTCCTGTGAAATGCTTATTTCTATCATCTTACGTGACCTTAGAAACTCCTGGCACTAGGCACCCCTTTGTTCTTGATCTAATGCCCACCACTGTGTCCCTATTGTTCCAGGCACCAATGTCAGTTATAGGGGGAAAGCAGGTGATACGGAGCACTGTGCTTCTTGGGGAGGAGCAGCGTGGAGATTGGGATGGAGCATAAGGCAGTCTCTTCTTTTTACTTTGTTTCTTAAAGAAACAACATCAACAACAAAACTTGGCTAATCCTGTCAGAAGAAAACGTACAACTTTGAACCTCTAAATAAAAAAGTGAAGACTCATGCTCCCCGCAGTTTTCATTCATTAGATTTTCCTCCAGATAAACAGAAAACACCTGTTTCAGATGTGCCCACACCATTGGTTTCATCTTCCCCAAAGAAGCCTCCCCTGGTTCTTTCCACTTATTGCTCAAGGTACCCTCACCACCACCAAATACCTGGGTCACTCACTCAGTGGTTTTGTACGGTTAACTGCATGGAGCTCAGTGTTTGCAGCTGGGCTCATTCAGGACTATGAGGTTTCTAAGCAAGTCAGCTTATGCCTTTTGCAGCAATACCAATTTAAGAAGGAAAAAAAGAGGCAGAACAGTGCATTACCTGTGGGAGGAATCTGCACATGAGCACTTTATGAGATGATTCAAAAAAGGTACAGAACTGAATTTGGGTATCTCAGAATCTGCAGCTTGAGGATTATCTGTTCCTCCCTCTGGCTTTCCTGAGCAGTTAGTCGACTCCTACTAAGAAGGACCTAAGCTTTTTAGCCCATTGATTTCCACATTAGTTGCTCATTTGGCCTCACTGAGGAAGCTTTTTAAAGGAACATGTTCCGGGTATTCTGACTCAGAATCTTTAAGAATGGGTTCAGAGTTAGGAGCTCTTGAGTGACTAGGGAGATCAGCCAGGTCACACACACTGGGTTTCCCCCATCTCAGAACCCGGATAGTAGGAATTTATGTGTGATAATAAAACAATGGCAAACAACAAATGCTGCCTCCAGACCTGGCACCTTGATGAAAGACTAATTCACAAAGGGCGACACGGTATTTGCTTAGAATAGGTCTTCTATCTCTTACTTTTCTTTTCGTGACAGTCTCACTCTGAAGCCCAGGATGACCTCGGACTCATGGCAATTCTCCTGCTTCAGTCTACTGAGTACTGGAATTACAGGTATGAGCCATCATGCCCAGGGTAGAGTGGGTCTGAGAGGGGTAATAAGTCACAGACTCCAACCTCAAAGCTAAAATGAACAACTGGTCTGGAATACTGACTTCATCAAGGGTGTCTTAGGGTTTGGTTTCTATTGCTGTGAAGAGGCATCATGACCAGGGCAAATCTTATATAAAAAAACATTTAATTGGGTCTGGCTTACAGTTTCAGAGGTTTAGTCCATTATCATCATGGCGGGAAGCATGTGGCATGCAGGCAGACATGGTGCTGGAGAAGAGTGCTCTCTGTCTCTCTCTCTGTCTCTCTCTGTCTCTCTGTCTGTCTGTCTCTCTTTCTCTTTCTCTCTCTCTCTCTCTCTCTCTCTCTCTCTCTCTCTCTCTCTCACACACACACACACACACACACACACACACACACACACATGTCTGCACGGATATCACTTTCCCACACTGCTAAGTTAATTAGCTCATCAAATTCAAATTATTAATCCTCTGATTACCTGGAAAAACAAGCCTCTGGACTCCCACTTAGGGCGAAGAAATAGGAGTTTGTCACAATAGTACAGATGAGTGAAAGGAATAGCATCAGCTGAAATAGCCCCATGGCCTCTCTCCTCTGTGTACTTTGTTTATACATAATCCATGTGGTTGTGGTCAGAATCAGAAGCCAGGGTAGACAAAATTAACAGTCAATTTAAGCATCAGATTATGTTGGATTAAAAGCAAAGAATGGTCATCACCTCAAGAAACAAGCAGTTCAGAAGACATTATCTGAGTTCAGACTAGGGGCCACCAGTATTTTCAAGGTGCTCTTCGATGTGGGGGAGGCCCTGGATTATTCACCAAATTAGTCAAGGAGGCTCAACGATACAAGTCCTCCATATTAGCACGTGCCATAAACCGAAAGGGGGAGGGAGACCAAGAGGGACCACGCCAGCCTGCACGAGGAACCGAGAGTTGAAACGGACCTTGAAGCATGGGCAAAGCATTTAATCAGCAGAGATGGGGGGAAGATATGGTCTCAGCAGCAACTTGAGCTTTATCTGGGGAAAAGCTACCCCAGCCTGTAACAGGTAGCTCGTATATTCAAGATACCGGAGCATGCCCAGGCTCCCTGGCAGCTGCCCTTCTCAAACAAGAAACCTGGAGCGGCACGGGTCTGCTCGCCTCACCACAGCTGGACTCTCCAACAGCAGGCACAACACAGCCGGCGACGCAGCCCTCAGCAGGCAGCAGTTCTGCCAGGGGAGGAGGTGGGAGGCAAAATAAGACAATCCCCTCCTTGTCTGTTCTGGGATCGGTGGGGAATGATCTGCCGGTCCCCAACTTCACGTGCCACATGGTTAGTCTGAAGGCACACTCCTAGATCAGCTTGCCCTGTGGTCATCATGCCACTTACCTACTGTGAGAAGGAGGATCAGAAAGCCAGAGGAGAGGAAACAGCACTGAAAATTATTTCAACCCTGGGATTCTAGGAGCAAAGTTAGCAAAGGTGGAAGATGTTGGGCTGAGATATCTAGTGTTATATATTACAGGCTAGTGAGAAGACATAGCAATTCCTGGATGGTTTACAATTCCAGGTTGTTTACTGTGTGCATTAGATTCACTCTCTTTTTAATTCTTTACTGTAGTGCTACACTATCACTTCCATTTTATAAACGAGGACACCGAGGTATAGACAGGATAGTTTCATACAGCTTTTAAATGAGGAGTCAGATTTTAAACCTGGGGTGCTGACGCCAGAAGACCCACATTATACTGGGATTGAAACGGTCTGGGCTGCAGCGGGAAGTGCCTGAGTTATCCTTTCATTTCACCCAACAGAGGAAGGTTTTCCCATCCTTCCTCCTCTTCACTGATTCCAACCTGATGACTCCTGTATTAGCATCAGTTTTACAAGAAGAAAATGTAACTGCTAATCCAGTACATTCTCTTTGTTAACAGTGTCATCTTTGTGACTCCAGAAGGACTATCCCAAGCACCATCTCCTTATTGTGACTGTGAATACTTAATTTCAGACCCTCTGATGCAAAATGTCAGCAAGTATTGGCTCCCTTAGCCTCTCTGTACCCTCATTCCCAGCACCACTCCAGACATGATCTTAGGAAGAAAGGCCATGCAAAGTGAACAAGATGTGTACTGCTCCTATGCAGTGTTGGAACTGACCCTGAAGCCTGGGTCTGGTGGCTTGAGTCACTGATAATGAAGGCAATGAATTTCCAAAGCACTCAAATGACTTCAGGTTTCTGACTATGCTTTACACATATACCTATATGTATATTTTATTTACTTGGAAGTTTGTCAGAGTCTAGCCATGGGTAGAGAATAAAGCCCATGGTGTGATATTACTATAAAGTACAAAGGCATCAGACACTGGCTATCTAGTGCAAAGAGTGAGGAATGAAGGGGCCATAGGAATCAGCCCAGACCTTTCTTACTGATTTGTGAAAACTGAACCCCATGGCTTGCCTGACTTGCAGGACAAGACACACCGTGCCATGTTCAGGATGTCAGTGCATGTGGGCTTGATAGTATTTAAATTATTACAGTTAAATCTATGCTAGGCTTGTTTGAGTCCAATTTTAAAGTTTTGAGAATTTTTTATTCATTTTTGTTTTTTTGTTTTGAGACAGGGTATGACATATAGTGCAGAAAGTCTGGAAATGCACAATCCTCCTGCCTCAACCTCCTGAGTAGTGGTATCATAGGCACATGTCATCATGCTCATGTCTGGCTGTCAAGACACGTACTCATTGTTTTTCTGGAGTACCAATGAGTTTAGTTAGGGTTACCTACAGGAGCATGGGGGACTTACCAGTGACTATTCTCCCCTCTCTGGTAACCTTTAACCACAAGTGGCTCATTTCTAAACATAACCAGCAGATAGGTCCTGGGGGCACATATACCACTAAACAGTAGGCCAAGTTAGAACTGGGCCTATATAAGTAAATGCAAGATCCAACTTGGGTATAAATGTAAAGTCAAGTAATTATAAAAGTAAAAACCTTGGCCAAATGAAATGCAGCTCTGAAACTGCACTCAACAGACTGTTGTAGTGAGGATCAAAAGTTATTATTGTTATTATTTTTAGTAGCACTCTTATGGGGAATTCACATATGGCTCAGGATGAGTTCTGCTATTATCTGTGAAACTCTTTCTAGACTCCTGGAAAACACTTCACTCTCATTCCCACCAGCTACATGACGAAACCTAAAGTATCTATTATATGATCAGAACTATGGCCACTACATACTTTCCAAATGCTCGGTGGGTAGCAACTCTATAAACTCTTCTCTCAAAGACATCTTAAAAAACGCTCTGCTTCTCAAAGTTCATACCTGCTCACATTTGGAAGTATAGAGCTACATCTATTTTGCAGTATAAGGAAGTTCAACACTAAAGGACTAGTGTCACAGCTTATGAAAGAAAATCAAATCTCACATCCCCAAAGAACAGAAAAATGTAATTACCAAATACATTTCTTGAGCATTGACAAGCAAACACTGCATATATACATTGTATATTTATATATATATGTACACATATATATGTAAGTATATGTATGTGTATGTGCTATATATATAAAGAGTCAGAGTACTCAAAATGTAGAATTCTATTGGGTGATGAGTAAAACAAACCCCTAGACATAATCACCTGCAAAGGAGGCAGGAAGACAAGCACAGGGTGATGGGGGAGGGGCAGGTGGAGGTAGAGGCACAATGGCAGGAACTGGCTAGCCACTGTCTAAACAGGTCTTTTCTTCCTGGATACAACCCAGCTCCTTTTCCAAATGACTTTCAATTAGATGTGCCATGCAGCACAGCAGCACTTAAGCAGAAGTGATACAGGTTGTTCCCAAGTTGGTCAAGGAAGAGAAAGGAAGATGTCTCTTTTGGTTCTCTCCATCTTCCAAATGAAGGCAGAGGCCTCATAGGCATTCTAAACATAGAGCGCTCTGAGATTTTAGAGGTAAGTAGAAGGTTTGAGTCTCCAGATGATTCTCTGATGGGCTCCTGACTCTAGCAACACCCACACTTAGCCCTTACATCAAGGAAGAAACAAACCAAATTAAGGGGAAGGTCACTGAAAGATGTAGGGTTTTGTTTTTACATTAGCTGGCATTATTCTAAAAACCACATACCTAAGCTTAAAAATAAACCAGTTTTATTGAAATATATTGTTAATATTTGTAATCCAGTGGTTCCCAGGACATTAACAGAGTTGTGGCACCACCAACTCGATTTAAGTAAATCTAGAACATTTTTATCACTCCAAGAAAACCATTAATAGTCTCTCTCTATATTCCCCAAATCCTCCCAGCAGCCACTAACTTACCTTCTGTTTCTATAGATTTGCCTGTTCTGGAAATTTTCTATAAATGAATGAAATGATATAACATGTGGGTGTAGCAAGAATCTTAAAAGGTCTTATTAATAAAAACAAACCCAGAGTCAGGTATTGGGGTGAATGCTGAAAGATCAGAGAAACAGAACCAGCCACAGCTAACCTCACCTCACCAATTCCTCAGCCGATCTTGTTTCCTCAAACTGGAAGCCTCTGAGTCTTCACCCAGATGAATCTCAGCTATACTGCTGCTAAAAGCCTAAAAGCTTAACCAAGCTCTAGTTCCTGGTCCTCATGCCTTATATACCTTTCTGCTTCCTGTCATCACTTCCTGGGATTAAAGGCGTGTGTCACCATGCCTGACTGTTTCCAGTGTGGCTTTGAACTCACAGAGATCGGGATGGATCTCTGCCTCCGGAATGCTAGGATTAAAAGTGTGTATGCCATCATTTTCTGGCCTCTATATCTAGTGGCTGTTCTGTTTTCTGACCCCAGATAAGTTTATTAGGGTGCACAATATATTGGGGGACACAATACCACCACATGTGGCCTTTTGTGAGGAGCTTCTTTCACTTGACACATTTTCAAGGCAGAGCTGCTCTGTGGCCTACATCCATGCTTCCATCTTTGGGTTGGGAATAAGATTCTATCCTTTGGATCCATCACATTGTACTGGTTTAGTAACTACTTACTATCTCATGTGTAACCTTTCATGATCTGCTTCAGTTTCTGTAAAATATCTTACGCTTGGAAACAGCCACACTAAAGAGGAGAGTCACTGAAAATCCTGCCTCCCAAGAGCTGGGATTCAAAATGTGTACCACTACCGCCTGGCTCATCCATCCATTCTTTGTGTCACCCACCCAAGCTTTTACTTTCCACTCACGCTAAATGTCTACTGGTTGACTCACGCTCAAGGTTCAGGGGTCATGGCTATCCAGATCTTACCAAACACAGTTATCTCCACTGAAAACACGGAGAAAACTTGAAACCACTGTCAGAGCCATCGATACAAAGTCTCCGAGCATGGGGGATGGGGAAAGAAATCTCACACATGGTTTCAAATCTTTAATTCATGAGTTAAAGAAAAACGAATTCACTGTAACCAATTAGCTTGGGAGGAACCTCTGTAAAAACACATTTGGGGAGGAAGTCAAGGAATTAAATCTAATATAAACATATAAACACAAAGGAATTAAGTAGAAATTAAGTATTGCTGGGTCAGGGGAAAAAGTTCATTAAAGGAGTCACCCCTCAATATTTTTCCAAAGATAAATGCCAGCTGTTCTGAAAATTATTAAATCTTAATGACCGAATGAACTTGCTGTTACTTTTCTAGCATATGTGTGGCTGGGGGAATGGGATTCACCTGAGCCTGGAAGTCTCAAAGGACATGATGGGTTTAGAAAAATGGAAGTTTTTTCTAAACACATCTTTAGAGAAGTGTTTTTCCTATAAGGAAGAATCAGGGATAAGTCAGGAAGATGAAAAACAGTATAGGGCTCCGTCTATAAAGCAACCAATGTGGGGAGCCCATGAATTAATTTAAACTTATAAACCAGGAAGAGACAAACAATATTATATGGGTGGACAACTTTTAAAATATAATCATGAAAACACATACCATGAAAGAGAATAACAGAAAATGGGCATGTACATATCAGCTGCCCCACAGTTGTCTAGATGCCCCACTTTGCTTAGATGTTTTGTTTTTATTTCTTAAACTTTTCACTAATGTGCAAGGCAATAGGCTTCATGTGATATTTCATGCATGCACGTACCACACAGAGAACCTCTCAGCTCATCTCACGTGATCCTATACCTCCACATACAGGCACGTGTTTGCATAACATGACCTATTTTCACAGCAAAATTAACAATATTTTATTGGCATCATGGAACCAGGCAGGCTTGCTCTCAACTGTCTTGAATTGCACAAACACCTAGTTTATAGTATATTTGCTCAACTCAGAACCCCATTACATTCCATGCTGCATTAGCTTATAACAAGTCCTGGGAAATATTAATGTAGCGTATCCTTTCTTTACCTTCTTTTATACCATTTATGGAGAAAACCTGGTATATCCCATGGGGACTGTGTAATATCCTACATTTGTCTGTCTGCTGGCTTCCTTGTTGGTGTCATTTAATTTTTCTTCCATTTTTTAAAATTTCCTTTAAATGAGTAGTTTACTCTAAAAGGCCAAAATATAGATTCAGTTAAAATATTTTTAAATATATATTTATTTTATGAATGTTTTGCCTACATGATGTATATGTTCCACATATGTTCCTAGTGACTGAGGAGGCCAGAAAGCATCAGATGACCTAGATCTGGACCAGGTGGTCATTATATACCCAAATGTGGGTCCTGCAAACCAAACTTGGGTCCTTTTGCAAGAACAACAAGTGCTCTTAACTTGAGCCATCTTCTCCAGCCCCTCAGATTCAGTTTATTTATTTATTTATTTATTTATTTATTTATTTATTTATTTATTTAAGGTAAGACTACTTCTCAGGTGGCATTGCATATTTTATTTTGTATTCCATTGAGAGATATTGACTAGTTGATTCATGAGTCTAGTTGACACACTCCTAGTCATCTAGTTGACTTGTTCACAGGGATGTAAAGACTGACATGCTTTATTTTCAAGAAAACAACTCACTAGAACCTTGTGATGATTAACTGTGGTAATCCTAGGCAGCAGTGGGAGGCAGCATCACAGAACTCCAAGAAGGATGAAGTAGATGGGAGAGCAGGCAGGAATAGTAGGCAAATGGAGGATTCAGATCCAAAAATAATCCTGAGGGCCTAATGTTGTTGATCAGTGGTAGAGTGCTTCTCTAGTAAGCGTGAAGCCCCGAGTTTGGTCACCAATACTGCAAAAGTAATGAATGAATAACTATATAAACTTCAAATGTAATGCTCTATAAAAAAGATATGAGATAGAAATAATTCTGCAATGGATTATTGAAAGATTGGAAATATACAAGAAGTTTTCATGGGTGATAAGAATCAAGGTGAGTAAGCAGGTGATGAGGATACCAGACTACAATACAGGATCCACAACAGTAGATAATTAGATATTTTTGCTCAATTATGAGTCACCAATGCCCAATACAGTGCTTAGCACAGAGTACATATTCAATAGATATTTGTTAAATATATGTATTAACATTTGGTTGAGTGGTTGGTTATATGATGCTGGGAATTCTAAGGCAGGGAACCAGTTGGGTGTTCACACTTACTAGAGATCAAATAGCTAGGGAAACACAGACCTTTCTTCAAATCTGGTTTGCCCCTAGTGATAATTAATGGTGAATACCTTAGGCAAATGCTTAGCATTAGAATAAATCTCCCAAACAATACAGCCTAAGAATGGCTAGCAAAAACCCAAATGAATCTAATTTTATTCCTTGGGAGGCATACTTGGATTATAGGGGTATAATAATCAATTTTGCAGAACAATTGGGTTTTTGTTTTGGGGTCTCCAAGAGGAAGTTTCAGGAAGTTCCTAGAAACGATGATAATGGGAAGAGTTATGCTTAACCAATGATAGCGTTTCCTAGGGTAAGGTCAGTAACATTAAGAACAATCTACCAACAAAGCCAAAGCTAGTGTTTTAAAAAGTTAAAAACATCAAAAAGTAATCCCATGGCCAGGATAAGAAAAAAAAGCAATCATGTAAATTGCTAAAGTCACAAGTATAAGACAGAATATCTTGGGCAGATTTAAGGGTAATAAAGGAACATCACAAATAACTGTGCTCCAAATTCTGATATTCAAGACGAAATGGAACAATCCCTTTGAAAGGTGTAACCTGCCAACACTCAAGAAGATAAAGATAATCTGGACAGGTACATATATTTTAAAGAAATTGAACTGGCAATTATTAAGTTTCAAAAAAGAATACATCATTGACCAAACAGACTCACTAGTGAAATCTACTGAACATTTAAGAAATCATATCAATTCTTTACAATCTATTTCACAAAATAAAAGTAGATGAATGATTCTCAATTCATTTATAAGGCCATAATTAACCAAATACCCCAAATAAGGACTTTATATAAAAAGACCTCTACAAGCCAATATTTCTCACAAATAAAGAATTTTAAAAAAACCCTCAATTATATAGCAAATGTAATCAGACCCTGTATAAAAAGAATTCCGTGTGGAATTTATACCAAATATGTAAGAAACTGAGACAATACGATCCATTATATTACCACCCTACAGAAAGCTCACAGGATCATGTTAACAGATTTGAAAAGAGCATCTATCAAAATCCAATTCCTGTTCATGAAAAACAACCTCCAGGAAACCAGGGCTGAAAGGATGTCTCCTCAATTCAATGAAGGCCATCTACAAACCCCACAGCCAACAAACCATCTTGCTTAATGGTAATATACTTCAAAGTTTTCCACTAAGATCAGATACAAGGCACTGCTCACTTTCCCTTTGAACTTTGAACTAGAAGTATTTTCTAATGCAATAAGGCAAGAAAATAAAATAAAAGGTACACAACTGGAGAGGAAATTGAATCACCTGTTTTTGCGTGTCTTCAAGTTCAAGCATCCTATAGGAAGATTATAGCCGCAGGCTCATATCCTTCCAGGTGCACATTCATGAAAATGACAGGTACCTCATTCCAAAGCTCCCAAAGAACTTCAAAAATTCATTCTTATTAGGCTAGTTTGAGTAACACATGCTTTTCTGAGCCAATTGCTGTGACTGTTTTATTTTTATAGGCACCATTTACTGTTCTGCTTAGTCAGTTTTGCTACATATGCTCTGTGCTATGCACAGAATCAGGTAATTTCCATGGGGGAATTTTGAATACTCATTTTTAAAAAAGAGTAAATGCATCCTGGGAGGGCAAAAACAATAAAACATTCCTATTTTAGGCAGTATTTTCATAACTATCATATTGTCATTATTATCACAATCTCACAGATGAAAACCAAGCCAACAACAGGTTTGGTTAAAGCTACTCTTAAATAGTGTTATTTCATTTAGCTAGATTGTGCTCTAGACTAGCACAGCCATTTCTTCCTTCCAAAACCAAAAGAATTCTTCTCTCAGAAACAAGTGGATCTGTTTCTCAGGAAAAAGAGATGGTTTTGGAGGCAAACATAAAAGTATAACATTTTATTTTCCAATACGTCAGTTGCTACCCCAGATGTCTCTGAAACCAAAATGACAAGTGCAATGAGAGTCACCTAAGAAAGCTGATGGCTCCCGAGAGACAAAGCCGATGGCTCCCGAGGGACAATGATTTCCCATTATTCACATTGACTTTTGAAAAGATCCCAAGATTCAAACAGCAAGTGAGCTGGCAAGAGTGTGCTGAGGTGGGTCACTCCCAACCAGAGCAGTCACTCACGGCCATCCTAAAAATGAGACTGTGGCTGCTTGCTTCAGCATCTTTCCCCCCCTCCTTCCCTTCCTCACCATTTTGATGTTGGTTTCTTGATGTATTAAGATGGGGTCTTTTTCCCTCGACCCTCGCCCTTCACTACCCCCACTCATGTCCAGGCTGTTCATGTAGATCTCATTCCATTTCTCTGTCGTTGGGCGATCCCTGTGTCTTTCTTGGGGTCCTGTTTTCCAGGTAGCCTGCCTGGTGATGTGAGTAGCAGTCCAGTCATCCTTGTTCCACATCTAGTATCCTGTTATGAGTGAGTACATACCATGTTTGTCTTTCTGAGTCTGGGATACCTCACTCAGGATGATTTTTTCTAGATCCATCCATTTGTCTGCAAACCTCATGATGTCATTGTTTTTCTCTGCTGAGTAGTATTCCATTGTGTATATGTACCACATTTTGTTTATCCATTCTTCAGTTGAAGGGCATCTAGGTTGTTTCCATGTTCTGGCTATTACAAACAACGCTGATATGAACATAGCTGAACAGGTGCTCTTGTGGTGTGGTTGAGCATTCCTTGGGTATATGCCCAAGAGTGGTATAGCTGGATCTTGGGGGAGATGGATTCCCAATTTTCTAAGAAATCGCCATATTGATTTCCAAAGTGGTTGTACAAGCTTGCATTCCCACCAGCAGTGGAGGAGAGTTCCCCTAGCTCCACATCCTCTCCAGCATAAGGTGTCTTCAGTGTTTTTGATCTTAGCCATTCTGACAGGCGTAAGGTGGTATCTCAGAGTTGTTTTGATTTGCATTTCCCTGATGATTAGGGATGTTGAGCAATTCCTTAAATGTCTTTCAGCCATTTGAGTTTCCTCTGTTGAGAATTCTCTGTTTAGTTCTATAGCCCATTTCTTAATTGGACTGGTGAGTGGGAGATCCCAGCTGGATCAACAACAGAGAGGGAGAACAAGGAATAGGAGACCATGGTAAATGAAGACCACATGAGAATAGGAAGAAACAAAGTGCTAGAGAGGCCCACAGAAATCCACAAAGATACCCCCACAACAGACTGCTGGCAATGGTCGAGAGACAGTCCGAACTGACCTACTCTGGTGATGGGATGGCCAAACACCCTAATTGTCGTGCTAGAAACCTCATCCAACTACTGAGGGATCTGGATGCAGAGATCCATGACTAGGCCCCAGGTGGATCTCTGGGAGTCCAATTAGCGAGAATGAGGAGGGTTTATATGAGCGAGAATTGTTGAGACCAAGGTTGGGTAAAGCACAGAGACAAATAGCCAAACAAACGGAAACACATGAAATCTGAACCAATGGCTGAGGGGTCACCAACTGGATCAGGCCCTCTGAGTGGGTGAGACAGTTGATTGGCCTGATCTGTTTGGGAGGCATCCAGGCAGTGGGACCGGGTCCTGTGCTCATTGCATGAGTTGGCTGTTTGAAACCTGGGGCCTATGCAGGGTCCCTTGGCTCGGCATGGGAGGAGGGGACTGGACCTACCTGGACTGAGTCCACCAGGTTGATCTCAGTCTGTGGGGAAGGCTTTGCCCTGGAGGAGATTGGAATGGGGGGCGGGCTGGGGGGAAGGTGAGGGGGGCGGGAGGGGGGAGAACAAGGGAATCTGTGGCTGATATGTAGAACTGAATTATATTGCAAAATAAAAATTAAAAAAAAAAAAAAAAAAAAAGATGGGGTCTTACTCTATAGTCCAGGCTGTCCTGGAACTCACTACATAGCTCAGGCTGGCCTTTCAAGTGTTGGGAATAGAGGCACCATGTTGGGTTTCCTTCCAAGATTTCTTTCTTTCTTTCTTTTTTTTTTTTTTAAGCTGACCACTTTCTTTTCATAATAGAGACACTAAAATGAGTCCATCTTAATAAAAATACTTGTCTGGGTTGAACCTGACAGAAGCTATAACAATCTAGAATAAATTACTTGAAATAAATTTCGCCTTTGCTAAGATGGACTGGCAAACAGGACGAGAGTGCTGCGCTGAGTTCTGGTTGATTCCACTGGGCACCTCTCACTCTTGGCTTTCTCCTATCAGCTCAATAGGGCAGGAAGAGTAAACATGTTTACATTCTGTAAAGACAAAGCTCATGAGTACCAGGTTCATCTCCTGGTGCCTACACAGAGTACAGCAGCGTGTTGAATCATAATTAAATGAATGATGTCTTCAATTCAGAAGAGGAGCCCTCCTCTAACTTTTCGGATTACACTGTGACGTATCTTATTTCCCAGAATTCTAAGCCCAAATTTCAGTACGTTCTTCCCAGAAGGATCTCCTAGAGCTGTCTCATCCTTTGCTCTCATTTGGAAATGTGTTTACTGTCTCATTGTTTCCATGTATAGCTCTTGTCCTCAGTGGAACTTCACCTTTTGTGATTTGAGAAGCTTCAGTTCTGGCCACTATCCCATGACTAGTCAATTCTATGACACCTAAGCATGCAGTCCTTCAAAGCTAATCCCTTACTTAGTGTGGCCAATGCTTCCCTCCATAATGTGTTTATAAAAAGAAATTACTGGATCTAGTATAATTTCCTACTTGCTTTGCTTTTTTAATTTTTTTTTTATTTTTAGGATTCCAAGGCTGTATCTGCAACTGATGTAAGAAAAAATGGCAGATGACACATTAATGTTATAGAATTATAAGAATTATGATCTTAAGTCACAGAATGAGGCTTTGGTCAATTGTACACTTAGTATATAATGGTGGTTCTGTTAGGAGGTAAGGAAGGCAGAAAATTCCTGTTGCCTGGTGACTTCATACCATTATAATATCATAACACAGCCCATCACTCATGTACTTGTGATATGCTGGGATAAACAAGCCTATTGTGTTGCAAGTGGTATGTACACATCACATACACAGCTACACACTTGAGAAATGCCTGTGCTGCTGGTCTATGTATTTACCATACTCTATTCACCACCACTGCTTTGCTTTTTACTATCAGGCAGGATGTGGGGATTCATCGGCAGTAGCATCACACATCTAGTGTTTACTGGGTCTCTTGATTTCATCCTTTTCCCTGGGCTTGTTTTGATCTTGTGTTGTTTTGGTCACAGCACTCCCCAATCAGTCACATGTTGAGTACTCGCCATTCAGCCCTCATGTACAGTAAGATACACCATTTAGGTTTGTGTAGAGCACTATCACACACAGCAGTGGAATCATCACCCATGCATTTCCCAGGATGTATTCACTTTAGTAAATGATGGGCATCCTGGGTGCCTGTTTTGCATGCCATGTGCATTTCTTTAGATAGAGTCAAGTCAGGCACAGCTGCTCCTGATTCAGCCTCAATGACCTTCCTATGCACCCAACACAGTAACCATGGCTTGCTCTGGCTCATACTGTCACTCTCTGCCTCTAAGCAGATCTTAGTTGCAGGTGAAGCTTAAGTCCCTAGAGCATTTTATTAGTGTAGCTACAGAAAGGTCAAGGGATCTGAGTTCAAGCCCAGACGTGCCTGTATTAGCAGGTGGGGAGGAAACCTGAATGTCAGCATTGTACACCATTGTACCAGCCAGTCAGCAGTAACGCTTTTGTTTCCCAGTGATGTCCTTAGGGCCCTGTTTCAAGACTACTACATGACTATGACCATAAGAAACAGGAAACATGTTCTCAACCGCTGATATAATCTGAGCAGTTCTAGGTTTATCAGTTTTCGTTTATTGGGTTTGACTTTAATTTGATTGAAATCAGGTCTTCTGTCCCTGTAAGTTAGCTGCCTGCCAGTGTTCCCAGTTACTACAGTCTGTGCTCCCAGTCTCTGCATGCACTTCCTTTTCTGGCTGCCCCAGAGAGGCCCGCATGTGACGAAGTAGTGAGAGGGAGCATTAATTAATACTGGAGTAAGAGAAAAGATGGCCTGCCTTCTCCTCACCTCTTCTGAAAAGAAATCCAGTGTTTTAAATGCAGTCCCTTCTCTGAAACTCAGGGGTATTATTTACCATTTCCAGCGGGCAGGGGGAGAACAAACTTTGCTCCCCTTTAGCCCTGTGGAGAGGAAGTAAACAGAGCATTCCATCCAATGTGATTCACAGTTTCCCAGCTGCTCAGCCAGTGGGCCCACTGGAGACCGCTAAATCACTAGGATTTTCCCAAACACCCTGCAAGCCAGCTCCTCCCTGGTAAAGACAGGGCAGCTGAGAAATGGAGGGAGGGACCTGGGAGGGTTTGTTCTCCCAGACATGACTGTGTTCTTTCAGCTGCCCACCCTCTGATCGCTGACCAAACACGGTAAAGAAGGTTTGGGATGATCCACTGAAGTCCCCTTCTGCTACAACATGGTATAGTCCCCTAAACAACCCCAGAGACAGCACAGACACTGGGCCCTTCCTGACATGAAGTGCTGAAACAGAACTGTGCAGCCCATTCTGACGAACCACACTACCCCATGCTCCCCTACTCCCTTCCTCCTGGTCCAGTATCATTTTTTTCTTGTTTAGACTGTCTATTTATGCTAAATCCTATTGGTTTCTCTTTTTCTTTTTTTCCACATTATGCTGTTTCAGGGGGAATACCCCTCCCCCCACAAATGCCAAACATGAAAGCAACAGTTGGGGAAACTACATTTAGCAGCGAAGGAGTGGCTCCAGGCAATCTAGGATTGACTCTGGAACTTCAGTATTCTAGAAAACGGCAGATCACCACAGACAATTGTCCCGGGCCAGCCCTCACCCCTCAGCCTCTCACCCTCTTTCAGATCCCTGCTCCTTCAAAAAGCTCCCTTCCTTCTAGCAGGTCCTGGATAGAAATTGTTCACAACTTCATCTTCTAAAGCAAGTTGATGATTTTTTTCTCACTGCACCCCCTGCCCCCGTTATCCTTGATCATACCTTGGGCTGGCTTTCTACGTCTAAGAAGACTTAAAGTGTCTTTAATCAAAGTAAAAAGAAGACAATAAAACAATTATCAAGCTGGGGCTTGCTGTTGGAAGTGGACTGGAACCTACCCAGGCCTCCTCAGTGCCAAGGTGCCTTTCCTGCTTGGAGCCCTTCCTGTTCGCCTCTGGACAGCTCAGGCACTCCTTCTGCTGGGGGGGGGGGAGCTGCTCCCCATGCTGTCCACCTCTTCTAAAATTCCACCCAATACAAGATTTTTTTTTCTCTCCATTTCAGGGAGAAGAATCCTATCTCCTTGAAACCCTTGTGTAGCCAACACACTTGCTTTAAAGTTTCTTGCAATATCTATTGCACTTGGAAAAATGTAGCGAACAATCTCAGACAGTCACTTGTGCCGAGTCTAGGCTGGAAGTTGCTCTGCTCACAACCTACTTGTCTTGTCCCTCAGGTCTGCCAGCACTGCTGAGTGCTTAGCATGGACAGGCTGGCGTTAACACCGTGTCAACACCAAAGTACTGAGGTCTTGGGGTCCAAAGAAACTCTCACACTTATTCAAACTGATGTTGGAGAGCGGTCTAAGGGTGGCGGCTCCTGCTCTGTGGGACTCAAGGTTTTATCAGGAGCACACAACCAAAGGCAAAACTGGAGGCAAATTTTAAGCCTGGCACAGTTTTCTTTGCTTTTTTTATTTTATAATTTAATTTAATTTTACATATCAGCCATGGATTCCCCTGTCCTCCCTCCTCCCCTGCCCCATCCTTCCCCCAATTCACCCCCCCATTCCCATCTCCTCCAGGGCAAGCACTCCCCTGGGGATTCAGCTCAGCCTGGTAGATTCAGTCATTACCATTTTTTTGTTTGTGTGTGTGTGGTGTCTGTGTGTGTGTGTGTGTGTGTGTGTGTGTGTGTGTGTGTATGTGTGTGTGTGTGTGTGTGTGTGTATGTGTGTGTGTGTGTGTGTGTGTGTGTGTGTGTGTGTGTGTATGTGTGAAAGGAAGGAGAAAGGCAGGCAGAGGGAGAGAGAGAATGCGCATGCCACAGCACCTGTGTGTAGGTCAGAGGACAACCTGTGAGAGTCAGTTCTCTCCTTCCACCATGTGAGTTCTGGGAATCATCTCAGATGCCCAGACTCATGACAACGCCTCCACCTGCTGAGTGATCCCGACAGCCCAAGCCCACTGCACTTCAACTAGTCTTGTTCTTGGCAAGTTGACTGTAAAGCTGAAAGAAGAACTGAGTAATCAAAACATATGCATCTATTTCATTCAATGGGCTTCTCCATAATATCTCATTTGAATAAAATGGCTCTGCTATGTAAAGCTTTAACATGTCAGAGACTAGGACAGAGGGGCAAGATAAGGTGATTCGTGGGACTATCTCCATTTCATTGTGAGCTTAGACACTGACTTTGCATCTTACTCTTCATCTAGCATCTACAAAGTGAATGAATTTGTAGGACAGTTAACGCCTCAATTTTATTTAATTAAAAATAAAAGTGCTTTAGAGACTCTACATCCTACTTGCAATTATTAATCCCCTTTAAAACAGACTTCCTAATTTCTTAGGTTCTGCTGTGTTTTAGTGGTCGTATATCCCTACATTCTCAAGTCTATTCTGACAGAAGGGTTCTTATTTAAATTTTCTTTGAGACTTATTAATTTTTATTTAATGTATATGATTATTTTGTCTGCATGTATGTCTATGTACTACATACATGCCTGTTGCCCGTGGAGGCCAGAAGAAGGTATTGGATTCCCGGGAATTGGAGTTATAAATGTGGGCCAATATGTGAGTACTGGGAATTAACCCTTGGTTGTCTGGAAGAGCAGTTAGTGCTCTTCACCAATGAGCCATCTCTCCAGCCCCGATGACAAAGTGTTAATGCACTGCTTGTTAGCCAAGCTGCAGGTTGAGAACACAGGGGCAAACCACTCAGTAACAGGGGAATCCACCGACTCTCCTACCGAAGGCAGTATAAGACTGAGTCTGTGACACGAGATGAGAGCTGACTGTCCCTCTCTGAATTTCATTGAGAACAATTTTTTTGTAAATTAATTGACTTCTGTGTGCTTCCATTTCCTCACCTGCAGAAGTGGAAGAATCGTATTTAAGTGGTGGCTCCCTGTAGGCAGCCAAAACAATGGCTAGAACATAGTGTTCAATTATTCTTAGCTATTATTAGCTGTTAGGCTTACAATACTGTGTAATCTTCCATGATTACTTTGAGGACCACAGGAAATTTGTGTAATTATTGTCTCTGCATCATGAAAACCTTACAGAGCACTTACTATATGTTAAGCATTCCCCTGTTCATCTACATTTTCAGCATTCACAACAGCACACAGAGGTATTGCTCTTCTTATCCTCTTTTCACAGATAAGGAAACCAAAGAATAAGGAGGATAATAACCAGAAAAATACAAAACCACAGCGGGATAGCATGCCACTCCAGTTAGAATAGGTGTTCCCAAAAGACAAAAGGTAACAAGTTCTCTAAAGGATGTGAAGAAAATGAACAGTGGTAATAAAAGTATCATAGTGATTATAGGAAACAATATGGAGGTTCCTTAAAAGAAAAAAATTAAAAATAGAACTACCATATGTTTCAGCAATACTATTAATGGGTATATATTCAAAGGAAGTGAAATATGTAAGCCTGTGTATTTACAGTAACTAGGAAATGAACTTGTGTCCATCAATGGTGAATAGATAAAGACAATATGGTCCATATACACCATGGGATACTATTCAGCTAAAAAATAAAGAAGATTGAAATCTCATCATCTGTGTCAACATAGATGAAATGTGAGATCATCTCTTAAATAATATGAGCTAGAAACATAAAGACAAGTACTAGATGCTCTCATTCACTGGAGTCTAAGGAAGTGACTTGGGCAGAAGTTGAGAGTAGAATGGTGATCCAGAGGCTGGGCAGAGGACAGGTAAGGAAAGGATCATCAGTGCTCACTAAATCACAGGTAAGACAAGAATAATGACCACACAGTGTGGTGACTGCAGATGACAAGATGACAATGATGAACTGGACATTTCCAGTGTGTGTGTGTGTGTGTGTGTGTGTGTGTGGTTTTTCAGGACAGGGTTTCTCTGTGTAGCCCTGGCTGTCCTAGAACTTGCTCTGTATACCAGGCTGGCCTTGAACTCAGAGATTCTCCTGCCTCTGCCTCCTGAGTGTTAGGATTAAAGGCATATGCCATTGCACTAACATACTTTTAAACTAGAGGTTTGGCAGATAATTGGGTCTTCCAGGAAGGTTATCAAGAAGGTTGTTTTTTAAAGTTATTTTATATTCTTTGACAGTTTCATACATGTATATAAAGAACTTTAGTCCTTTTCATTCCCATTACCCTATCTCATCCCCTCCTTCTTCTAATAAACCCTTCTTTCTTCTTTTCAACAAGCCCCCTGCCTACTTTAATGGTGTGTGTGTGTGTGTGTGTGTGTGTGTGTGTGTGTGTGTGTGTGTGTTAGATCTACTGGGTTTAATTGGAGTTGCTTACATGAACATGGATGAGAGGTTATTTACTGGACCTTGGGCAACTTAACAGTGCCTACACTACTAAAGAAAATTACATCTTTCCACCACTAGCCGTCGGTAGTCCTTCAGGGAGGGGTGGAGCCTGTGAGCCTTTCCCTTTTCCATGATGAGATGTTTGTGAGCTCAGTCTATGCCTCTCTTATGTAGAGAGCCACAGCTGCAGTGAGTTCATGAGTGCAACAGCCACACCATGTTCAGAAGACAGTTTCTCTGTCCTCCTCCCCTACCTATGGCTCTTACATTCTTCCCATCCCCTCCCACTGCAATGTTCACTGAGCCTTGGGGAGGGGTGGTGTGATGGTGGTGGTCATAAAGATGTCTTGTTTGGGCCTGAGCACTCCAGTCCAAAAGCCTCTGGATTTTGGCCAGTTGTGAGTTTGTACTTAGGCTGGTTGTGTTTTCATAGCTAAATACAAAATGCATTCGGTGTCTGCACACAGGAGTCCCAGCCTGCTGGTGGACATCTAGAGGTTTGAGCAAGAGGGTGGGGTAAGGCTCAGACTTCAGAGTCTTCTTAATTTGTTTAGGTTTGAAGTACAAGTGTGCACTGTTGCTTTTCGAGGGTGGACTTAAGACATGTTGAACAAATTCAGCCAAGTCAAGTCAACAGCAGCATCCAACACATAGCCCATAGTCACATCACTGGTCCTTTGCTTTGTGAGGGTGGACCTGAGGAATGTTTAATAATCCAGCGAAGTCAAGTCAACAGCAGTATCAAACCGATACTGCACAGTCACAATCACTGGTCCTTTGCTTTTGAGGGAGGACCTGAGAAATGTTTAATAATCCAGCCAAGTCAAGACAGTGCAGCATTGTCAACCAGATACTTTACAGTCTCCTCTCTGCTTCTTTACCTGCACTGTAACTAAGCACCGATGACTGGTTGACATAAGAAGCAGGAGCAAGGGCTAGTTTGGGGGAGCAAGGGCTAGTTTGGGGGAGTCAAGACAAACACTGATGTCTCAGGAAAGAGTAAATCCAGGAAAAGTTAAGAGGAGGTCAGAAAGATGGCTTGTTGCCTTTTGTGGAGTCAAGGCTTTTCACTGGGTAGTACAAGTGAGGAGATACTTACTGGGTTCCAACCCCATGTTCATTCTCCCTTCCCCCATCATGCCATATTTCTTCTCTCCAATAGATCCTGCCTTTTTTTTTGTATCCTCTGCAGTTCCATGTGCTCCAAGGGCCTCCTCTCTGGCTCCAGCAAACACACCCTGATTATCTTCAAACTGAGAGAATTACAGCCATCCCATTCTCCCGATGAAGTGAAAGGGCTAGAACAGACCTGTTTCATTTGCATAGAGAGCTGAGAAGGGATGGACTATGAAGATGAGCATCTAGATCCTAAACAGAATCCAGAGACACAGCTCTTTCTGCCTCTGACAGTGTTTAACATGAAGGTGATGGCTAGGATGATCGCGGACATTCTCCAGTGCCGAGGACAGCAGAGCAGGAAGCAAAAGAGAGCAGTGTTTTTGATGACATTGCAGAGCCATGTACTTAACAGCTCTTGAAACCTCTATCTGACTTCCTCTGCTCCTTCAGTTGTGTTAGATAATAGATTTCATTATTCAAAGCAGATTGAAGCCAGCTCGGATCCTTCGAAGTTATAACACACAGGGATGCATGCTCCTGTGCAGCCGTCTGTCAGTCTAAGTGCTAGGCAAACAGGAGGGGTCAAAGTGCTTCCAGGAAAGGGAGTAGTGCTTCTGTAAGCCAAAATGAAGCAGGAATTCAGGATCTGCTTCAGCACCTAGAGAATGAGCAAGCCTATGTACCACCTTAGTACTCAGAGTACAAACCATGAAGCAGCAGCAGCAGCAGCAGCAGCAGCCTTGAGTATGAGCTTATAGAAATGCAGAACTGAAAGCTTCCCTCTAGCTGAAGGCACAAGACTCTGCATTTTAACAGTTTTGGCATGCACATCTTGCACACATTAACAGCGAAGAAGCATTTTCCTAGGACATTTAGACCCCAGAAGCGCAATGAGGACAAGGTACTTCTGGGGATTGTTCCACTTTACTCAGATTTCTTCTTCTCTCCATCCCCAGTTCTTGTGGGAGGGCCTTAGAAGCCATTGACACACTCTGGTCACTTTCCTTTGCATCCCTTTTGACTAGAAAACCATGTAGGAATTTGAGAATCGTCACTTGAAGCCGAAGTGTCTTCATTTTCCACCTTGTTTAGACATGGTATCTTGTGTTCAGCAGGGTATCTGGCAAACAAGCTTCTGGGGTTTATTGTCTCTTTATCTCCCATTTCGCCATGAGCACGCCTAAATTGTAGGATGTGCCACACCACATCCTGTTTGTACTTGGACTCTGGAGGTCTAAACTTCAGTCCTCATGTTTAATGAGACAGAAGCTATTAAGGGCTTTAACTAAGCCAAGGCAACCCCACATCCTAAATCCAGCCATTATTTGTCAGTTCAACATGTGGTAAGAAAAGCCGGACTGGAGGGACAGGGTGACCCATGGCTGCCATCTAGCATGGTGTGTGTATAGTAGGCTCTCAGGGCTGGATGTGTAATTTGTAAGGCTTGGTGCAAAATGCAATGCAAGTCTTTGTTTAAAGTGAATTATGTACGTACGTGTATTTTTTAAGCATTTGGAATCCCAGAGTTTGGGGTAGGGGGAAGAGACTTGGGACTTGGACTCATTGGCCAGCCAGACTAACTTACTTGGCAAGCACCACGACAATGGGAGGTTTTGTTTCTAAAAAACAATGTAGACAGCATCTGAAGGAATAACACTAGCTGAATTCTAGCATTTACACATACAAATCTACCCCCATTTCACACACACCTCTGCACATGTACACACAAAACACAAAATAAAAGAAATGATTTAGAATTTTATTTATCTTTAATGTGCTATGTTGTATCTAGTATGTACGTGTATATGTCCATGTTTATGCCCATGAACGCTCCTGAGTAGGTAGCAGTGTGTGTGCACCATGTGGCATTTGTAGAGGTCAGAGGAAAACCTCAGTTGTCTATAAAAACCTGCAGGAATTTGAGAATAGTCACCCGAAGCCCAAGTATCTTCATTTTCCACCTTGTTTAGACATGGTATCTTGTTGTTCAACAGGGTATCTGGCAACAATCTTCTAGAGTTTATTGTCTCTTTATCTCCCATTTTGCCATAAGCATGCCTGGATTGTAGGATGGATGCACCACATCACATCTGGTTTGTACTTGGGCTCTGGGGGGTCTAAACTTCAGTCCTCATGCGTGCATGGCATGTGCTTTATCCACTGATCCATCTCCTCAGCCTTGATTTAGACTTTTAAGAAGATAATTGTAGAGCATTAAACCACACACAAGTCTCCTCTAAGTATGGGCTTTTGCGTAAGTTCATAGGCTCTGTGACCTTGAGTCAGCTCATCTCTCAAAGAAAAAGGAGCAGAACAGAGATAAAGATAGTTGCCTCTAATTTGAGAAAACTTCCTATAATTAAAAGAAATCACCATTGATTCAAGTCTTTCTTGACTGATTCATGTTTGAAGTCAGAGGTAAGCCATCACACTGAATATTTATTCACTTCTTCAATCAAATTCTACCACAGGTGAGGTTGATTGACAGTTTTAAAGATGCACATTAGAACAAAAGGAATCTTCAGATCAACATGCTCCAGTAGGCAAACTAACACTGTAGGCATGTAAGGGGGCCAAAGATTGTTGTGGTAGACATCCAATGTGTTACTTATTTGATATTGAATCCACAAAAATTTGTCTTTCACAGTTCATTAATAATTTTTTCTAATTAGACTTAATTTTACTAATTCATAAATAAAAGCTATACATAGTCTGACTTATGCTTCCAACAGCTAGTTTCTAGCTGGCACATTATTTTGCCTATGTGGACATTTGTTTATTATGTGGCTATTTTCTCCTGGATGAACTTTGACCTTTACTATTCCTTTTCTTCATCAATTTTTTCAAAATATCTAATTTAGTCCCATTGTCAAAGGCAAGCAGACAAACCATAGTGGCCCACTTTCCTGATGTTTTTAGGGAATGCTTAGCAAGTTCTGTGTAAGAGACCACAGTTCTATAGCAGGGAATGGGTAAATCTGTATTCACTCTCAGGCTCAAATTCAAAAGAGGCAGCTCATTTTAGAGCTTGCAGAACCCGGTAATAGTGAGCCATCTTCACATCTACAGGCGTCAAGTCAATTTACCTTCGCAGAAGATTCTGGGGAGGCTACATTTGGCCAGTGCAGTTGATTGATTATCTAGGTCTGCCCTGAATGTGGAATTCGGCAATTCCAAAAGCCTCATGTCACAACCATTTGTACAAAAACTTAAAAGTGATGCCACTGATGGAGTAGTTTTTGCTCCTGACAGTCAGAAGAGAAATCTAAATTATCACTACTACCCCAGAGGGCAGCAGAGCATGATGAGATGGAGACAACATGCTACAACTCTCTGCCTCTACTGAACCCTGCATCGCTAAGACATGAGTGAACCTAACATGTCCCAGAGGAACCCTGGAAGCCTGCACATTGACTGGTTGATGTCAAGCACTTAGTGTTCACCACACAATCCTGGAGCACAAACGTACTTTGACCTGACATTCCCGCAAACACATGACATTCACATGTTCAAGGTCTAGGCTCTTCTGAGAAAGCACTTTCACGGGGCAAAGACTTTAAATAACTAAGAAGGGGACAGTTGAGACATCTTGTTTCACAAAGCATTTTACTCATGATGGACACACTCAGCCTTTGACAAGGGTGTCCCGATCCACACACTCCTTTGGGTGAGATCCAGTTGGCGTCAGAAGCAGGGCATCTGCACAAATCACCCCATGATTTGGGATGGGGGTGGGAGGCTCCGACACCTCTGTTTTACAGGGTACCAGTGACACAGATCCAAGGCTATGCTTTGCAGGAGGCTGGGCACTCAGCCCGCCTCCCCTAGCTCCATTGCAAGCCTGGAAGCAAGCCTGTCTAGGCTTTTGTGAGTCTGAACCTACATCAGGTCGAGCCAACTCAATCAGTGGGAAAACACAAACGGCCACTTCATTTTTATTCAGCTGACCAGAGGCTCACAGTGAAGAGCTTCGTGGGTTGGCGTGCCAGAGAAGCTCCTGGAAGCAGAACTTCCTCAGAGAAGGCTCGTCCTTCTCCCAGCCATGTGGCCTCTCACAGCTGGATGGTTCCTTTCTGAGGAAAGCCAGGAGCTCTAGCTATGGTACAGCTCTTACCACTTAGTGCCAAAACACAAGAGCAGACCCTTCAAAAGACAGCTAGGCAAACACCAGAAACTGAATAAACAGGAGATGAATCTAAAGGTCTGTGAATTGTGAACAAGGAGAAACTGTGCCTGATGGCTGCAGAAGCTGACTTCGGAGCTGTCCGTCAGGCTTAGGATGTTTGGTAATTGCCTGTGCTTTAAAGTGTTCTAGAAGTCTGCATGGCATAGTACTGATGACTGCCCACTCTGTAGCCATAACCTCTGGGCTTATGTTATGGTTTCAGCCATGTTGTAGTGTTTATAGTTTGAACAAATAACTTAATCTCTCTGGGCCTCAGTTTTCACGTCAGTAAAATGGGATAAAGTATCACCTACCTCATAATTTGTAGGTCAATGAGTAAAGTATTGCTGAGAAATTCAGACCAGGGTCTGACACATCAGAAGTGTTTTGTTTTTTTTTTTTCATCCTGGTCTCTAAGGAAAGTGGCCACAGCTAGCATCCATCCCCTGTGGAAACTTCTTCTGGGTCACTGATATTAGTGTCCCTTAAGAAGATGAAAACAAAGCCCCCTTGGAACTACTCAGACCACAGAGCCGATGCTGGCACTTAGAATCCTGTACTGAATGTAGGCTGGGGTAGAAAGAAGTCATGCCAGTCAAATAGTTACACAGTACTCCTGTGGGCTTGGCATTGTGGCAGGGCCTTGGCACTTGGCAAACAGAAGGGGCAGGGCTCTTTCTGTACTTGAGCTGGGCCTTGAAGGGTGTGAGAAAATTAGATGAAGAAAATTGTACAAAAAACATCGAGGTAAAGAGATGATGTGAGGATGGCAGCCATGGGAAGACAGAAAGCTGATGCTAGGTCAGTGGTTCTCAACCTTCCCAGTACTGCCACCCTTTAATCCGGTTCCTCATGTTGTGGTAGCCCCCCCCCCCGCCACCAGCCCTAAAATTATGTCGTTGCTACTTTATAACTGTAGTTTTGCTACTGTTATGAATAGTGATGTAAATATCTGATATGCATGATATCTGATATGGGACCCCTGTAAAAGGGTCACTCAACCTCCAAAGGGGTTGAGACCCACAGGTTGAGAATCACTTCTCTAGATGGTTTTTGTATACAGAAGTCCAGAGATGACTGTGGACTCAGACAAGAGAGAAATGCATAGGTATACACACAAAGGGGCAGACAGACAGACAGACAGACACACACACACACACACACACACACATACACAGAGGAGAGAGAGAGAGAGAGAGAGAGAGAGAGAGAGAGAGAGAGAGAGAGAGAGAGAGAGAGAGGAGCCTGGGAGTGTGGGCAGCTTAGAATCTATTTCAGGATCCCAGGAGTGCCACTGGGTCCAGTTCTATGGTGGGGATGAGAGAAATGACCAGAAAGACAAACACGGTATGTACTCACTCATAAGTGAATATTAGATGCAAAGCAAAGGATAGACAGAAGCATTTTCAAGAGAAAATGGACAGCACTTGGTGACTTATCGCATAAGGGAAGAGGAAGAAAATGTGTTTCAGTGCCCTGGCTGAGTTTATTAAAGCAGTAACTTGACTTTAAATAGACCCTCTAGGCTTCCTCAGTTTAAAGCTAAATAAAGATGAGGAAGGTCTTATTCAAAATACCACCTCGAAGAGGAGTAGCTAGGTTGGAACTGTCACCACAGAACATACATGTGGACTCAGCCATGAATTCTTCACATAAGCCATAGATAGGGTCTGACTCTGAGCTGCGGAGAAAGTATTCCCGTTTCATGCCACAGAGCTCAATGGCTGTTGGTTTCCTCTCTTTCCTACTGGACGATGTCCCATTTGGACTCTGTGGGGCATCTTTTCTTCTCAAGTTTTGTTAACTTGCAGGACAAGGCCATGCACATTAAGCAACTTCCAGAAGAGGATTCTTGGAGCACCCTGGGATTTCTTGGAGGATTTGCTTTGTAGTAATGGAACAAAGTATGTTTGCTTGCTACAAGAAGTGCGATAATGTAAGCTGCAGTGTGACTCAGTGCCAGAGCTGCAGACAGCTGCGGCATAAAGCAAGCATCAGTGAGTAAATGAGGCTTGTCCTTGCACAAGATGGATGCTCCAGAGCTAACCAACAACAGTGCTGCTGAGCTCAGGGGCCCACTTCCAGGGCTCCCAACTCCAAAACCATCAGAGCCAATCCTGTCATCATACAGGTGAAGAAACTCTTCCTGTGAGAAGAGGAGTGGGGAGGAAGTCTGTGTGAAGGGCACCCCCTCCTCAGCCTCTACCTGGCTTCCTAGGACCACAGAATGAGCCAACCAGAGTCAAGCATGTGGGTGGCACCCCTGTGTTGTGAATGTGGGTCAGAGCTAAACAAAATTTGGCTGATACGTTGACCTCCGTGGTCCTAGTGGTAGCCAGCCAGCTCACCTTCCTGTGGCCAAAGGAAGATGGGAAACTAAGAAATGGGAAGTGCCTTGAAGGAGGACTTACATTTTCTTCTTGGGAAATGGGTTGTCCTTGCTCACTCTAACAATAGATTTTCTGTTATAAATTACTAGCCACTGTGCAAATGAAATCAAAACATCAAAGCAAATAAGACAGATAAGGTGGGCATCATTGTGGGCAAGGCACTAGCTAAGTTCTTTACACAGATTGAGTCACTGTTTCCCCAAAAACACTCTCTGAGCTGACATGAGTATTGTGAGGTTGATTTTTTAAAAATTTAATTTACATACCAACCACAGTTTCCCCTCCTCCTCCTCCCATCCCCTGCCTCCCCCTCCTTTTAACCCCCTCCCCCATCCACTCCTCAGAAAGGGGAAGGCCTCCCATGGGAGTCAACAAAGCATGGCATAACAAGTTGAGGCAGGACCAAGCTCCTCCCCTCTGCATCAAGGCTGAGTGAGGCATCCCACCATAGGGAGTAGGTTCCAAAATGCCAGTTCATGTGCCAGGGACAGATCCTGGTCCCACTGCTAGGGGCCCCACAAACAAAGCTACACAACTGTCACCCACATGCAGAGAGCCTAGTTTGGTCCCATGCAGGCTCCCTAGCTGTCCGGGGTCCATGAGCTCGCAGGAGCTCGGCTCAGCTGTCTCTGTTGGTTTCCCCATCATGATCTCGACTCCCCTAGTTTATATAATCCCTCCTCCCTTTCTTCAGCTGGACTCATGGAGCTCAGCCTAGCACTTGACTGTGGATCTCTACATCTGCTTCTATCAGTTACTGGATGAAGATTCTATGATGATAATTAGGGTAGTCACCAATCTGATTACAGCAGAAGGCCATCTCAGGCACCCTCTCCTGGAGGAGTCTTAGCTGGGGTCATCCTTGTGGATTCCTAGGATTTTTAAAACGAAGAAAACATGAAGTAGTGGCAGAAAGAGTTAAGCTAGTTGGGTAGCACACTTGGTGGGGTCAAACGCATTGCCAAGCACCCTGGCTCCAAACATGGCAGCAAGGGTGGAGACTGTAGAAGAGCAGCACAGACAGGGAGTGGTTGCACAATGCAAACCAGGTCAGAGAACAGAGGAAAAGCCAGAAGAGAGAAAAGAGGGGGACGCTTAGCCTAGTGGGAAAGAAGAGGGAGGGTGGCGGCGGCAGGGCTAACCCAGCCCTGGAAAAGGTGCTGCCAACAAATGCTGTCTGTCATCTCAAAGGCTCTCCAAACACACAGCCAACAAAACAGGCAAGCTCAAGAGCTCAGGCAGGTGACGAATGCTGAGAAACAGCTCCAGGAGAAGGCCTCGCTCATGATGAGGGACACAGCCACCACAAGACTGATACCTGAGGGCAGCCTACGGGGATGTCTTGCAGTATACACGAGTCAGAGATCACAGGAGCTGGGACTCAGTCACATCCCAGAGTTGCCTTCCCCAGCCGTGCAAGGGACCTTAAGCCTCCGTTTCCTTATTTACCAAAGTGGACGGAAAACAGCCCTCATAGAGTTATGATGAGAAATGGGTGAACCACATGGGCACAGATGTTCACAAAGGGCCTGGTGTACTGACAAAAGCTATTACTACCAGTCTTGAGTGGGAGTGACCTCTGGATGAGGCATTCATTCACTCTCAGAGAGGCCACGGAGGTTTTGACACTGGCTCCCTTCAAGGACATGGGCGCTATAGGTGGAGTTCAATGCTACTGTTTTGTTTTGTTTTCTGCTCAGCTAATGAACTTGTGAGGAGAGCCAGAAACAGCACACAGGTAAAAGAGGATGCTCAGAGTTGTGTTTTTATTTACTGCTAAATAAACAGCATAAATGCTGTTGTACACAAAGTTGGGGAGAGCTGCCTATTTTTACACATTTCTAAAGTGTGCATTTTACTGTAGTTGTGGAGAAAGGAGTTAAGAATATTAATATCAGAAGTGGGGTTAAGGCACTGGAGAGGTGACTGAGTGGTGAAGAGCACTGGCTGCTCTGGCAGAGGACCCGGGTTCGAATGGTTCCTAACACCCACTTGACGGATCACAACTAGTTCCCAGGGAACATGTGCATGGTGCACACACATACAGAAAAAACATATATACCCCCAAAATAAAAATAAATCTTCAAAGAAAATGGACTTAAGCCTTAACTACAATAAAACTATTGATATATCATCAGGAACCATACGATTTTTCAAACACACAGTAAAAATGACTTTATTTTCCATGTTAAACAAAGGCCAACTGATGACTATATTTTTTATGAAATGCTATAAATAAAAATTCTATTACAACCCAAACAAGAAGATGTGCCCAAACATTGTTAAATCTATGACTGGAGAATTGCAGCAAATACTGAGAAAGACATCACAAAATTTATCTGAAATTCCTCCCACCCCCTCCATGCTTTGTTAAAGTTTATGTTAGCACACAATGCCATAGCAACCCATAAGGTAAAAATCGGAGATGGTGAACCCAACTGACTAAAAGAACAGAGACAGCCTGGGCAACGGTTCCCTTACTCTACCACCAAGGGCCGTTGTCTTTCAATAAGATCTAATGAGAAGAGGTAAAGGAACAGAAGAAGAGCCACAGTGGTTATGAGCAACCCTGGCAGCAGGGACTCATAGCTCCAAGAACCTGTTCCTCTCAGCAATCCCTCAGGAAAATCAAGGTCTACCATGCATGGACATAGTCAACACAAATGCACCAAGGATACCAAAATGTAAGAAAACAGTATTGTTTGCTTTGGTTTTTTGGCATTAACACAGAGCAATGGTAAAGTATTTACATCTCCAGGCCAGCGGTAACCAAGGATGATATTCTCAATGGGAAGAAATATACCCCAGGTCAACAACTCAGCCAGAGCAGTTACTTGTAGTGTAGAGTGACTGTTGTGAGTGTCTCCTCAAATGGCTTCCAACCGAGGGGCAGACACTCCCTTTCTTCTGAAAACTTTCCTGAAAGGTCCATGGTAGTTGTCCCGTTGAGGTTTTGATGACATTCATTTAGAGGGAAAGGTGATCAAATCAGGAGCTTTCTAATGGAGAAGTAAGGCATGGGTGGGAACTAAAATGTTCTGCATATGTGTGTCAGGGGGCAGGGGGCAGCCCCAGAGCCTGCCCAGACACCGAGCCAAAAACAATGTAGGTGGCAGGAGTCAGGAGCTCAGACACAGAGTGGTACTAAGCCAGTAACAAAGAGTTTACTAAGTACATGTTCTAGCAGCACCTGGGAGAAAGCTCAGAGAAAGCTGCCTGAATCAGAACAGGGACAGACCTACACAGCATGAGTGACAGCAGCCACTCATGATCACAGTAGCTGGGACTTGCTGAGCACAGTGGAGCAGGAGGTATGCTTGGCTCTACCCCTGTGATGACACTTAGTAACTTGTCTCAATCTCAACATCCCAGTTTAAGCCCTGGATTTCAGAAGCCCTTTAAGAAGCCCATCCACTACTTCCTTCCCAGTTCCTATTCACACTTATTGAGTTATCTTTACTAATCTAGCATCAGTGTCACGAAACTGCAAACTCCCCGAGGTGTGCCTCACAATGCTTGTTCGTCATGTACACCTAGTACCTAATGGTGTTTGGAACTGTTGTAGATACTTGCTGGCAGTTTTGTGAACTTGGGACAGATTAGCAAGCTAAGTAAAGAAGCAGTGGTGTGTGTGTGTGTGTGTGTGTGTGTGTGTGTGTGTGTGTGTGTGTGTGTGTAACAGGTTTTGACTTGCCTGGAGGCATACAGCCAGTAAGTCACAGAACCAGGATCTGTCTAATTTCCAAGCCTATGCCCTTAGCTGCTATACCATGCAAGTAATTGAAGAAGAGAACTAGAGATGTTGGCACAAAGGAAGCTGGGAAAGGAGCAACTCCTGCCTATAGGGAGTCTGGTGCAATTTCCTGTGCGATATAAATGCATTTGGCAGCATGGGTCAGCACACAGCTGGGGAGACAGGAGGTGGAGAACAGGGCAGCTAAAGGTACAGTGGGGGTCTCAGCCAATGGCATCCAGAGAGAACACAAGAGATTTTTTGTGGAGAAAAGTGGAATATGGGGAGGTCAGCCTCTGTTGACAGCAAGAAACCTTAAGCAGCTCTATCTGATTTGGTCAAGGGATGGAGGGTCAGTGAAGAAAGCCGTGCTCTAACCAGTGCGCCATCAAAATGACCACCAAAGGACTGAAGGACTTCAAAACCACGTGAAAACGAGCACAGGAGAAAAGTACATGGCATATTAAATCTCGGCTATCTTCATCTCTTCCTCACCTGTCTGCACGGCTCTGAAAATGCCCAATGCCAGAAACATTTGGGCTAGAAAAAGTTTATTCAATGGCTGAACTAAATCTTCACTTCACCCTGGCTGGGGAAGGGGCACCACAGTCCTTTCCAATTTCTACCAGCTTTCCCACAAACAAATATAAAATTGAAATAAAATGAGGGTATCTGTTAACAATCATAAATTGAAGACAAAGCCTCTAGAAAGAAAAGGAGAGAGAGAGAGAGAGAGAGAGAGAGAGAGAGAGAGAGAGAGAGAGAGAGAGAGAGAGAGAGAGAACCAGGATGCCATCTGCAGCTGCTGAAGTCCATCCTACATCAAAAGTAATTGTTTAAAGATGCAAATGAGATCATGACCTTCTCCTTAAGCCTTTCCAGTGGCTTTCCATTGCCTCAGAATAAATTCCAGATCCATCCCCACTGCTCGCCAAGCCTGGCCTGACCTCAATCTTCCAGCCTGCCTCTCCCTGTCCTGACTGGCTTCCTTTTCTGCTCATTGATTTTCCTGAGTCTCTGTCCCTCGTGTCTGCTGCTCTCAATTCTGAAACAGTCTCTTCCTGGATCTCCATGGGTCATGACATGGAGACATTTCAGCTGGGGAACATCTGCTCAGGAGTCCTTCCCAACCATCCAGCATGTGATTCTGCCTTGGGTTTTATTGATTTTTGCATCACCTGAGGTTAAGTTTTTATTTACTTGCTTTGCTAAGTTGTCTCCTTATTGCTAATCTTGTGTGTCCTGGACACCTCACATCTAGATGTGTGGCTATTACACAGCATTCCATGGTCACCAAGACACTTCCAATGTTGCCAAGCCAAAAGCTGATCAAGAATGTGAAAAGATCCACTCTGGATGTGTGTATACACAGGTTCATGTGTGTGCAGATTCATGTGTGTGGCTGCACTATATGTGCATGTGAATGGAGCCCAGAGATCAACTTTGGGTATCGTTCCTCATACACCATTCACTTTGTTTTATGAGAACAGGGGCTCTCACTGCCCTGCACTCACCATTTCAGTTAAGTTGGAGCCCCCGTGATTTGCACATTATACACTGGGAGTACAAGCACAGCCTTTTATCCAGGTCCTGGGGATTGAACCCTGATCTTCATGTTTGTGTGGTGGGCGTTTTCCTGACTAGGCTATCACACCAGCCCCATTGAGCTCCATTCTTCAGTGAGCCACACTGAACTGTGTTGCCATGAAGGAGAAGGCAAGAGAACTCTCAGGAGAAGAAATCCAGTTTGAATAATTGGATCTGGCATTCTGAGCGAGTAGATTAAGACCGAATCCTCTCTACCTGTAATCTTAAATTGGATTCAGAACTATGTTGGGCTTTGTAACCAGGCCAAGGTACATTTTATTTGAACACATTTTCAACTGTATTCGAAACTGTCTCCCTAAACAGCCATTATTAGTGATAATATTTTTATCCTGCTTAACAATGTTATATATAGCTTCCCTCAATCTAATAAATAATTCAACACAATAGGAAGGTACACACCCCCTGGATTCCAAAAATGAAGACTGTTTGTAGGCCTGAGAGGCAGGGGATGTGGGGAAAGGTTGACAGTAGCAACGGCTCATTAGAAACCTTAACACTAGTTAATAATAAGCGTTATTAATACCAAACCTAAGCCTTTAATGGTGAACAAAGCTTCCGAGATATGGCAGAAAATAACATCCCCAAGGCTACATTTTATTTCTATAAAATTTCACATTTCAAAATACTTCCTATATATTTTGTACTTTGCTCTGAATGACCAGGTGGCAAAGTTAGGGATGCTCAAAATAGTCATCATGATACAGATGAGAACACAGAGATGTGGCAACACACCCAAGATGCATAGGCAGCAGAGGGAGCGGTAGTAGACTCAGCCTCATGTCATGACTGATGAACAGCAGTGCTAAGAGAGAGTAGCTTTAAATTTAAACAAAATTCTCTTCCCAGTACTTTCTTTCTCTTTCCACAGTAAATGATTTTTCTAAACCCACTGGGCAAAGCCAGGAGCAGAACATGATCTAGAATTCTCATCCCTTGACCATGGTAAGTCACTGGGCAAGATCCAAGAATTCATATTGTAATACACGACTTGTTGACATGAGTAATTTTAACTCAATCACAAATTAAGCTCCTTATAACCATCTAAGCATCTCATGATAGGGAAACATTGACATAACGTATCAATCAATATACCACCAAAAAGAACAACGCTTTGGAAGCTACTTCAGGATCATGTGTGGGATATTAAATAATAATAATCATACATGTTAAATAGTCAATTAATCTAATCCTTATAATAACTCTTTCAGGCAGAGATTATCTTGGGCAGAAGAAGAAACCAAGACATGGAGAGGTTAAATAACTTAAAAAAGTTCACATAAAGGTGAAGAAGTGAGAATTTGAAAAGTCACTTCTAGAACCCATGGTCTTAACAAATGTAGACACTGCCTAGAATAGTGGTTATAATCAAATTAATACAGAAAAAGTCATGTGTGTATGTACACATGCATATGTGTATGTATATGCAGGTATGCACATACATGTATATTTAGAATTTGACACAAAAAGTATATTTTGACCAGAAAGCAACTAAGAGCTACACTTTATTGAGCATGTACTTAGTATGTTAAGTACTGTGCTAAGTGCAGGTTATTTAATCTCATTTAATCTTCTCAAAAGTTTTATACAGTAGACTTGCTTTACCATTTTGCAGACATACTCAGTGAGAGTTAGGAAATTCCAGGTTGTCTGTCTCCAGAGCCCATGTTCCACACTCAGTATGCTGTATCAATGGTTGGTATTTCCTAACAGTGATTTTTTTTTTTTTGGTAATTTCAATGTTGTCTTTGTTCAAATTTTTGAACAGTGAAAACTTGTTATTCAAAACCAGAGGAAAAACCATTCGAAACACTGGGCAGACATGGGTGAGACAGTCCTGCATGCTGCTAGGATCAGGCTGGTTCTCAGCCTGAAGGATCCTCCATGGCAGAGGGTATGTTGGAGCTGCAGAGGGGACACGATCCAGGGCATGACTTGACATCTTGAAACCATACAGGAAGGAGCCTCTGAAGGCCCCACCGAGTCATGGGCACTGAGCCTTTACTGTGGACCCGGGGGTCTTCTAAATGCCTTGCATAGGCCAAGTCCTTTGATTCTGAGAATAACCGTGTGCTAGGTGCTGTTTATGCTAAATCTGCCGTTCTTTCCAGTGCCCATTCATTCACTGGATGCTACCTGAGTGCTGACATACACCCCACACTGGGACAATCAAAATGAATGAGGCAGGTTTTAGCCAAGGCAGCCTTTCATTTTTGCACAAGGAACAGGACTGATACAAAAGAAAAGTTTGTGCCCACAGAGAACAGCATCTAAAACTTGCTGGACTCTGAACACTGGGCACCAAGGCTGCAGCAGCACTGAGCCCTGCCTGACCCAGAACTGTCATGCCAGTCTCCACAAACCATATAAGCCAATTCCTGAAGCCAACACCCCGACTCTTTCCTCCCATTTCCTCCTTCCCTCCTCCCTTCATTGGTTTGGTTTTTATCTAAGTAAAGTATACTCTCTGACTTAATTCTTAAAACTTTTCATGTTCAATGACCATGCCCATGAGTTTCATATTCTTAATGAGGAAATAGATCCACTTTCTTCCCAAGGTCACAGACTTGAGGTTTAACAGAGGTCAGTCTGACCAAAGTCAGCAGTCTCCAGCATGCTTGGTGGCCTTGGTAGCTGAAAAGGAATCTCTCGATGAGCAAAAAAAGGGGAACTCTCACACATGAAGAGGGCACTTTTGTGTGACCTTGACTGATCGGCACCAACTTGGACTTGTTACTATAAAGGGCAGGGGAGAGGAGTGTATGTAAAGGAAAGAAAATAAGGAAAGGTTCTGTGTTGGGCACGCAGGGCAGTGATGGGGACGGACAGCCTGAATGGGGCAGCTTTGCACAGCACATTTGATTTCACAAGCAAGGGAACTAATAAAGGAAGGTAAAGTCTGATTTCGAACCATCAGGCTCCATTGGCAGTGACACAGCTAAGTCTCATCAGGTGAGTTAGTGGGGAGACAGGAAGTTTGCAAGGGCGATCTACAACTCTGAGCATCCATTGGGAGGGAGAAGGTAGGGGTAGGAATCAGGAAGGACTCCAGACACTCAAACAAGTTTAGTTCCCTGGTATGTACCTCCGCCATCCACTTGAGACATGAGAATCTAAGAGAGACCTGGAGGCTAAAGTCACAGCACAAAAGCAGGAGCCTCCCCCGCTCGAACGATTAGACCATTTCTTATGATTGCCGCTGTAGTTAGTGCTGTGTAATGCTATGGCCATTTTTTCATCTCCTTTTCAGTAACTCACTGAAAGCATTTGTGATGTGGGAATGCACAGCTAGACCACCCGCATTCTGGTTTCGCTCATTCTATTTTTACTCTGGGAAACTGTCCACGGGAGGAAACACAAAGTGATAAGCCATGTGCCAGCTCTAACCAATTCACACAAGTGCCCTGGAATAAGATGTCAAGACAGTTGCTGAAGCCAAAGAGAAAGACAGTTGGGATTGATTAACGATGCCGGGCCATGGTCTAAACCAGAGCAGCCTATCGTGTGGACGTGGAGAATAAAGGATGATAGAAAATGCTAATAAATTAAAAGTGGGTGGGGAAAAATGTGCAAGGCCTGCCTGCAGAGGTGGCGCAGCAACCTTCTCTATGATAGGAACAGTGGCAAGAAGCAACACTAAGCCTCTGCAAATGAACAAGTCACCACTGGGGCAGAGCCCAGAGAAAACTGCATGTGTACCAGCCTCTCTCAGATACTTTCATATGTATTATCACAGTGTGCTCTCAAAATGACTCTGGGAGATGAGGACTGGCTCTGCTCCTACCTCCTTCGTGGGGAAGCTGAGGCCAGGCAGTTCCAGCACTCACTCAAGGTCACACAGCTGGTGGGAGGTTCAAGGCCTGTCCTTCTTTTCACACTCACTGACAGCAGGTGCATAAGCTCAGAGAGGAAAGTGCTATAAATGGTCACATTGTATGTGCACTCAGTAGAACGATGACCCTGGGGACACATTCATTTGTGTGTCTTTTGGCAGTCACCCAACCAGCCTCGGCACCTTTGAACGTGAAAGACACCATGGGTTCCCCGTCTTTGTCTATCCACATTTTTGGAATCATGACTAAAATGAACTTTCATTTATCTTCCAGAGAGAATAAAGGTCCCTTGGATAAGTTGCTGCATTTGGCGTGGGTCTCCTCAACTATAAAACGAGGCTGGACCAGTTTGGTTAACCTTCAAATGATGGTGGGCACTATCATATGTTCATGACAATAGCCCAAGCTTTCACAAGATGCCAGTGAAAACTGAGCTGTCCCACTAAGGGAGAAAGGGGCTTTTGTTCATGGCGAGAAGCAGGTTTTCTATAAAATGTTTTGTAGAATGTAAGCTGTGAAAGTTTAGAGTCCCTGGGAAGACTGACAGTACAGTGTGACCCTTGTCACCATAAACTCCAGGGAAGACAATGAGTGTTACTGAAAGGAGCGGAGCACACTGCTAAGTTAGGGGCCTCCTTCAAGCTGATGGCTGATGGCGAGGACCAGAGCTGGGTGATGAGACCAGCTTTCTTAGTTGTGAGGAAATACCACACGGAATCTAAACAGCCTGCTGCTTGCATGTCAGAGACCCGGATTTTCCAGTCATACTGTGGGACACAGACGAGCTCTTGCCTGGGAGTCAAAGCCTTAGCTAACGATTCTCGTAGCTGTTCAGCTTAGCGAGTCACTTCATCTCACTGGGCCCCCGTTTCTGTTTGAAATCAGGATGGTAATACTTATTCTTTTTCCCACACAGAGAGGCTGTGGGATTGCAATGTGTGTGAGAAGGTAGTATATCTCACTAGGCGCCATGCCAGACTCCAGGTTTCTAATGACAGTGACTGCAGCTGGCTCCTTTCCCCTGTCATTTTTAGTGCAAGTATAGTACCTGACACTAAAGAAAAACCTCCAAGTGGACCTGGAGAACTTTTGGGTTAAATCGTTCACCACTGAATGCACTGTACCTTGAACAAGTTGCCTGGCAACTAGTATGCATCATATATATATATATATATATATATATATACTTTAAGCATATGCTCATTTGAATTAATTGCTTTAAAAATAAAATATTTTTATTAATTTTTCAAGAATTTCATTCATGCATACAATGTATATTTATCATATTCACTCTCTGCTCCTTCCCCTAACTCCTTTCACATTCATTCCCAAACCCTCCACCCCCTCACAACATCATATCCTCTTAAACAAAAACAAAAATTGTTTTTATAACTCAATGAGTCCAAATTGTGCTGTCCAAATACACATAGATGTGGGCCCATCTACTGGAACACGGGCAACCTACCAGGGACCACACCCCTAAAAAAAACCCGACTCCCCTTCCCCTAGCAGTTATGAACTGTCAACAGCTCCTCAGATAGGGGGAGTGGCTTCTCACCTCCCTCCCCGCTTATGTAAAGGCCTTTGAGACACAGCTGAGAGCTCATCACATGACAAGTGATCCTGGTTCTGAAAGAGCCTTATCATAGGTCTGACTTCTCTTTGTTGGATGTGTTCAAGCTTAGCATTATAGCTGAATGCTCAGCTCTGTGAGTTTGGAATGATGAACTAAGACAAGGACATGACATACATTCATTTACTTAAAAGTGTGGGAAGAATAAGTCCAAGAGGCACCATTATCAGGCCTTCAGTGTGCTGGCTTGATAATCCCAGCCTCCTAAGGAGCCAACTGTCATAAGAATGGAAATGTTGATTGGCTTGATCTTGTGCAGGTCTTATACAGGTGTCTCAGCCAGTGTTTTATTACTGTGATGATGGCAATCGCTATAAAAGAAAACATTTAATTGGGGGTTTGCTTACAGTTTCAGAGGGACAGTCCATTCTCATCATGGCAGCAGGCAATGCAGCACACATGCATGGCACTAGAGCAGTAGCTGAGAGCTGCATCCTGATCCACGGGCAGAGGGAGAGAAAGATTGGGCCTGGCATGGGCTTTTGAAACCTCAAAGCCCACTCCCAGTGACACACTTCCTCCAACAAGGACACACATCCTGGTCCTTTTATTCCTTTCCAACAGTTCCACTCCCTGGTGACTATGCATTCAAATATATGAGCCCATAGGGGTCACTCTTATTCAAACCACCACAACAGGCAAGCACAGCTACTGTGAATCCATCAGTGCATTGGTCTTGTCATGTCTAGAAGACACAGCTTTGTTCTGGTACTCCCTAACCTCTGGCTCTTACAATCTTTTTGCCTCCTCTTCTGTGATATTCCTTGGACCTTGAGGGGAGGGGTGTGATATAGATGTATGGCTTCATTCTCCAGTAGTAGTTTCACTAGTTCTATACATAATCTTAATGGATAAAGAAATGGTGCTATACTAGGTTCTATAGGACATAGGTACATAGATGATTTTTTCTTCTAGTACAGCAATGATGCAAGACTAATCTGTGGCACGCACACAGAACAACAACAGAAGAGTATTACACAACAAAGGAGAAGAGCAATGTATTTGAGTTAACTGCATGCAGGCATACATTTTGAGCTTGGAGGAAGAAGAGTCTAGCCTCAGAGTTCAACCTTGGAGGGAGAAAAATGTGGAAGAAGCCAATCATTCAGCAGTGGCAATGGGTTCTTAGAGCTGGGAGTTCTAGATATAGGACAGATCAATCATTTCATTCTGTCGTGAGGAAACAGCTTGGAATGTAAAGCGACTTCCCCAAGGCACCCAGCCAAGGAGTCCCAGAACTTAGACTCACACTCAAGTATTACTTCTGGAACCACCATACTCTTTATATACAAAAGCCCAAACTACAGAAGTTCAGTGAACACACTGAACCTCTAAGACTGACAAATTCTTTATTTGGAAATAACTTGGTATCTGAAAAAACTCAATTTCTGTGATGCTATCATTGCAAACACTAGCACATTGCTCAAATGTATACTCATTGATATTTATCTCTCCATTTTAAAGCAGAGAAAGGAAAAAGAACATAGGAAAGGAATGGTGGAGGGAAAATGGAAGAAAGGAAGGCACAAATATCAGGGAGGCATCCAGTGTATTGATAAAATGGACTCAGAATTCTTTGCATAGTGCAGCATAATGTGTCTCTTTCCATTATGAATTCATTTCCTCGGAGAGAATCACCCAAGTAAAGCAAGCTCGTGCGTATTTGCAAATAAACAATCTCTTTTAGCACTTTATTACACTGTCTTATTTCCTAATTGTGTCATGTTTGTAAGTTTTGAGGCTCTAGTGAGAACATAAATTTGAACATTTATGTTTTACATGTACCATGGACAGCATGTAGATATAAGAGCTACTTATTTATATCTAGTTTTGCTCACTTACTCAATGAACAAATGTATTAGGCCTCCACTAGGTATGAAAGCTACAGAGGTGAACATGGTAGACCAGATGCCTGTCTTTGAGAGTTTACCTTCAAGCCCTAACTTCAGCTTTGGGGACTCAGTGGCCCAAGATATGTGTTTGGGATTTGGGAATAACATGAACGAAAGGTAATCCTGTTGAGGAGTGGAGGTTTTGCAGGAATCATAAGAGAATCAGTGATTCTACAAGCTATGAAAAATGATTTTTGCAAAGCAAGAGCTTGGATGTAGGGAAAAGTCTATTCTAAATACTAGAAGGCACATAGTATTATTATCAATAAGCACTAGCTGAACCTGAAGAAGACAGCAGACTGAGCATGCAGGCTCATGTAGACTGTGGATTTGAAGAGAAATGCAAATGGGGAAAATGGAAATTTCAAACAAGGATGCAGCATGATATAAGAAATTTAAATATAGATGTTTGATATATTAGAAACATATACAAATATATGTTTATATATAGAGAATATATATATATATATATATATATATATATATATATATATATATATATAATATAGAATGTTTCTAATATTCTACAGAGGCAATGAACTGATATTCAGATCCCAAGAATGGAGCCTCATCCCTCCAACATCTACAGTACTTCTCCAGTAGCTAGTCCACTGGTGAGTCAGCAATGATGTATCCACTGAAGTAAGTATGGCCAGTGCATGGACAAGCTAGCACCAACACCTACGCCCACACCTGCTTTCTCCCCAGGGGATCCTGTCCTCACCATACTTCCTGTTCCTTTTTATCTATGATCACCTCTTCACACAGTCCATTTCTTCTCAGGGTTCTAAGACACAAGCTAAACCATACCATAACCCATTAAATCTTATCTCCAACTCCTTTCTAGTCATTTCAGTAAAATCTCTCCCTTTCTTCATCCCATTGGGAGTTTATATAAGGACCTTTCAATTGGACAATGTGTTCTATGATAAAATGGAATTAAGAAAAGGTAAGCCACAAGGATGGAACTGAAAAGTAAAACTGAACATAATTGAAAAACTACAGTATTATCACAAGTCTCTAAAGCTTCTTTATGTAAAATAATTTCTGGAGGTGCCTTCAAATTTTGTCTCTAGCTCCTCATTTTCTTCTAATTAAGTTTTCTTTGTTAATAATTGACTTAGATAAGTCATGTGGGAAGTCTAACAGCAATATACAAAAGCAATACTTGAAATTAAGAACACATTTAACGCCATCATTCTCTTCTGCTGCGTCGCTGTGACAGCTGTCGTGTTCATGGCGAGTATTTAGTCTTCAGTCTAAAGTTGGGCTATTGCTCTTGATGGACTAGTATGTGACTACCCATTCTTTTCAGAGATTTGAAGTTGTCCACTGGGATTGGGTAAGAACTAAAGCATCTAGCCAGGCAGTGGTGGCGCACGCCTTTAATCCCAGCACTCAGGAGGCAGAGCCAGGTGGATCTCTGTGAGTTTGAGGCCAGCCTGGTCTTCAGAGTGAGATCCAGGACAGGCACCAAAACTACAGAGAGAAACCCTGTCTCCAAAACACACACACACACACACACACACACATACACACACACACACACACAAATCTCTAAAGCATCTAACGGTCTCTTCCCAACTCATACCTGAAGATGGAGGGAAATTACATAAATGACAGCGGGGGTATTAAAATCTCAGATGTATGCTTAGATTTATTAAAGTAACTTTACCATTTAAGGGAAGGGAATCAGCAGCATTTGAGGTACTCTCTCTAAAGCCTCTGAGCTAACTATAAAATGAGCACTCTTATTCAAAGGCTTTGTTCCTTTTTTTTTTTTAAATCACATCAAAGAATTTTCCAAATAGAAAATTCCATTTCTAGAGTTTACAGGTTTATTGCAGCAACAGATGTTCAGCTAATCTCAAATTGGACAAAATCATCTAAGTAATCATTTGGGGCATAAAAAGTACTAATAAGGAATGAAAAGGCAGGGTTCTACCAGCAGTCATATTTTAAGTAGAGGGAAACAGAATATGCAACTGTAGAAACAAAGGCTTGTTTTTCAGTGTGGCTAACATGCCTGCTCTGCTACAAAGTGAAAAAGAAAAAGTTCTTAGAGTTTATTTTGTTCAACTGACTTGAATTCAAACTCCATTCTATCATGGGTATTTTTTTTCTGTGACAATGTATTATTTTTAATTTTTTAAATCTGGAAAAAGTATTATAAAATATTCTATCAAGAATACACCTATGCAGACATGCCTGTGAGTAGTAAATAAATTAAAATTTATTAGTCACCTTGAATTGCAACTAAATCCTTAAAAGTATGCTTTCTCCTTTTCAAAACTGTTTTACAGAATGAAGCCATTGGCACGAGGAAAGTGATATTTTGAATATAGCAGCACCTAAGAGCCTGAAGATGGAATTCAAAACAGAGTAGCAGGTAGTTCTGCATGGGACAAGAAATGTACTTAACAGCCAGAAATGAAAAGATTCTGAGACCTTACTTTCAGTTATCTTAGGAAATACCACTTAAGATTTTTAATAATAACATATCAAAGACTAGCCCTTGACTCACTGCCCTAACCATGCTGACTGCATCTTAGCATCACCAATGCACAGACCCAATGCACAGACCCAATGCACAGACCCAATGCACATACCCATAGCAGTAGTTGCCTCTGCTTACCACCTCTTCCTTCAATCCCATACTGCATCCGAGTATCATCATGTAGTTTCCCTCAACAAAGACACAACTCAATATCAACCACTGCCAAAAATTAAAGAATTCAGGCAGCAACAATTCAAGTCTCTTAAAAGATACTGCTTTCATGAGAATAACTGAGATAGAGCCACAGAGTCACATACTGCTGCTGAGCTATATAAGGATCCTGCAGTTATGAAGCTGCCTCTCACAGTATTAGAACAAGAGGGAGGTGGTACCATTCCTCATCTAAGACCAGGCCTTCCCAAAGAAGGTGAATGAAGCCTATATCCTGTTCCAAACAAACACAGACATGAATCTGAACCATGAGCTATTCAGCTAAATGTGTATTTATTCCTGTTTCCCACAGAACAGAGGGACTGAAAAGTTGCCTTGCCATGCTTTCTCAAAGCAGTATACAGAAACACTGCAGCAATATAGCAATGTGCATGCACGCGCGCGCACACACACAAGTACAAACTACAGCCTCTCGTCTCTAGAACTGTGTTTATGTGCATGACTGCACATGCATGTGTGACCATGTGTATGTGGCACACAGGAACTGGCTGAGAACAGACTATGTAGCTGCTCGGTGGTGCAATCTCACAGTACACACCGGCATTTCAGCAGACAGCTGCCATGGCAGCATTTTGGGCACCTTTTGGAGGTTCCTTAGCTTTCCAAGGTTACTGTGGTATGTGCAACAGCCTGGCTTTCTCTAGAGGTGATTTCAGTGGACATAACTGCCATATCACACCTTCAGAGTAAGAGCAATTTAGAGGAGGGATTCTGGGATGCAGCATCAGAAATCTACACAGACATTGCTAAAAAGACTGGCCATGTAATTGGAAGGCCACTGACAGGCAAACAGATTCCTGGTTAAGGCTCCCACCTGTTTTTCCAAGGTCACTGAACAATTAATAGGAGACCGTTTAAACAGGAATTACGGATAGAAAGCATTTCTTAGTTTCACATGAAATTGGAAAGCAGGGGGCACTCCCCCAACGGTTCTCTAGAAACAACTGTGCCCATAGTGTCACCTCTGATCCCTACTAGTGCGACGATAACATCCTCCATGAGATGAATTTGGCAAGCTGGCCACGGTGCTACTTCAGCTCCAACGCCAGTCTTTGTTACGAGTTCCCATTTCAGTTTCTGCAGCTCAGATAAGCTTATCTCAGGCCTTCGAGCTGACGTTCTGGATGGCACACCAGACCTTATTACCAGGAGAACCGCTAATGAGCATCAGGAAATGCTACCAGCTCCAGAGAACTCATGGGATAGTTTCAAGGCGAGAAGTATGAAAGGACAGGTCCTCAAATTCCCCATGGAAGGTCAGAATCAGAATGTATGCAGGTGCATTTTAATAGATCCGACATAAAATTTAGCTGAAAAAACATAGTACTTCTATAGAGAAGATTTTTTTCCCCCTGATGAAGATAAATCATATGGGCTTTGAATTGAAAACTACATAAATTATACTCTTTCTGTTTATCTTGCCTTGTTATTCAAAGATTAAATTAATTTTCAATTAACTAAAACTGATTTAATCTTAGTCAAAAAATATCACTTAGCTCTCTGAAAATGAGACCAGGCGCTAAACAGAATGATATCCTGCCTCCTTTTAAGGCTACTTCCCAAAATCTGTGAGCTTCTGCCCCAGAATTCTTCACTCCCTCAAATCAATCACACTAATGACATTTGATGATGATGATGATGATGAGAGAGACATTCATTTCTGAGAGAGAGAGAGAGAGAGAGAGAGAGAGAGAGAGAGAGAGAGAGAGAGAGAGATATTCATTTCTGCCAAATGAGTACAGGTTACATTGCAGGTTTTGTTGAAACTGTTTCCTTTTATTCCAGTTTAGTAAATTTCTAAGGTCCACTGACTATTGACAACTAGTAGGCCAGACCTTGGCTTAAAAGGTGGCCTCTCTGCCATTTCAATGGCTGATTTGAGACCCATTATGCACTGGATTCTGTATTATAAAATCCAAACTGGGTACAACATTTCTGCCTGTCATCTTAGGAAAGGCCAGGAGTTTAGCACCATCCTGTAATGTGGAAACAGAAAACCGAAGCCAGCCCAGAGCTCCCTGCTTCTCCTCTGACCAATTTGTTGCTTTCTCTGAGGTGATATTGGCTGTCACTATCTCAGGCTGGAAAGAGCAAGTTAGTAGAATAATGTGTATTTTAAATAGCATTTCCCAGGGAAAGTTCTCCTCACACTTAATGTTAAATGTAGTAAGATTATCGGCAAATAATCACTTGATGTTTAGCTAAGAGCCATTTCCTTTCTGAACTGGTATGATCCCGATTAAGGAGTCAAGAGGCCCAGGTATTTTTGTTAGAGCTCTCATTCTGCTGCAATTACAGCCCCCATAAAACTCCAGTTTATGAACCAAATTTGTTGCACCCCTCACTCCAATATTATAATGCAAACCTCAGAGATCAAAAAATATCTTCTAAAATATGTAAACAGTTCACTGACAACGACAGCGTGTAGAGAACTCTGTCGATGACCTCTCCCGTCTAATGTCAATTTCTGAAAACAAGTTTCCATTGCAAAGATTTAACCAGCATGCTTTCAGAAACCTAACACAAAAAACCTTATCTTTTCTCCCAACTTGTTTGGTCTGCGAGCTTCTTCCTAGCTGTCTCAGATTCCTAGGAACACTTGGGCTTTTCTCTTTCAAAGGGGCTGCGAGCTGTGGAGGTTCTGAGCTAGGCAGAAACCCTGTGGTTTGATTCCATTAGTCTAAGCCCTGGACGGTCGCAAGCAAACTGCCTTCTCTGCTCGCAAAAACCCTGGCAGCCAGGTTCTAGACACAGACAGCGGCTGCATGCATTCTTCCATACTGGTCTACCCAAATCTTGCCTGGAGCCAGCCAACCACAGCAGAGGGAATCCTACCTTCCATCATGGTGGCAGAATTGCATTCCTTAATTTCCAAGGAGTCAGAAAAAACACAGGAGGATGTGCTTCCAGGTCCCAGCTAAGTCCTCACAATGCCGCTGCTGAGGTCTGTTCTGCTTGCTGCCAAGCCAAAGGAGACAAGCGTTAACCCGAAAGACAGGCCATGGATGCTGCTGGTGCTGCTTCACCTACAAGCTCCCAGGAAGATGCTGAGAGAGAAAGGCAGAGGAACAGCAAGCCGGCGAGCTGCACCGCCTGCAAAGCCTCGGCCAATCCCTTCAGCTCTGGACCGCGTCACATGGTAGCCAGCCTGCATCTCCTGACACAATACCCCCGGAGAGCGCACGGAACCCATTTCCCGTCCCCATTCCTCGCCACCCCCACCGCCTCCAGCTCCTCTCCAAAAACACAGCCCCTTCCCCACCTGGTGACGCACTTCCCCCGCCCCTCCTCGTGGTCCTCGCAAGCCTATTGCGGCTCCCGGGCGCCCGATGATCTCTGAGCTGCCACTGTGACTGGGGACGCCAGCGAGAAAGGAGCCCAGGAAACTGAGCTGCCCATGGGGATTTTTTTCGTTTTTCTCTTTTATTTATTTTTAAAGAAAAAACTTCTCAGTGATTCCAGGTCTTGGCACCACACTTCACATTTCCATTCCAACCTCATTTTGACCTGAAGGAATTTCAAATGTCAGCACCTGGCCTCTGCGCACATCTGTCATCTGTGGCCGGCTCGTGCTCTCTCTCTCTCCTTCCCCCATCTCTGTCTCCCTGTCTATGTATGTCTCTCTGTCTCTCTCTGTGTCTCTCCCTCTCATTCACGAGAGAAAAATCAATTCGCTGACGTCACATCATAAACAACCATCCCCCAAAGGATGATGCAGAAAAAAAAAAAAATTCACCCCAGCTGCCTTGAAAAGAGGCAGGAAATTAATTGCGCATGACATGCCCAAGGGCTGGGAACTGTCATTAAAACAAAGAAACAAAAGAACCCACCCGATCCGGGCTCTGGAATCAAACCGGCGATGCTCCAGCTCATTTCTGGGGCGAGAGGCGGGAGAAGGGGCTGAAGACAGCAGAAGCCTAAGCCTTGGCCGCCGCCGCCGCAGGCGTGTGCGCGCTGTCTCCTCCCACGCACTCGGCTCTGCAGCCGCGACCCCGGGCTGCGGGTCCCACCGCCACCCCCGCCGCCACCGCGTCCTCCCGCCGAGCTGGGCCGCCGCTCGCCCCAGGTGGAGAGCCTCTTTCGCAGCCTCGGCGGCAGCTGCCAACGGTAGCCCCTGCTACGGGGCACGTTTTAGGAGAGACGCGCCTCCTGCGATCTGGAGTCGCCTCGGAGCCGAGACGTTCACCCCAGGGGAAATCCAGAGGGAGGCAACCGTTCCAGGTTGCGCAGGAGGAATGGGCGGAGCCCGGGGCTTGGCAACTTGCTGGGGTGGGATCTGCCTGCCCTGGAAGGGTTCAGACACAAGGTCTGGTCGAGTTGAGGGTCTGTCACCTGAGTGCTCTCAAGAGACCTAGGAGTCCTTCAAAGGGACTCCCAGGCCGTTGTCCTGCCATCCTGGGTTTAACAAGGCCAGACAGCCAAGCAAAAACAAGTGGAAGGGAGAGGAAGGGAGAGAGAAAATGATGAAGGGAGATGGGAGACCAGAGAAAGGTCTTTTTAAAATGGGGAACAGCAGAATCCGGGCTATGAAAATTTCCTTATTGAAGACAGGTCTGAGTCTCTAACAACGGTGCTGATCATTCATAACACCCTCTCTTAATATTACCCAGATCCTGACAGAGTTCCGTTTTCTTCCAGAGGGAATGTGAGATACTGGTGGCCGTGGAATAATAAAGAACACAGTGAAGGAGGCCAAGCAAGAAGCAAATTAGTCAAAATCAAAAAGCAATTCAGTTCCTTAGCAACTTATAAGATTTTTTTTTTCAAGACAGGGTTTCTCTGTGTAGCTTTGAAGCCTGACCTGAAACTCGCTTTGTAGACCAGGCTAGCCTCTATTTCACAGAGATCCACCTGCCTCAGGCTCCTTAGTGCTGGGATTAAAGGTGTGCACTACTACCACTCCTGGCAAGATTTTCTTAATCTAAAAAAAAAAAAAGCCTCATTGTTTCCCCTCAAGGACACATTTCAATGGCTCTGCATGTCAAAATTAAAGTCTCCGCAGAGATACTCTTGCTTGTGGCTTTTTCTACTATATCTACGAGGCAGTAGAGTTTTGAAAGGAAGAGATTACAAAATAAAGCAGTTCTTAAGGACAACTTGATCTGCTCTGAAAAATTCAGTGAGTTATTGCATGAAGGGTGTGTGTGTGTGTGTGTGTGTGTGTGTGTGTGTGTGTGTGTTAAGCAAATTAATGAAGGTTAAGAACGTGGACAGATACTGGTGTCAAAAAGCATGAGATGGAATTGTGTCTCGTCTTCATTGGGGTCTGAGACCCTAGGCCAGCCTTGCAATTCTGGGTTTTGGTTTCTTGCCTATAAAACGGCGATTATAACAATACCAAGTTCAGAAGCCTGTAAACCAGTGGTTCTCAATCTGTGAGCCGATACTCCTTTGTGGGTGAGTGACCCTTTCACAGGGGTAGCCTAAGACTATCGGAAAACACAGATAATTACATTTACAATTCATAACTAGCAAAATTACAGTTATGAGGGAGCAATGAAACTGATTTTAGGGTTGGGGGTTGCCGGAAAGTCGCTTAGTGTTGTGTCTAGAGGCTTGTTAAGTCCTCCATGTTAGCTTTGCAGAATTAGTGTCATTGACACCCAACAGGCTGGCACATGCATCAGAGAAGGTTGCAGCCAGAGAATGACGGGCACGGAGAGTCCTGTGCGCTGAGAATGTCAGTGAAAGGCTAAGTGAGGTAGAGGGCCAGGTGTTGCAGATGCCTGAAAGGCTCCTCAATAGAAAGCGGAGGCAAACAAGACTAATGGGGGAAATTTTGAAAATGATGGAATTTGGGGATAGTTTATGGGGGAAAAATGAATGAACGTGGGGTGGAAGTTATAAAAACAATAAGGAACTCTGAATGGGGAAAGTCAGGTGGAGTCTGGAGGTGAGTGGAAGCAGGAAAGGCAGGAGGTGAAGCAAAGCTGCAGGTAAGGGAGGAGCTGGTCAGCCTTTGCCCCCAGCCTTGGCTCTCGTGAACAGAGCAGACCTCTTGCATTCACTGCAGCTCACACCAGTTTGGGTTAGGATTGCAACAAGCCTAATAGCTAGGCAGAAAGTGTGCTCAAAGATTCTTGTTCAGAATAGAGTTGGAAAGTTTGGATCCACATAGAAACATTGTACCTATTTATGAGGCACAATGTGAGATATAAATGCATATGGAGCATGTTTAGTGATGAGATCAAGGTAATTCACATATCTACAGCCTCCATAAATGTGTGTGTGTATGTGTGACACTATAAATCTTTCCTGCTAGCTGTTTAGAAGTAAACAAGTGTGAGCAACCACAGCGACTGAACTGCACCATAGACTGTTAGAAGTTATTCTTAGCCATCTGCTCCCCCTGACACCTGTCAACCATCTTCCCATAATGCTGTTCTACTCTCTATATCAGTCAAATCAAATATTTAGCTTCCACGTTTGATAAGAATATATAGTATTTATCTTTCTATACATGCCTGGCTTATGTCACTTAATCTAATATCCTGGAAGCTTGCTCATGTTACAGTAAGTAGCTATGTAGCATTTTTATTACTGAATAATCCACTGTGTACGTGTATATATGACATTTTCCTTATCTGTTCATCTGTTGATGGACTTTTAGGTGGATTCTGTATGTTGGCTATTGTAAATAATAACACAATGCACAGGTAGGTGCAGATGTCTATTTAACATACTAGTTTATGTAGTAATATATTGTGTACCCTAATAAAATTTGCCTGAAGATCAGAGGTCAGAACAAACCACTAAATTAAACATAGATGCCAGGCAGTGGTAGCACAAACTTTTAATCCTAGCACTCAGGAGGCAAAGATCCATCTAGATCTCTGTGAGTTCAAAGCCACCCTGGATTACATGAGATTGACTCAGTCCAGGAGAGGAAACAAAGCCAAGCAGTTTTGGCACACACCTTTAATCCCAGTACTGGGAAGCACACATGCCTTTAATCCCAGAAGTGATGGCTGGGCAGAGAAAGGTACATAAGGCTCGAGGAGACAGGAACTAGAGTTTTTCAGGCTGAGGAGTCTCAGAGGTAAGAAGTGGCTTGTTCCTTTGTCTCTCTGATCTTCAGGCAAATTTTATTAGGGTACCCAATATATCAACACAAATTTCCTTCTCTTTGGATGGATACCTAATAGCAGAACTATTGGATCATATGGCAGTCCTCTTTCAAGTTGAGCAAACTTTCTATTGTTTTTATAATTGCATTTCTACTAACAGTATGCAAGAGTTCTCCTTCTGCACTTCGTCAGCATCTGTTATGTTTTGTCTTATTGTTAATAGTCAATTTTAAGTGGCTTTGTATTTCCCTGGTAATTACTGGCGTTGAGCATCTTTCATATATTTCCTGGTTATTTATATATCTTCTTTTAATAGATGTTGATTCAGAACATTTGGTCAATAGCTGTTATGTTTATAGGAAAAACAAAATTGTAGCCAGGATTGCCCTAGAAAGACCAACAAAGAGGTGTGTAGCAAAAAAATGGACAGGTCAGTCCTGAGGCCAAGTACATTTCTCTACAGCTTTATCAGCTGCTTGTCTTGTGCCCTTTTAAAAAAGACAATGCTATTATCAATTATAAGAATATCTAAGGAACAAAGTTGCACTTCACATTAAAAACATACTCAAATACGTTGTCAGAAAAGATCAAATACCTTGATTTTGTTTCCTCGTAGATTTTTTTTTTTTAGGGAAATACGGTTTTGAACAAGAACATAAGCAACATTTTAGATTATGCTTAAATTTCTTCATTTTGCGGGGTAGCTCTTTCCTGGTTGACAAGCTCCAAAGAAGGATTTCTTGCTGCTGAAATAATAGGATGTTTCCTACAAGCCTGAAATTGCAGCCAAAAGATCTTGGAAAAGATGGGCTCAGTTGCTGGCTAGCATCAGAGCACAAACCTTGCCTGGGATCCCTGTACAGGATGATAAAGACAGACCCACGTCATACTAGGCTTACAGAGTGTGCTTTTGGCCAGCCAAAGACCGACAACCTAGGTGCTGATGTTACTAGACATGGCATTACCTTTCTGAAATAAGGTTTGTATTGTGGTGATGATGCTTCATTAGTTATCTGTGATTTAGAATCAGATTCCAGCTGGGTGTGATGGCCAGGTCTTTGATTCTAGTATTCCAGAAGCAGAGGAAGGTGGAGCTGTGAGTTCAAGGCCAGCCTGGTCTACATAACAAGTTCAAGGCCAGCCTGGGCTACACAGTAAGACCCTGGCTCAAAATAAAGAAATAAAATAAAGAACAGAAGTCAGATACCTATCACTTTCTCAAAAGTTGGGCTTCTTTAGTCCTTTTTAATTTTAGTATTTTAGGAGATTATCTGTTCCTACTTTTTAAAAAAAGGAAAGAGGGCTGGAGAGATGGCTCTGTTGTTAAGAACACTGACTGCTCTTCCAGAGGGTCTGGGTTCAATTCCCAGCACCCACATGGCAGCTCACAACTGTCTGTAACTCCAGGATCCAACACCTTCACACACACCTTCATACAGGCAAAAGCCCAATAAAAAAGTAAATAATTAAAAAAATTATTGTTTTAAAAAAAAGGAAACAAAGACTGAGAACTGAGTCATGAAGGAGGAATGAAGGTTAACTGGAGGAGAAAGTTTTAAAGTGTGTATATGTCTACATGCACATATCTCCAAGGTAGTCATCTTAGCAGAAAAATTGGCTCTTTCCATTTTACTTTTTCCTTGGAGGCAGTCAATGATAGTAAAAGGGGAAATGTTGCCCAAGCACTAGAGGTAGCAGTCTTGCCTGAGGAGACCAAGTTCTATGAGTCACTACAGTGAAAGATTCTCATGTCTGCATTGAGGTGAAAGCACATGAGTTTTTGCTGAGATCCTGCTGGGTTTTGGGTTTGTTTGTTTTTAACACAGCCGTGTATGAATGTATAAAACACCTTTGTGTATATGTATATTGTATATACATGTATGCATATACTATACTCGGTTGAAAATGAAACAATTACAACTTGAAATATTAAAGAAATAGACAAAAGGAATTTGTCTGGCTTACAAACTACAGGAAGAACAGCCGAGAGGAAGCTGGAATCAGGATATGTCATGAAATTGTCACCAGAACCAAGTACTAAAGGGCCAAATTTGTCTTTAAAAAGGATCTATTTTTAAATTTTGATATAGTTTCAGGACTACAGAAGCAGTAAGGGAACTACTCAGATCTCTCTCTCTCTCTCTCTCTCTCTCTCTCTCTCTCTCTCTTTCTCTCCTCTCTTTCCAGTATATCCTCTCTTCATAGTACTTTTTCTCCATGTAATCAGGGGTTTAGCTATATTCTATGGACTCCCCAATATCTCCATCCAGGAAGGAAATAGAATATATGGTTATGGAGACTCAGAGGGAAGACTGGAGTGGGAAGATTAAATGGGGAGAGGGAGAGAAAAGAGGATACAGGAGAGAATACAGTAAGGGACACTAACACTAAGGGCCATTTGAGGCATCATATGGAAACCTACTAGTAGAAGATTCTGAAAATACATACATGTATGAAAGAAATCTAAATGGAGTCACCCAATACTAGGAGAGACAAAGCCCCAACTAGACACTTTCACCACCAAGTGACTTCTAGTGCCGGGACTGGGCTACATCTAATTGAGTTTTTGGCCAAAAGGGCCCCATGGAAACCCCCAAACAACTCAGGCTATTGTCAAGGCTATGATTGCCCTCCATTAACTGATGGTAAGCCCCTATTGCTGAAGACAACACTTACATATCTCATTAAATACAGAGAAGCCAAGCGGGTGTCTTCATCTCTACTGACTAGTCTTCATGATTCTAGAAGGTACTCTGCATGCTGCCAGAGGAGAAAGGGAGCCACGAAGCCAGCTACAAACCCTGCGATTTACAATGGTGGCCTGCCTCCATGACACACTGGTGCCATACTGGCCCAAATGTTGTATGAGTAAACAACCACTATCTGATTGGACTTAAGGCCACCCCATGAGGTGGAACCCATGCCTGACACTGCTAGGGTGGCCAAGAACCTGAGACGAGATGGGCCAAGGGGATAGGGGAAGACCAAATGCTATTCTTATGTTAAAGGAACATAGCAATGAAATGACTCCTAATGACATTCTGCTACACTTGTAGATCAGCATCTTAGCTTCCTCCTGCAGTAGATGGGAAGTGACAGAGACCCAGCACTGGACAGTGTGCAGAGAGTGAGACACTTTGGAACACTCAGTCCTAAATGGAATGTCTTCATCAAACTCCTTCCCTTGGGGCTCACAGAACTATGTGGACAAGGAGGCAGAAAGAAGAGCCAGCGGGGATAGATGTTGCCAAAGAAACAGACACAGACACAACAGGGCTATTGCACATAGGAATGCACAGAGACTGTGGCAGCATGCACAGAGCCTGCATAGGTCCAAGCCAGAGAGCATCCCAGTGCTGAGAAGGGGAAGTGGACATGAGCTCTTATCCCTAAACAAAAAGCTATCTACAATTGAAAACTGCTTGCAACGGAAAAGGAAAAATTAGTTTTCTCCAATGAACCCTCTCTGAGTAATAAACCTCACTTAAGGGAAGGCCCATGCTCACAGTAGATGATAGATTTTTTTTTGTCTTATATTGCTTTGTTTGGGTATATATATATAATTTTTATGGTTTTTGATTTTGTGTTTTTATGCTTTTTGTGTGCATGTTTCTTATGCTTTTTCTTTTAAAAATTTGATTTGTTTTTGTTTGAGAGAGAGAGAGGAGACAGAGACAGAGACAGAGGGCATGAAGTTGGACATGTGGAGATGTAGGGAGGTGAGGAGGACCTGGGAGGAGTTGAGGGAGGGGAAATGGTGATCAGAATATATTGAGTGAAAAAATGTATTTAAAAAAAGTGAAAAAAAAAACAGTAAAAGTGGACTGCTGTGATGAGCATAACAATAACCAGAAAGAATTCATGTAAGTAGTATATCACACTTATAAATACTGCGGTGATATTGTGTCCCCCAATATATTGTGCACCCTAATAAACTTATGTGGGGTCAGAGAACAGAACAGTCACTAGATAGACATAGAGGCCAGAAAATGGTGGCACACATGCTTTTAATCCTAGCATTCCAGAGACAGAGATCCATCCAGACAGAGATCCATCCGGATCTCTGTGAGTTTAAAGCCATACTTGGAAATAGCCAGGCATGGTGACTCATGCCTTTAATCCCAGGAAGTGATGGCAGGAAGCAGAAAGGCATATAAGGTGTGAGGACCAGGAACTAGAGCCTAGTTAAGCTCTTAGGTTTTTATCAGCAGTTCAGCTGAGATCCATTCGCAGAGGCTTCCAATTTTAGGAAACAAGATAAGCTGAGGAATTGGGGAGGTGAGGTTAGCTGTGGCTTGTTCTGTTTCTGTGATCTTTCAGCGTTCACTCCAATACCTGGCTCTGGGTTTGTTTTTATTAGTAAGACATTTTAAGGTTCATGTTACAAATTCTGTAGCTCTAATCAGTGATTTGACATACACTGCCAGGATTGAGTACCAACAGTGCCAATGTACTTAGAGCATAACCCACAACAGCATGATTGCCGTGACACTCAGGGTAGCCACTGCAGAGGGAAGTTTCTCTGTGTCCCATCCAGCCCCGGAGTTAGGACGAATCTCTTTTTAAGTTCTCTTAGGTTTTAGGTGGAGACTCTTGCCCCACATTGGGTCTCCTCTCCTTTTAGGAGGTCACATCAGCCACTGTGCAAGGAGCAACAAGATTCCAGCAGACCGGTAATGCCATGGCCATGTGGCAACATATAGATTAATAGGAATGGGTTACTTTAAGATGAAAGAGCTAGCTAGCAAGAAGCTGAAGCCATAGGCCATAGAGTTTGTATTAATATAAGCCTCTGAGTAATTATTTTATAAGTGGCTGTGGGACCTTGGGTGGGAGAGATTTGTTCAGACTGCTGGGCAAGGCAGGACCGGAGAAACTTCTGGCTACAACCACTGCCCTGAATGATGGACTCAGACGTGATTTTAACAGTCCAAAAATCTAGACAACAGAAAAAAAAAACCCTCAAAATTTCACTATGTAAATTATGAGTCATGACAAAATTGATAAAAGTAGACTATAACTTTCCTTGCTTATGACTACTGATGCAAAATTTTAAGTAAGTTATCAGCCAACATAATCCATAAAACATGACATAATATACCACGATATATTATCTCCTAATTCTGTGAGTAATAAAGATAACTCGGCATTATCTACTAGTACAATTAACAATCTAAACTTCTTGTCCTGGTTTCATTGCTGCTGCTGTCGTAAAACACTCCTCTGAAAAGCAATGTAGGGAGGAAGGGGCTTCCTCGGCTTTCACTTTCAGGTGATGGCTCATTATTGTAGGGAAGTCAGGACAGGAGCTTGAAGCCTCACAGCCACGGTCCAGAGCAGAGCGAGAATAAACACATGAATCCTTGCTTGTTTGCTCCCAGAAGCCTTCTTCTCTCTCACACTGTTTAACACACACACACACACACACACACACACACACACACACACACACACACACAAACAAACCCTGACAACCTAAGCCTAAGGAATAGTATAGCCCACAGTGGGCTGGGTCTTCCTATATCAAATAACAGTCAACACAATCCCCACAGACGGGCCCATAGGCCAAATCAATGTAAGACTCCTCTCTGTGTGATTCTAGTCTGTGTCAAGTTGACAAAACTAACCATCACACTACCAAAAAGAAAGTCATATGCTATTATCTCCACAGATTTTGCAAAAGTATTATCTAAGTTTTTACTATAGCTCTTATTAAATATATTAAAGTTTTAACAATGACAAAAAAGAGATTTTAAAAAAATTTCTGAGGATGGTAGGATGTGCAAATTTCTACAAAAAACATCTTACATTCTGTTAAGTGGAGACAAAATAATTTATCTTTCATTATCAGTAACAGAGGCCAAGAATAAGACTTAAATATCATTTTCATTGTTATTTAAAATGTGATACTCTTCTCCAGGAGCTGGTGGTGCACGCCTTTAATCCCAGCACTCAGAAGGCAGAGGCAGGTGGATCTCTGTGAGTCTGCGGCCAGCCTGGTCTACAAAGGGAGTTCCAGGATAGCCACGGCTGTTACACAGAGAAACCCTGTCTCAGGAAAAAAAAAAAAAAAGTGATACTCTTCTATGGATACCAGCCCAAAAACCAGGAAGAAAAAGCAATAAAATGTTGTTAGAGATAGCATTTGCTCATTGCATTGTTTTCTCTGTCTGGGTACATAGGAAGGCTGTGTCTGCCTGTGGATGGGATAACATGACTAAGTCACAGACAACAGAATTTTTCCGATGTGGATATCACAAATATCCTGCAGAATTTCCGTATTTTCCTCCCACTTGCAAAGGAGACCTATTCCTGATCACAGAAGGTTAACACATAGCTCCTCTTGTCTTCTCTTTGGACAGAGACCTGTCTGGTCCTTGAAACATTACAAACACAAGCGAGCTGAGTGTTTACTGTGACTGTAGCCATCATGTTTACGTGTACACACCCGATGAGTAGTCCACGTCATTGCTATTGCCAAATACCACATGCTGAGTACTTTCTACACGGATTTCTTACCATTTTAAAGGCTGGAATTTCAAAATCAAAGTGCCAGGAGTGTGTCTGGAGAGGGCTTCCTGTTTTGCTCATAGATAGTGCCATTTCATGCATGCTCACATTATTGAAGGGCTGAGTATCCCCAGAGTCTCTTTGATAAGGGAACCTAATACTTTCCATGAGTTCTTTATTGCAAGATATGAGCATACTCTTTTGTAAATAATTTATTGAACGTTTGCTCTAAACAGAGCTGGTGGAAGGTGATGCAAACTGGAGCCTTCACGTGAGAAGTGACAAGTGAGAACTAACTTCACTCTAGATCTAGAAGTTCCCTGTGCAATGCGACCGTCCCTTGGCTGCATGCAAAGTGCCTAAGCTGAAAAGAAGTGCAAATATACAATACACTCTGGGTTTAAAGAGAGTACAAAGCAAAGAGAATATAAAATATTTCATTATTTTATGCTTATAATATGTAGGAATAGCAATGTTTCTCTACATTTGGTTAAGAAAATTTATTAATTATTTTAAAATGTATTATTATTATTACTGTGTGTGCACACATGAGAGTGGGGAAATGGGCCAGGAAAGGGTGATGGGTGGTGAATATGATCAAAGTGCATTTGAACAAGTATGTCATTGTGAAACCCATTGCGTTGTACCGTGAATAGACACTTAAAACCTCAGGATAAGCAAAATTAGCTGAATTATAAATAAGAACAGGGAAAAAATACAGTAAAATGATAGGAACTATAGTACAGAGATAAAATTTTGGCGATAATTAAAGCAAACAAGAATGACCTCCGCAAGCCTGCAGCATAAAGTCTTGGGGTCGGTCACAAAAGTGGGAAAAAAATGAGCCCTTCAAGAAGCTTGTAGCATAGGGAGGCAAGTGAGCAAGTAGTACTGGCAGCAATACAGACTGACTGCGGATGCTCCAAGTTAAGGCATCTCAGTAGATGAAGGAGGAACACACAGCACTCCTCCTGGCAGCTCGGGCCACGCCTCCTAGCACAGGGGATGTAAATGCGTTTTGAATAGTCTTACGCTGGTTTATTTTTATTTGATTCTATTTTTGGATACAGCCTATCTGTTGCCTAAATTGACCTGCAGCTCGCAGCTCTCTCCCACTGTCTCAGCCTCCAGAGTCTGGGACTGCGGGAACACTCCACCATGCTCAGCTCTCTTAGGCCTGTCCTTATTCAGCCCTTTCTCATCCTCATTTTCCTCCCCAGTTTTAACTCTCCTCTCATAGCCCTTGGAGCCCCTGTTCAATGGAAAGTTGAAGAAACACCCATCGTCACCCACTTGTCTAATGTCAACGCTGGTTTTCCTTTGATTTTCTCCTTGACTTCCAAAGCCAGCCTACTGGTAGTCACTTGTCATTTCTGAACCCTCCTTTTGATCCTCCCTCAGCTGGCCAAATAAAGGGGCTGATGCTGTTTTACTTCCCACCTTAGCTCCCGGGACATTCATTTGCTGCTGATGGAAAGTATGGCAGAGGCCCACCCTTCTGCTCGCCTCCTGCTGGATCTTTCACCTGCCTCTCCCCACTTCTGCTCAAACTTCCCTCTGTGACCTCAGCAGCTGTCTCACAGGCCTCTCCATTGCCCCACCTCCCCTTTCCCCAGTGACGAGGCATGTCTTCTGTAACAAGGACCCTTACCTTTCAGCTCCTTGGTTTTCTCAGTGCTAGCGAGCTTCCATGTCTTAGTTACCCAACAGATAAGCACCTTTTCAACCTCACCTTTGTTTCTGTTTAACATTTCACACCACGTGTTTTCCTAATGTGTTTACCAACCCTTCTCTGGTCCACACGAACCATGTTTTAGTATTAACATTATTTTAGATTTTTTTTTTCCTACAGATTTTGATTCTTGAGTCATTTTCTTTGAATTTCATAGGTTTCTCCCTACAATCACCTCTCTGCGTCTTAGAAGCTGATGGTTACAAATGTGTGGTAAGGTAAGAGGGAGCAACATTTCCTTCTTGTATAATTATTATTTCTAACGTTTTTCTCAATAGTTCGATAGACTTCTTGATAATCCTTTTCTCATGACTCTCACCTAACCTCGATGGAAACACATGTGCCTTCCCTTCTCTTAAGTCTTATTGCACTAATTATATCAGTTTTTTTAAAAAAATATAAATCCTATATCAGTGTCCTCTAGAGAAATAGAGCCAAACAGGCTGAGATATAGGTACATACATCTTTACATTCTATATCAGTGTCCTCTAGAGAAATAGAGCCAAAAAAGCTGAGCTGTAGGTACATAGATCTACATAGATGTATGTAAAGAGATGGAACACGAGACATGACTCTGCAGGTAGAGAAGTCCCGTGACCTACAGCCTGTAATCTGGAGGCCCAAAGCTGGTGGTGTGTGTGGTTTTGATATAAGGCCCCAGGCCCAAAGACAAGGAGATCAATGTCCAACAGCAGCAGAATACTCCACTTGAGTAAGAAGAAAAAAGGAGCCTTTCTTCTGCCTTTTGGTTGTATTTAGGCCCTCAAGGGATTTAATGCCACCTTCCCACAGTGTGAGGATGTATCTGTTTTTACTCTGATTCAAATGCCAGGATCCTTTAGAAACATCCCTACGATCAACATATCCAGAAATAATGTTTTAGAAACCATCTGAGTGTAACTTAACCTAGTTAAGTTGACACAGAAAATTAACTATTACACAGCCTAAGTCATCTCTTGATTATTCCATGCCCATTAGTCATTGCTTACTTGAGTACCCAGTGGATAAAGGATCCTTAAGCCCAGCTTGAGTTTCTTGATTGTCAGAGAAGAATCCTTTTTTTGGGGGGGGGGTCAGGTCAGGTCATAGCTTAGGATACAGGGATTACTGATCCAGCCAGGGTTAGATGACTCTCTCTTGATCTGTCATTGTGACTAAAGAGGTACAGTCAGCACTGGTAGAGGACTGTTGTGAGGTGTTCACTGGAGAAGACCACTCAGGCACGGGTTCAAGCAATAGAAAGTCTTTATTAGCAGGCCAGTGACTACACTGGGTGTTTAGGACCCGAGTGCAGTTCAGAGTCTTTCTCAGAGTGGGCTTTTAAGCATAAAAACCATATCCTGAGATGACACACCCTGTTATAAAGAACAGTTATCCAGAAGTGGAACTACAGAAGCCAAAAAACAAGATTAGTACATTCAGGGACTTCCCCAGAACTGTGGACTTGGATGGATTAGGTCTTTGTTCTCTTTTTGGCAAGTGGTGCTGCCTACATGTTGGGTTCCAAGGCCTGAATGGTACCTCCATCACGCCATCAGTTGTGCTAAGGTCTGGGGGCCTGTTACATGACAGACACCATTTTCCCATGAAGGTATGTAATGAAAAAGAAATCTGTAAGCATTGCAGCTTGGATGGAAAGGTATCCTGGCAGTCCTGGGCCAAGGAATACCACAAAGTTACTGTAAGCATAGCATCTTACAGCTTTGCTCCAGGGGAAGGTTTCCCCAGTGCAAGTGAGACAACTCTGCTATGGGAGGGGCGGGTTTCTCCAGAGAAGTTGTTATAGCTCTGCTCTGCTCCAGAGAAGTGCTACAGCTCTGCTCCGCTAGGGGAAAGTTTCCCTGGTCAAAGTGTTACAGTTCTGTTCCCATTCTCTTCTGCTCCTGTGAAAGTTCTTACAGCTGGGCTCTGATGAAAGTGTTACCCTGGCTAATAAACCTTACTGAAGAGATTCACTGGGAAGGAAGAATCCAGAAAGGTGGCTGCCTCTAAGATAAAAAGCAGAAGCAAACTGAGCTTTCTAGGGTGACTTGAGATTGGTGGATTTTGTGGCATGATTCTGGGGCAAGCTCAGGGGTTGGTGGGATTTCATGCTCAGGGATTGATGGGATTTCAAGCCCTGGTCCTAGAGTCAAGTTAGATTCAGGGCATTTTTTTCTTGGCTCTTTTCACCCTACAAAATCTACAAGAAAGGACCATACATTCCATTTTTTTTTAGTTATTTCCTACACAAACAGTACAGTGCTAGATATTACATATTTATGTCTTCAATAATTATTTTATAAACAGATAGTCTGTGCTTTATTTTGTTATTTAAATCCAGTTTAAAAATGTTTCTTTTTTAAAAAAATCATGTTTATCATGGTTCTCTATGGATTTTGTTTTTGTTCTTCCCAGCAACAGCCCCACCCATGTTGGTCTGGCTTTTGAGACTCAATGAAAGGGGTAATTTTGTGGGATTATTTATATTCCTACTGGGATTCCCACCCGCACCCCCCCCCCCCACTTTCTGGGGAAATCAAACAGAAGTCTATACTTCCTTAAATATCCTCTGCTTGGAAAAGCCTGTGTGCCGGAGATAATGAAACTGTCATAGAGAGAGAAGCAGCCAGCTTTACTGACGGGTGCCTGTTTTTCCTATTGCTCTTTGTGAGAGGAATGCAGTCCACTTGTGCCGTCGTGATGAAATACTACACGAATAATTTATAACAACACAAATCTATTTCTTACAGCTGGAGTCTGAGAAGTGCAGGACCACCAGCAGGCTCAGTACCTGCCAAGGGCTGCTGTGTTGCTAAGATGACCCCGTGTTGCTGCTTCCTCTAGAAGGGGCCATTATGGGATGGAAGAGAATGAAGGGTAAATGGTTCAAATGCTGTGTGAAGCCTTTTTTTTTTTTTAAATTCCTCAATCCTATTTATGAGGGAAGTGCCTTTGTGATATTATTTTTCTCAATACTACCTACTGCTCCAGATGTTAAATCTCTACATGGATTTTGGAAGGCGTATATACATTGAAACTGTACCGAGTGACAATATGTTCCCTCATGTTGCTCAAGTAAACTTAGGCTGTTCTTCTGTCACTTGCAAAGGAATACTAAATGAATCAGCCCACCCCAGGAAGTTCTGGAGTCTAAAACTCAGTAACACTGGGACCTATAAACACACTCAAAAAACAAATGAAATACAGAACCTGAGACAAAGAAAAAAAACAAGAAGATGTGAGTCAGGCAGCACCAGAGGTGGCCCAGGGGGTGAGAATGGGATGGGAGCCATCCCAGACCATGCATTCTCAAAGAGCTCTACCAAACACGAGTTTTCTCTCTTTTCTAAAGGTTGCTAACCAAAATGAGAATCATGGGTCAGCTTAGTTCCATGTCACTGGTGCGGGCTCAGCGGTAGACAGTTCTTAGCATGTCTACAAAGTCATGGAGTCTGCAACCCAAAAAACAAAATCCAAAAAACAAACAAACAAACAAAAACACCAACCAACAGTAACATTCCCCTAAAAAAATAGATAAGAGTGGAATCACAGCAATCAGGATTTCATTTGACAAAAGCATTCCTTTTAGGAATTGGGTCTGAAAAGGCCAAAGCCATCTTAAAATAGTGTTTTCCACAAGCATTCACTACTTTTTTAATAATGACTATTAAAACCTAAATGATATTGTAGGTCCAAAAAAATTTTTCCAAAGGACAACCAAAGACAGCTGAACATGTAATGGACCGCATTGGCTGAGGAACTTAAGCTGCACAGAACTAACCCCGGAAGAAAAAATTCCATGGCTCTTGACAAATTTAGTGTCACTGGGGATGATGTGCTGGGGTTTAGGTTGGGAGATAATCAATCTGTGATGATAGACCTAGGAGGCACACACCATATCTAATTACTTAGCTGTTAAAACACACACACACACACACACACACACACACACACACACACACACAAGCTTTCTCACTCTGAATCTTCATTTTGAAAACATAATTTCATAAGCTTAACTTCCTAACTGGGTTTAACTGGATCAGTGTCAAGCAGTCAGCTCTAGAATGTCAATACTTCCTGAGTTCACCTTGTGATTACCATAGCTACCAAGGACCTTAGTGCTCTGACCTCTGGAAGAGAGGGGGTGAAGGCTCCGGCTGAAGCTTTAGTTAGCAAATCCTTTCCATTTAAAAGCCGTAAGCTCCTTGTCCCTGTCAGCAAGCAACCAGAAGGGGCCTTGTCGACAGATCCCATTAGAAGGGGCACTACTGGGAGCAGAGAGCTGGGAAGAGCCCTGAGAGTGTGTGCTATAATTAAGTCTGACATGCATATGCATATGTTCAAGTACAGTGGGTGGATGACATACGTACATGCAGATGCCTTGATCAGCTGAAACTGAGCAGCCTTGCATACAACAGAGTGCAGGAAAAAAAAAAAACAACAACCCTGAAACTGTTTCTTGGAAATTGTGTAATTGTGGTTCAGAAGAAAGAGGATATCCAGTCCAACTCACAGCAAAACCCACCACCGTTAATACATGAACCATAATTTGAAGAGTTGTTCATGAAATGGATCAATGTATGACCATGATGTAGTAGTATTAGTCATGCAACCTAGCTACTGAAAGTTATGGTTTGGGAGGGCTCAAGGCTTGTACACAAGAAGAGTGAAATGATTTATCACAAAAGGGACACAACACAAAGCTATCTAATCTTATTACTTGCATAGTTGACAAGTAAACCAAATTACTACATCTGTAAACTGGAGTCAGAGAAGAGTCTTGCTGAAGAAATCAATTCACTTTCAAGGTTGCTTGAAAAATAGTGACAGGGATATAAATCTTATAAAGTAGGAAACTTTGTACTTTCAATGGGATGAGCACATTGAACTTGAGGACTAGATTGGAAATGAGTATTTCTTTCTGTGATCTAAAGTAACGTAGTGAACTGCTAATTTCATTACGTCATTTGCTGATTATGTTTCAGTGTGTTAATTTTATATTGGTGATAAGCTTTGCCTTCATCATAGTTTGCACTATAATAGACGGGAGTGTATTTGTATCCCCATTCCAATCTCCCATTGCTGATCTCTATCAGCTGCAGCCTCAGCTATGCCAATCGTGAGCCTAACTTGAGAAATGCTGTAAAGAATGTTACGAATGGCGTTCATTCCAAACAGCAGGGAAAGCCTGGAGCTATTAGTTTGCGGTAAGCACCAGGAGGGCAGCCTCTGGATCCTGGAGCTTTGCCTTCCATTTATCCTGGTCCCTGTACATGATCTACCATTGGTTGTCTTGCTGACATCTTCATGTGGCCTGCTTTTCCGACACTTACTTTGCTTTTTCCAAACAGTTTCCCATGCCCATTTTCTCTGTATAGGTTGACATCACTGGTCGTAACTTCCACAGAGGTTGTGGTGACTGAAATCAACCAGCAGCAGGTGGCCACTCACTGTAGTAGTCTGAGTTGGCCCAAGATAACATAACTTCCACATGTTAGAGGGTATGTCTTGATTTTATAAAGAAAATGGGGCTCATGCAAATATGGAGAGAGCTGGAGAATAATAATTTGAATGGCTGAGATCAGAGAATCAGGAAACAGTTGCAGTGAGGAAACACAGGACCAAGGAAAGAATGATGCATTTAGGGGAAAGTTTTCAATCTGATGTGGCTGCTAGGTAAGAGCTTGTAAAATAGTATGGGATCGCTTAGCCTAGGAGACAGCAACGGCATGCCCAAATTGTAGCAGGAATCTTAGAGAGTCTTATTAATAAAATCAAACCCGGAGCCAGTTATTAGGGTGAAATGCTGGATGGTCAGAGAGACAGAACAAGCCACAGCTAACCTCACCTGGCCAACTTCTCAGCTGGTCTTGTTTCCTCAGACTGGAAGCCTCTGTGTCCTCATATCCAAATGGCTCTCAGCTGAACTGTGCTGCTAGAAGCCTGAAAGCTTAACCAGCCAAATGCTTCTAGTTTCTGGTCCTCACGCCTTATATACCTTTCTGCTTTCTACATCACTCCCTGGGATGAAAGGCGTGTGTCACCATGCCTGGCCATTTCCAATGTAGCCTTGAATTCACAGAGATCCAGAGGGATTTCTACCTCTGGAGTGCTAGGATTAAAGGTGTGAGTGCCACCATTTTCTAGCCTTTGTATCTAGTGGCTGTTCTGTCTCTGACCCCAGATAAGTTTATTAGAGTGCACAATATTTTGGAGAACACAAGACCACCACACCAAATCTCATTTATTTAACACCTGTCTTTTAAACCTCACTTGAGTAATCCATATTGGAAAACTCTAACCCAGAGCCATGCATGGACAGAGATTCTAGGAACACATTTCCCTGGTCCAAAGGCAAATATCAAGCCGATGCTAAAGTAACAGCAATCTATCTCTCTTTGGAATTTTGGCATTTACTCTATTTCTTTGGACAATATTTAACTCATGAATAATAATTAAAGAAATAACATCATGCTTTTCCTTTACATAATGCAGCCAACTTTTAACAACAAAAGTTTTAAACACCCCCTTTCCCTAGGAAGAGACTCTAAGTCCCATACATTGTTTTAAGGATGTCTAGACAATTTCTATCCTTCTTTAGTTATGCTACACTATGCCTGTGAAATCCTTTGATACAAATACCAAATATGTGAATGACATATGATTATAATGTGTTAGATGATGTGAGATTGAAGGTAGGAAAAAGAAAAGAATAATTCACAAATGTATGCAAATATAAACCAAAACAGCAAAGAAAATGAACACAGTCATTATTTTGACACCTGATGATTTGGTTATAGAATTTTTATCTTTCTTATCCTTTTCTTGGTTGCTTGTCCTCAGAAAGTGGTTCAGTCGCCTGAGCTCTTTACCTAGCAAATGTCCTTCTTGGAGGACCCTGTTCATCAACAGTCCTGCCTGTATTAGATTTCTATAGCTTTCCATCATCTTTTGCCATACAGAGATATTAAAAGGTATTCAAATGAATAAAGTTCTAGTCTGATTTCCTTAACTCCTATTTTTTAGTAGAAAACTAATTTCTTTCTGTAATCATGATGACTCTCCTTGTTTTACAGTTGATTTGGTGACAGGAGCTGCCCATAGTAGTCAGATGGCAATGTAGTATTTTATTCATGGTAATTATTGTTATGTTCATGGATGTGAAGAGGTTAGGTGGCACATGAGCATAATCTCAATAGTTGGGAGGCAAGAAGACCAAAATTTTGAGGTGGGTCCCAAAGACGACAAGATTCTCTTTCAAGCAAGAAAGACAGCCAACCAGAAGCCTAGCCAGCCATCCAGCCAGCAAACAAACAAAAAGTAGCAAACCAAAATTGCAAGAATGAGAATTACGTTTAAAAAATGTCTTTCTCTTATTTTTTGAGAATTTCATACATGAGCACTATATTTATATAATTTCCACCCTTTCCTCCCCTCTCAATTCCTCCCATGTCCCCTGACTTTTCAAATGCATGACTTCTTATTTTTAATTATCAGAAACATATTTATAAGTACAATCTGCTGAGTCCAGTTAGTATTGCTCATATGTGTATGTGTTTATGACTGATTACTTGGGATTGTATAGTCTATCATGAGGCTCTTCTTTAGAGAAGGCTGCTTCTCCTAGTACAGTGTTTTTAGTGGGTTCTTTGGTGTAGAATGAGATGAGCTATTTCATTTTCACAGTGAGGCTCCAAAATTCATTCATCTGTATATGGGTGAAATAATGTCTCAATAACAATAGACTAACTGATGATTCAAAGAACATCCTGATGGTGATGGTTTCTGTAAGCCTTGTGTTGTCAAAAGGTTGTGTAGGGTGAAAGCTGGGCAGCTGCTTAAGGATGATGGGAAATATTGTAAGCCAAGCGAACTCTGAGGGCAGGAGCTTACCCTGACGTTGATTCACCGTAAATTTGTTTTCTTGGTTGAAGACAATATCTGTATGGAATAATCACACTGTGAATAAGGAGTTCTGTGACTCCACAGATGATGGTTCTATCCAAACCACTGAAGTAATAATTTATATACATATTCATAAATGTTTGTTCCCGTAAGAACAAATTGTGACCACCCCACCTCAGACCCCAAACAGCTGCCTGGTCTTCCCTCAGAAAGTGCCATGTTGAAAAAATAAGTATTCATCTTTGCTTTTGTCAGTTTCCTGCATACACTATCAGATTGACACATATATCCCAGGAAAGCTTTGCCATTTCCCTGAGCCTCATCTCAGTGGGAAGACTTTGACACCTCCCTGGTGGGTCTGAGGCTATGGTCTTTGAAATAGCCACATCCATGTCAAATAATGCACATTCTCCCAGGATTTCACTTACTCAAGGCTTTCTTGTTCCCTACAGTAAAATCTTCTGACTAAAAGAAGTCCAGGCCCAGACAGATTCACTGAATAATTCTACAGGACCTTTGAAGGGAAGAATTAGCATCAAATCCTCCTCAAATTATTCTATATAAGGGAAAAGAAATGAATGCTTCCAAACTCTTTCTTTTTTTGTGTGTGATTCTAGCCCTGCCCTGATACCAAACCAGATTAAAAAAAACCAACATAGAAAATGATAACCTATTACTTTGATACACATAGACATAAAAATTCTCAATGAAATATTTGCAAATCACATTTAGACACACAAAAAACATTAGTTGCCATGATCATATTGGCTTCATTTCTGATATTTAGAATGATTTGGAAGAGATAAATCAATAAATAAAATAATTAACACAGATGAGTCAATAAATATAATAATCACATAAATGGATTCCAGGACAGAAATTACATTATTGTCTCAATAGATGTAGAAAAGGCTTTTGACAAATCCAGCATATTTTCATAATAAAATTCCCAGAGGCTAAGAGTACAAGGAACATCTTTTAACATAACAAAAGCTATTTACTATAAATATATAGACAACATTACAATAAATGGAGAAAAATTCAAAGCATTTCCACTAAGATCAAGAACAACAACAATAAAAAAACTATCCATTCTCTCTACTTCTATTTCATATAGCACTTGAAGTCTTATTTAGAGCAATAAAAAGAAAAGGAGGATACAAATAGAAAAGGAAGAAGTTAAGTTTCCTTGTTTATAGATGAGATTTTTCTATATGTAAGCAAGTCCAACAACTGCATCAGAGAACTTTTATAATTGATCATTTCAGCACAGTGGCAAGATGCTAAATTAACACACATAATTCAGAAGCTGTCTTATATGCTAGTGACTAACACACCAAGAAAGAAACCAGGGGTACAATTCTGTTCACAGTAACCTCAAAAAAGTACCTTGGAATAAACCTGACAGAGTAAGTGAAAGACTTATGCAATAAAGGCTTTAAAATACCAAGGCAAGAAATAAAGATACCAGAATATGACAAGACTGTCTTTGCTCATGGACTAGAGGAATTAATATTGTGAAAAAGGCCACTCTACCAAAAGCAATCTACGGACTCAATGCAATCTCAATCAAAATTCCAATGCCATTCTTCACAAGGAAAAAAAAAACAAATTCATATGGAACCATAGAAAATTCCAGGTAGCTACAGTAATCTTGAGCAAAATGAGTAACACTAGTGGGATCACTATGCCTGATTTCAAGTTATACTACAGAGATGCAGTAATAAGAAGAGCATGGCACTGGCATAAAGACAAGCACATAAATCAATGGGATAGAATAGGGGGCTGAGGTGTAAGCCTACATACCTGTACCCACCCCTCCCCTTTTTTACAAAAAAAAAACCAAAAATGGCAAAAATACATGCTGGAGAAGACTACTTCTACAACAAAGGGTGCTGGAAACATTGGATATTTATGCTTGGGAGAAGGAAACTAGCTCCATATCCCTCCCTGTGTGCAAAACACATCTTCAAGTGCATCGAAGACCACACAAGACCTGAAGTTATTAAACTGCTAGAAGAAAATGATGGAAATCACTTCATGATAAGGCCTCAGGTAAGGACTTCCTGAACAGGATTCGCTTGCTCAGAAATAGTGCCAACAAGTGACAAATGAGCCATCACGAAACTAAAAACCTCTGCACAGCAAAGGAAGCAATTAGTTAGCTGAAGAGACATACTACAATGTAGAAAATCTTTGCCAAATATACATCTGGTGAATGATTAATACCTAGAATATATAAGGAACTTAAAAAACTAAATACTAAGAAAACAAACTATCCAACGAAAATTCAGGTCAAATTTCTACCAATAAGATGTCCCTCCTTCCCTCCCTGTCCACCTGATCCTCCTGTTCTCACCCCCCCCCCCATCTCCCAGTCCACCTGAGAAATCTATTCTATTTCCCTTCCCAGGAAGATCTATGTGTCTCCCCCACACACTTGGGCCCTTCTCATTACTTAGCTTCTCTGGGTCTGTGGATTGTAGCACGGTTATCCTTTACTTTACAGCTAATATCCACTTATACGTGAGTACACACCGTGTTTATCTTTCTGGGTTTGGGTTACCTCACTCAAGATGATTTTTTCTAGTTATATACTTTTGCCTGCAAATTTCATGATGACTATCTTTTTAAACAGCTGAGTAATATTCCATTGTGTATGTGTATCCATTCTTCAGTTGAGGGACATCTAGTTTGTTTCCAATTTCTGGCTATTATGAATAGAGCTGCTATGAACATAGTTGAGCAAATGTCTTTGTGGTAGGATAGAGTATCTTTTGGGTATATGCCATGGAGTGATATAACTGGGTTTTCAGGTAGGTAGATTCTCAATTTCTGAAAAACCACTGTATTTATTTTCAAAGTGGCTGTACAAGTTTGTACTACCACCAGCCATGGAGGAATTTTCACCTTGCTCCACATCCTTGCCAGCAAGAACTGTGACTTTTGTTTTTGACCTTAGCCATTTTGACAGGGATAAAATGGAATCTCAAAGTAGTTTTGATTTGCATTTCCCTGATGGCTAAGGATGTTGAACATTTCTTTAAGTGTTTCTCAGTCATTTGAGATTCCTCTGTTGAGAATTCTGCTTAGATCTGTACCCCAAACCTAGTGCGATAAAGCTCCCTGGAATCTACAAAGGTGACCCTAGAGAAAACTTTTAGTACTGGGGATACTGAGCCTGAACTGGCCATCTTCTGTAACCAGGCAAGTCTTCCAGGGGAGGGTCTGGAACACCAACCCAGCCACAAAACCTCTGACCTACAATTTGTCCAACCTACAAGATGTGCTGGGGTGAAGGTAGCTCAGTCGGACATTAGGCAGAGTTCTGGGAATCCTGCAGAAGAGGGGGAGGAAGGACTGTAGGAGCCACAGGAGTCAAAGATATCACAAGAACATGGCCCACAGACTCAATTAACAGGGATAATAAGGGTTTACAGAGACTGATCCAACGATCAGAAAGTCTGTATAGATCTGAGTTAGCTGAATATGTGTTATGGTTATGCAGCTTGGTGTTCTTGTGGGACTCCTAACAGTGGGAGCTGTGGCCGTCTCTGACTCTTTTCTCTGCCTTTGGGACCCTTTTCCTCCTACTTGGTTGCCTCATCCAGCACCAATATGAGGGCATGTGCCTAGTCTTATTGTAACTTGCTGTGCCATGTTTGTTTGACGTCCCTGGGAGGCCTGCTCTTTACTGAAGGGAAATGGAGGAGGAGTAGATCTGCTGGAGAAGAGAGAGGAAGGGAGAAATTAGGAGGAGAGGAGGGACCAGGAGGATAGGAGGGAGGGGAAACTGTGGTCAGGATGTAATACGTGAGAGAAGAATCAATCAATCAATCAATAATAAAAAAGGAAAGGAAATTCAGGCTAAGGACTAAATAGAGTTTTCAAAGTAAGACATAGAAGTGGCCAGTAAGTATTTTTTTTAATGTGTTCATGGGCTTGGAGAGATTGCTCAGAGGTTAGGAGCACTTAACACTCTTTCAGAGAACTAGAGTTTGGTTCCCACACCCACACTGGGTGGCTCATAACTGCCTGTAACTCCAGGTCCAGGGGATCTGATGTTCTCTTCTGGCTTCCTAGCTCTCTCTCTCTCTCTCTCTCTCTCTCTCTCTCTCTCTCTCTCTCTCTCTCTCCTCTCTCTCTCTCTCTCGCCCCCCCAACATTGACATAAATAATAAACAATAATAAATGTGTTCAACATTCTAGGCCATCAGGAAAATGCAAATTAAAACTAATTTGATATTCCATTTCCCCTCAAACGGAAACAGCTATCATTAAGAAAACAAACGAGAATGAATACCAGCGAGGATACAGGAAACGGGGATGCATGTCCACTACTGAATTAGATCAACTATGTTCTCAGAAGAGCATTGTGCAGTTTTGATACTTACTGCTATGGTGAATCATCATATATTTACTTAATTCTTTTGATGTCTCTAAATCCTGCGAAGCTGTAAGTCTCAGGAGAGACTGCTATTTTTGTTTATCATTACATCACAGTACCTGACACACAATAGGTGCTCAGTAAATATTTGATGTGGGTGTCACTTGAGAGCATCATGCTGTCTCCTGCAAAGCAGAGAACAGGATACACAGGAAAGCATGACATGCCCAGCAGGAGAGGTCTGTTTCAGTGCCACTTCAGTGACTGCCTTGCAAGATGACGTAGACAGGTCACCTGAAAGTCTGCTTCACTGGATAGTGAAACAGTTGTACCCCAGAGAATGCCTGTCAAGGTTCTTTGTTTAACTTTCCTGTGTGGCCAATTATTGTACACTGGGTTTTAACTTTGGTGACTGGCATTTTCCCCTAAGCAATAACAATCAAAATCAATAGGTCAAGGCAGTTATCCTTCTTTGGTTTCAAAGTTAGCAAAGTCTTCGTTATTTTATCCATGTGGTCAGTCTTAGTGACTATATTCATGCCTCCATTGTTCTTCCAAGCTGTTGTGGTAGCAAAATCCTCAGTTTAGAAATTCTGTATATCTAGTTATATTTTTAATCCTGAGTCTGTGCTTGCTGGTTACTTGAGCTTGATGAAATAGCCTCTGTCAGTTTCAAATTCCTCTTCTATAAAACAAGAGTGAAAATAATTTCCCTGTAGGATTACTTGAGGAATAAAATTAGATTATCTGTGTGAGTTTGAAACTCTGGTGGTAGAATAAACTGGTCTAGGTTTAAAATGAAGAAACTGAGAAAATAGGAAAAGTGTGTGTGTGTGTGTGTGTGTGTGTGTGTGAGAGAGAGAGAGAGAGAGAGAGAGAGAGAGAGAGAGAGAGAGAGAGAGAGAGAGAGTTGCTGAAACTCATACAGTTATAGCACCTGCTTCTTCATTCTGTCTAGATCCTTGATCTATCTTACCAAGGTCTTTTATTTGAATTTCTAAAAGGTCTTTTAATAAAAATCTGGGGCCAGATATTGGTGTGAATGCTGAAAGATCAGAGAGACAAAGGAACAAGCCACCTCTTACCTCTAGGACTCCTCAGCCTGAAAAGCCTCTAGTTCTATCTCCTCACACCTTATATACCTTTCTCCACCCACCCATCACTTCCTGGAATTAAAGACGTGTGTGCTTCCCAAGCAAAGTCATGAGATCTCAAATACTAGGATTAAAGGCATATGACTCCCAAGTACTGGATTAAAGATGTGTGCCACCACTGCCTGGCATCTATGTTTAATCTAGTGACTTGTTCTATCCTTAGATCTTCAAACAAATTTTATTAGGGTACACAATATATCACCACATTTTCCCTTTTTTTGGTCTAAAATAATAAAAGAAGGTTATAATTAATATAAGAAAAACTATATACAATAACTACAATAAGTATATACAATATACACAGTCAGGATTACATTAACAATGTCCAGTCCATAAACATTTGGCAGATTCAGAGAAAATACTCCATTATTTATTCTATTTTGGTGAGTCCAAAATGTTACACCTAATTCACGTTCTATCCTAACATGCATTACCAACTGAAAACTATCTTTTGATGTCTTTTAAACTTATATACTTCACACCTCTTTAGTGAGTTTCTTTTCTGAATTTGTTAACAAGGAAAACTATAACTACCTAGTCTTCAACTTCATCAGAGACCTGAGTAGGAAATATATTACCTAAGTAAGCAGGAAGTTCAAACAAGCAACTTCCAAAAAGTGTGAGAATTGACAGAAATAGCTGGCTGCCTGGACAGTCACCCAAGGTTCCTCTGCAACGTTGGGGCATCCATCTTTGGCCTACAGGTCTAGCATATCTAACAGACTTTTCTGTGAAGCAGGATTTTCTGAAGGGCTGTCCTACTTTATGTTGGCAAGTTTGGCAGTCCTTTCTTTTGTGTCCTGCTTGTCTCATTTGGACTGCATACTGTCAGCAGTGGCTAATTTTGCCACAAAGAAAATAAACTCCATATGGAGTTTCTTTGATGCCCATCATCTTCTCTGAAGTAGATTGGTGCTGCCAGGAGCAGACATGTCTCATTGTCATTAAAAAAAAGAACCTATGTTATTAAAACATCGTGAGTGCCATATTCTGTAGATCTCTGAGGTGTTTAAAGATGACCTGTCTATCTAAAATATAGCTCTGTTTGAAAACATAACTAACCTGACTACAATTTTGATTGTAATAGGTAACTAAATACTAACCTGCATTTCTTTATATCCTAATTAGTTGTTATCAATAACATTCAAGGACTAGCAATTTGCATTACATTGTTAAATGAACTGTATAGGTATAATACTTTGAAGAGGATTAGAAACTTATGTACAATATGTTCTAACAAAAATAATCTCGAATTTGTATCAATATATAAAATTTGTATACAATATACAAAAATCCAATCCAATGTAAAATATTTAAAACTAGGAGTTGTTTTTTAAAAGTAGATTCATAATCTACCATTTTATTTTATTATATCCATGTTCTTCCTTTGTTCTTTTTAGAGTAGATTCAATAATCTACCCTTCTATCCTATTATTTCTATCTCTCATTTTTTTCAGAGTAGATTCAATAATCTACCTTTTATCTTATCATTTCTGTGTAACACATTTCTATATTATAGGTCTGTCCTGAGAAATCGGGAAATGATACATTATAAAACAGGATCATCCAGTAAAGGAAAACCATTCATCCAGTAGGTACATGGGGGCATAAGCAGTTCTCAGTGTGTAACAAGGGTGTTAATGATACTGGGCATCTTTCTTGTTATTTCTTTAAAAGATTTTTAAGTCCAAGAGTAGGGGGTGGGGAATAGCATTCCATCTTGGAAAGCACTGAGTACAACAAACAGCATTTTATACTATCAGGTGTATTGAAAGGGTGTTTTCAGTCAACTAAACAGCTCAAGTACCTAAAAACAAAACAAAAACCCTCTTAACCCCATTTTCCAACCTCTACTCATGAACTTGAAAATATTTTATGGAAAATGCTTTAAAGGTTTCTATGATTTAGTCAGGATTTTTTCTGGTATGTACTTGAGGGTCTAGCAATGGCCTGTAATATCACTAACAATTGTGCATTTTAATTTTTTCTATCATGTGTAAATGTGATGTTTTTACATCTTATGGTCACTCAAATCATGCATTTGTGACAATTGAATGTGTGATAATCGAGTCAGGACAGTAAGCATTACCATCTCCTTAACTATCAATCAGATTTACATGTTGGAAATTTCATACCATTTTAGGCATCTTAAAACATATTATAGATTATTTTACCTGATAATTATCCTATTGTGTTACAGAAGAACCGGAAGTAATTCCTCCCTGTTATACATTGGTTCCCTTTATTAAGCTTCTTACCATCCCTCAGCCCCGCCCTTCCTAGTCTTTAGTGAGCAACATTCTACTCCATTCTTTTACAAGACTGTCTTATTTCCAAACATGAGTGAAAGCATATGGTATTTGTCTTTGTGTGCCTGGCTTATTTCACATAACATAATGACTCTCATTTCTACTCATGTGGCTGCAAATGACAAGTTTTCATTCTTCCCATGGTTGAGCAATATTCCATTGTGTAAATAAACCCATTCTATCTCTTCTCTCCACGAATTTATGGAAAGGCATCTGAGCTGCTCACATATTTTAGCTAGGAATTCTACTGTAATAAATGTGGGAGTGAAAGCATCCTCTTGACTTCATTTCCTTTAGATACGTATCTTGTAGTAGAATTGCCGGTTTCTATGACAGCCTGTAGCTTTTCTTTTATTGAATTTCTGTAATGTTTTCAGTATTGGCTACACTAATTTATATTCCTATCAGCAGTATATAAGAGTTACCTTTTCTCTGCATGCTTATGCTTCATTGTTTTGCCTTTTGGTCATATCAATTCTAACCACAGTGAGATGATAGTTCACTATGGTTTTGATTGTATTGTCTCTGTCTCCATACACAGACGCTTACCCATTTTCTTCATCCATATCCTCACATCTAGCTGAGGCACTGCACTTATGTATGACATAATTTAGCCCCCCATCCCCCAAGAATCCTTTGCAGTATTCATGGTCCTCTCATCACTGGCTGATATCTACCATCATCTCTTTTCCCACTGCACAGGCATCTTTTATTCCAAGCATTGTATGCTGCCTCGGGTAACCAGGGAAACAGCAGGGTCGTCCAGGAGCCCTAAAGAGAGGATTGAAGTTCTTTCAATTTCACTTATTCATTCATTTACTTTTATTTTATGTGTATGGGTGTTTTGTCTGCATGCATGTCTGTGCACCATGTGCATTTGGTGCTCATGAAGACCAGAAGAGGGCACTGGATCTCCTGTGGCTGGAGTTAAAGAAGGTGTTAAGCCACCATATGGGTGCTGGAAATAGAATTCCGGTCCTCTGAAAGAGCAGCCAGAGCTCTTAGCCACTGAGCGGTCTCTCCAGCTCCTGTCAGGCGTTCTTGTTCAGGAGTGTAAGCTAATATCCTCCATTGGGATGGAATACCGAGCGTATGAGTTTAAACAGGGAGAGGAAAAGATGGGCAAGGAATTAAGTATGTACAAGCAAGAGACTGTAAATATTGACTGTGGTTTTTAAGCAGTTAAGAAATGAGAAAGACATTGTAGCGCAGGGAGGGGTTAGAATGTTGGCTAATTTTATGTCAACCTGACACAATCTAGTGTCATTTGAGAGGAGGGAACGAACCTCAATTGAGAAAATGTCTCCATTAGATTGGGCTGTAGGCAAGCATGTAAGGCATTTTCCTAATTAATGAATGGTGGTGGACGACTCAGCCCATTGTGGGTGGGGCCGCCCATGGCCTGGTGGTCCTGGGTTCTATAAGAAAGCAGGCTGAGCAAGCCATGAGGAATAAGCCAGTAAGCAACAATCCTTCATAGCTTCTGCTTCAGCTCCTGCCTCCAGGTTCCTGCCCTGACCTCCTTTAAGGATGAACTATGATGTGGAAGTGTAAGGTAAAGTAAACCCTTCCCAGGCTGTGTTTAGTCATGGAGTTTCATCATGTCGACTGAAACCCTAGTAACATAGGTAGTGAAAAGGCAGAAGTGGTCCACTGATTGCAGGTGCCTTGAGTCAAAAGGAATGAATTAAAAATGAAACTAACATATAAGGTAGGGAGAATAAATGGTAATTGTAGCTGGGCTGTGATTAATAAGGTCTAAAGGTGGTTAAGGGAGTTTGGGCTGTTTTCTTTTCTTTTGGCTTGATTTAGGGAGGTGTCACATGTGTCTAGGGCTGGTCCATGCCCACCTTGAGCTTAACAGTTCTCCTGCCCTAGCTGGTGGAGGGTTGGGATTGCAGGTGTGCACTATGGGCTCCTTTGTTCTGCTTTTGAAACTAGTGTCTCTAACAAGTGAAGTCTGAAGAAGTGTCTGCACATCTTCTCAGGCACCCTTTAGCTTCATTGGCATTGTGTCCCATTTCTCTGGAATTTCATCCAATGTTAGTCATGTCAAATTAGTATCCTGTAACTAATGTATCTCAAATTATATTCTACATACATTATTTTACAAAAAGTAGAACACTGGCCCTAAAGGACCTCGGTGAATACCCAACTCTTCTAATTTGTAAGAGAAGAGGTAGAGAGTGAAAGTGAGCTTGCTGGGGTCACAGCAGTACTGCAGAGCTGAGCTAGAATCCAAATTCTTTTTGTTAATCTGTGTCCAGTCCACTCCACCACACCCCCCTAAGCTGAGGACGGAAGCCAGGGCCTTGTGCTTGCTGGGCAAGTGTTCTACCATTGAGCAACCTGTTGTATGAATCCTAAATGGTTTTATAATAAAAAACCTGGACCAGATATTGGGGTAAATGCTGAAAGATCACAGAGACAGGAACAAGCCACAGCTACTTCTCACCTTGCCAACCCCAAGAATCCTCTGACTGAATGTCTCTGAGTCCTCAGCCAAAAGGGTCCACCTGAAAAGGGGCTTCAGCTGAAAAAGCTCCAGCCGCAAAGGCTTTAGTTCCTGTCTCCTCACAACTTATATATCCTTCTCTGCCCAGCCATATCACTTCCTTCTTAGTGCTGGGATTAATGACATGTGTGATTCCCAAATATGCGTAGCAAAGGCATGAGATCTCAAATACTAGGATTAAAGGCATGTGATACCCAAGTACTGGGGTTAAAGGTGTGTGCCACCACTGCCTGGCATCTATGTTTAATCTAGTGACTTGTTCTGTTCTCTGATCTTCAGGCAAATTTTATTAGGGTACACAATATATCACCACAGCCACCCCTGAAGGTGTGTGCCACCATGTTCAGCAACAATTTTTTAAAATTTATTGTTATTTTTTGGGAGGGAGGTGGTTTGAGATAGGGTTTGTCTGTACAGCCCTGGCTGTCCTGGAACTCTCTCTTTAGAATGGGCTGGCCTCAAATTTAGAGATCCACCTGCCTCTGCCTCTAGAGTGCTGAGTGCTGGAATTAAAGGTACGTGCCATCACCCACCTGGCCTAAAGACTATGGTTGCCTTAGTTTAAGACCTTTCAAAGTACTTTTGTTAGAAAACATTTTAAATACAGAAGCTTACAGAATTTAATATGTTAATATGTGTTGTAGTGAATGTGGGTATGTATTTAGATGTGAGAATGAAATATAGAGTTGAAATGCTTCCTCCCAGAATTCTCCCCATACCTCTCTTCCTTGGGGGTAATCATCATGACGAACTGGGTATTTTTTCAAGAACTTCTGCAGGAGTCTATCTAAAAGGAAATAAATTCTGAAACAGTTGCCTTTTTTTAAAATTTAAATTTTTTTTTTGGTGAGTTTCAGTTCTTATTAACCTGTGTGGACCTTTAAAGTTAAAAGTTAAATGCAAATGAAGTCCATTTACAGACCCCGTTGCCCAGGGAAGAAAAGAAAGTGTCCTTAATGAATCCTTTCCAATGGACGCCCACATTGAAACTAAGCTTTACTGAATCAAGATACTGGTTTCAACCAGAAGAACCAAATCTTGTTTTCCTAAGAGTGAAAATGGAGAGAAGCGCTTCTAGGTAGGACTAGCTTTGTAGTGTGTAGTCCTGCAAGTCACACGAAGCTACGTAGCTCATGTGCCCCCATGCTTGGTTAAATTCTTTGCTATGTGTGTGGTGAAATCCCGTTGGTTTCTGAACAAGGGCGGGCGTCTTTCATCAGCTCTCTCTCCTCTTGCCGGCTGTGCAGCTTGTTCTGGCCCCTAGGCGGCAGCCTGAGTAGACAATGGCTGTCCAACAACGCTTTGTCCTCAAGAGGGCGCTTGTCTGCTTTTAATTCTCAATCCAAATAGTGTATGTAGGCATCTTGTTTTTATTCCCCAATGCAGAGCTAAACAAGCAGAGTTTCTATAGGTTAGCTATTTAAAAGAGGAAACGGACATGAAAATATTGACGGGTGCTCTGCTAATGAGAGAGTGTCAGAATTTCTTTTACAGGTGAAATACCTAACCGTAGAAATGGGCCATCCCTGTCCCTCTGTTCTCAGGCACCTGGAAGTTTAGTATAAGGGAACAGAACTAGTAACAGGGTGAACTGGAATTTGAACTCAATTGTGTTCGTCTTCAGACACCACAAATGGGAGTTTGTCTAGAATCTAAGAAAAAAGTTCTAGAGAAAACACTGCAAAAACAACTGTGTTAAAATGAATTTTAAGCTCCTGTCCATGTGCTCATTCACGTGTCTCTGGGGACACAAGGAAGACTTTGCACATTTGTCATGGGCCTTCTGAACTCATCGTTACTAAGTAGATGCAAGATCCCCATATTGCTATCCATTTCCAGTAAACATGATCTTCATTTCCAGAAGCATCTAGATTTCCCGTATGCTGTCCCAGTTTCTTTTCAAGTTTTCTTTTGCATTTCATGCAAATGAGCTTTGACTTTGGGGCTTTGGAAACACAGTCATTGCAAGAGAGATAGACATTTAAACTGGTGTATTTCAACTCACATCACCAGCAACCAACTTTACAGACAGCACTTTGTGGGGCTGTCAGTTCACACATGCCTCTGAAGTACCATGTATATCCAACTGTTGGTAGAACAGATAAATATTTATCATTGGGATAAAACGGAGCCTATGAAATCTGACACCCATTCAGAAAATGTAGACACTTTTTAGGAGAGAGGGATCATAGGCCTGTACTATCATCTTTGGCTCTTACAGGCTCCTTCACCATATTAAACAATACTTTAAAATACACTATCAATTAATTTTAACTTATACATTTATTTCTATTTAACTTTGCAGAGTATTATTTCTGCTCAGTCTTGATTTGTAATATTTCTGACTGTGAATTCATTTGGCCGGAAGCTTATATATATTTTAGGAAACTGACTCTAACATGTTTTCTCCCATAAGGGGTCTATTTGTTCTGTCTTTGCCTGTCAGACTACCAATATGGGGCTACATTTATATCTTTGACTTAAAGCTCCCTAGCTACAAGGGTGGTTTCTTGTCCTGTGTCATGTGACCTTGGGCTTGGGTTTGAGAACTCTCTGAGATCTGTTCTATTCTGATCTTTCCACTCAGGGTCAATTTTGAGAAGACAAATTCCTCTATTTCATCCTCTCTAGGACACTGGCTTCCCCTAAGGATATTCATCTGGGATCCCAGATCAGAAAGGTCATTTCCAGACACCTCCATACTCACATTCCAAGAATGGCCTCTGGTCTTCCAGGTGAAGGATGAAGAACCAAGTGAAGGATGAAGAACCAAAGACCACCACGTTCAAGTGAAGGGCTATTGGGTTCCTCTTTCTTGCTGGCTTTCCACATGCTCTTCTCTCTGGCTTATTTTGCTCTAACTCAGTTACCTCAAAAACACTTTTATCAAGCCATTTTTAGTGCTATATTTTAGGAGATGTCCTCTCTGCTACTCAACATGTCTGTCAGACATGAACATCTAGGAAGTAGCTCTCCTGAAGGAAAACTATCACCTGAATACATAAATGCATTTTTTTTTACTCAAGGGCTTTTGAGTGTTAAGACAAAAGCTCACTCAAGGGAAGGAATCATGGGATACTGTTTAGTTAGATGAGTAACTAAATGTAGTCTGTCCAGAAGAGTTCCCCTTCAGGCACAGCTTCCACATTCATTGCTTACCAGTGTAGTTTCCTTTTATTGGCCGTTTCTCTGTCTCTCAAAAATGGGTTTCTTGTTTTTGTTTTGTTTTGTTTTGAGACAGGATCTCACTACACAGCTCAAACTGGCCTAGACCTCACAATCCTACTGCTTCAGCTCCCCAAGTGCTGGGATTATAGGTATATGCCACCATGCATCAAAAGCATCTTGATTGGCTAATGGATTATGTTGGTTTCTAGTTTTCTTGTCAGTCAATGAAAATCATACTTTTAAGATATAGTAACAGTAATTATGGGAAATGATAAATTATGGCTAGAGAGGGAAATAATGACTGCAAATGAATGTTAGTTGTAATAACTGGGATGTAACAGAACTTAAAATTACTATTGCCCTTTAATAGTTTGAAGCTTTAATCTATGTAACAGGCATCAATTTGGGATAATAAATGTAAGAAATAAATCCTTACTAAAATGAGTGACATCTGTGCACTGTGCTCAGTGCTACACTGTTATTATCTAATAAAAAGATGGTTCCAAATTTCAACCTGAGCTTCCAGTTCTCTCTCTCTCTCTTCCTCCCTCCATGCCTCCCTCTGTCCATCTCTCCTTCCCTCCCTCCCTCTTCCCCTGCAGTGTGTGTGTGTGTGTGTGTGTGTGTGTGTGTGTGTGTGTGTAAGTGTGAGTGTAGGCCAGAGGTTGACATCGGCTGTTTTTCTTCATCACTCTCCACCTTATCTTTTGGGACAGGGCCTCTCATTGAACCCATACTCAACAGCCACTCTATGTGAGGGGTATAGAGATGCCCTGCCACCGGTCACCTCCAGCTTCTATGTGAGTGCTGAGGTCTGAACTCAGATCCTCATGCTTGTTTGGCCAGTGGGCACTTTACTGACTAAACCATCTCCCCAGTCTGGGATCCCAATTCTTTTAGGGACTGGAATATATAAGAAATATTTTTTAAGCTGGGCGGTGGTGGCACATGCCTTTAATCCCAGCACTTAGGAGGCAGAGCCAGGTGGATCTCTGTGAGTTTGAAGCCAGCCTGGTCTACAGAGTGAGATCCAGAACAGGCACCAAGACTACACAGAGAAACTCTATCTTGAAAAACCAAAACAACAACAACAAAAGAAATATATTTTAACACTATATGTATGAAACAATGGTTTCATTTTAGCTTGATACCAATGATATGTCATTTTATATATAAATATATCTATTGATAAGTTTATACATTTTTATAGATCTATAGAGGCAGATAAATCATTGATATATATTAATATGAATTTTCCACTTAAATATAATTATTTAGATTGTGAGAATCAAGCATATTTATTGTAGTGCTCATATTAACTTACTTTCACTGCTAAAATCAATCATGGACCCAGTCACAAGTAGAAGGCTTCTTCAACTATTTCCTATTGAAAGTATGTGTTTGTAAACATATATATGTCCTTTCTACACACACAGAGATGGGAGCTGGATTAGTGAATTATTTAGTGCACGTTTATTTTAAAATGTATTAACTATTGCTAACTAGTCCTCAGTGAAGCCCCATCCATTTACTCTCCCACAGGAGGCACATACATGCTTTTTCATGCCCACATCCTTCCCAACATTCCTTAGTACTAGGTTTTTGCCACCATTTGCCTATGCGAGGGTTGGTTTTAATTTGCCTTGGGCCTCTCTTCATGTTTCCACTCTGCAAAGTGCTGTGCATATATTTTGCCCTTTTAAGCAACACAGTTCTTTTGTTTTCCTTACTGAACTATAACAGCCATTGGTGCGTTTTTCAGTTATACTCGCTGTAAATATTGGTCCTGGTATAAATGTGTCTTTTCCCTACATTTCCTATTGTCTTTTGTGAACACACATGTTCAATTTTACTGTAGTTGAGTTATTCCCAGTCTTTCCTTTATGCTGATGATTTTGGGGTCTGGTTTAATGGCTCTCTTCTGCCCAAGCACATGATAGTGTCCTATATTCTAGATGCTAAATGTGATCTCCCTAGATTTCAGGCTTTGTTCTATTTGGTAGATATTTTTAAAATTAAAAATATTATAATTATTCTTTGAGGATGCTATACATGTTTACAATGTGTTTTGATTAAATTCACCTCCAGTCCTTCGCCTCCAACTGCTCCCATATCCTTCCCTGAAGCTCTTCCTCCCAACTTCCTGTATGTCCTCTTTTTAACCACTGAGTCCAATCAGTGCTGCGAGTACTTTATGGGAATAAGACCATTCACTGTATCTTGGGCAACTACCCAGCTGCATCCCAGAGGGAAATTAACATTCCTTTCTTGACAACCATCAACTGCCAACAGCTCCTCAGCTAGGGGTGGAGCTTTGTGAGGCCCTTCCCAGTCCATGTTGGAATGTTTACTGGCTTGATCTAATCTTGCATATGTAGCCACAGTCGTTGTGAGTTCATATATGCAACGGGACTATCATGCCCAGAAAGCACTGTTTTGCAGCAGTCCTCAGCAACCTCTGGCTCATATAATCTTCCAGCTCCATCTTTCCCAATGATCCCTGAGCCTTGAAGGGAGGATGTGTGTTACAGATGTCCCATTTATACTGGGCTCATATTTCCTGCAGCTAAACCAGTTGTGAGGCTGTATTAAGCGCCATCTACTGGCAGTGACTCTTTTATGTTTGTAAGAGGTAAGAATTGCATTTCACTTTTCCCAGGCAATTCATCTTGTCCCATCACTTTCACCATGTATTTTTCTGTCCGTCGTTTTTCAACTATACTGAAACAAGGCACGGTCTCTGTCCTTTCTATCTGATTCCACTAGTCTACATCCCTGCTGTGATTTGGAGAAATGTCCTCAAAAGTCCTTGTGCTAACATCTTAGCTCCCAGAGTGCTTCTATTTGGAGGTATTGGAATCTTTAGGAGGCAGGTCCTGTTGAGAGGTCCTGAGGTTGCTGGGTATGCAGGCAAAGGAGACTGTGAGACCCTGCTTTCTGGCTGTAATGTCAGCCTTTTTGCTCTGTCACGTGATCCACCATGTCATCTAACACCCCCAGCAGAGGCACCAAACAATGGAATCACTCAGTCCTAGACTAGACTCTCAAAATTCATGAACTATATAAACCTTTTCTCTTGTAGATTAATTATTTCAGGTATTTTGTAGCAGTGATACAAAGCTAAATAACACAATCCCCTCACAACCTACCCTGTTTCAGTGAGTATAACTTAAAATAATACACTAGTACTCTTCTTAGACGACTTTATTTCTTTTTCAAAAGTTATCTTGTGTGTTCATGATCCTTTGCTCCTCAATATAAAGTTATAACAAGTACTACGTATTCAGTGACTCAAGCAAGAGAAATTTGTGTTCACACAGCTCCGGAGGCTTTGAGGTCTGGAATGAAGCTTTTGCCAGGCTTGTTCTCTTTTGAGGTCATGAGAAAACTATTTGTTTCAGATGCCCTTGGCTTAAAAATGGCCATCTTCTCCCCAGAGTGTCTTCATGTCATCTTCTTCTTATCCTTATTTTCAAATTGTTCTTTCTTCTGAAGGTACTTTGGCAGTAGAGTAGTGGCATAGAGAACGGGCATCATGATTACCTTATGAATGGATCGAGTTGATAGAAACACTGGAATTCCCTCTTCACCAAGATGCCAAACAACCGAGCAGCGAGCCTAAGAAGAGCTCTCCTTGAGAAGGTGGCTCTGTGTAAACATAAGGATCAGAACTCAAGTGTTCTGGGGCTCTTACGTTCTCTGCTCACTATCTCAGTTCTACCCTTGAGAGTGCCTTTCCCCTTTCATAATAAGCTGCTGCTATTTCTATCACTATTCATGTCTTCTTGGTTCAATTCATTGTTACAGGATACAAGAAACCTGGATAAATTTGTAGAGGTGCTTCAGACATTGATCCATACTTACTAAAATACTAGTCATGTTGGATCAGGACCTTTATGGATGATCTTTTTTCACCTCCCTGCTGACCCTTTCTCTAAAAGCACTAGCATTCTGAGGTCCAGGAGCTAGAATTCAATGTAGACTTTTACGGAGAATACATTATAGCCTGTTACAGAGTGTGCTGGAGTGTTTTGTGTCAGATTGAGACAAGGTCAAGCCATTGGAGGAGAGGGAACCTCAACTGAGAAAAATGTTTCTATAAGATCAGGTTATTGGCATGCCTGTAAGGCATTTTCTTAATTAGTGATTGATGGGGGAAAGGCCCAGCCCACTGTGGGTGGTACCATCCTTGGGCTGGTGGTCCTGGGCTATATATGAAAGCAGGTTAAGCAAGCTATAATGAGCAAGCCAGTAAGCCGCATCCCTTCATGGCCTCTGCATCAGCTCCTCCCCCCAGGTTTCTGCCCTGTTTGGTTTCTGTCCTGACTTTCTACAGTGATGAACAGTGCTTTGGAAGCATAAGCCAAACAAACCCTTTCCCCTCACACGTTGCTTTGGTCCTGGTATTTCATCATAGCAATGATAACCCTGGCTAGGACATAACCCATCAAGTTATAAGAAAACCTGGGGTGGGATTTTACTATTTATCTTGTTTGAAATGAGGAGCTGGAGGGGATCTGTCATCTTGTTTTAAAATCTGTGAACATTTACTTAGATCTTTAAATCCTTTCAACAAAAAGTCCATATTTTCTCATAAAAATCTTGCACATATTTTGATAGATTTATTTTTAGTTTTTTCATTTTAAGTGTCTATACACAAAGAATACTATTAGAATACATGCAAATATATACTTCCCATTTATGCATAGTATAAATGTGTATGTGTGCTTGCATGTGTATGTGCATGTGTGTGTGTATGTGTGCATGCATGTGTAAGTGTGTAAGTGTGTGTGTGTGTGTATGTGTGTACAGGCACACACTCTATGCTTGAGCCTATGTATTTCTCTTCATCTCAGTGTAAGCATCTCACCCTGTGCAGCTATAAAAATCTCAGTGTAATTTTAGGTGTGTGAGCTAACACCTCAGTTGCCTACCCTCCCCTTCTGAAGTTTACATTGAAAATGCCTCTGCTGCCTTCTAAACCCAATGCATATATTTATTAGTTCAGTTTGTGAGGTTGGTTTTTCATTCACAAGCAATCATAAACCTTGGAGTTTATAATTTTCTCTATAAAAATTATCTGTATAAAAGCTGTATCAGAGCAAGAGGAAATGCTGGTGGTCCAGGGAGCTCATGCAGCCCATAGTTCTCTAAGTCATACTCACCACATTTAAAGCAATGTTCCAGCAAGACTCCACATTTCCTCAAGTGAGGTCTGTGAAACTGCTCAAAAGGATTCATGCCAGGAATCTGATTTGACCCTAAATGACGATTTCGGTAAAGAGTGAACATTCACCATATTCTAGGACTCCAGGCATTGTTTTTAAGCATTTTACACATTTTCTCTCCCTTCAGTTCCCACCAACAACCCTGTAAAAGAGATACTGCTATCTGTATTTTGCAGCAGAAGACACAAAAGTCCACAAAAGACACATCTCCCAGGAAGGAGTGGAGCTGCATGTCTAGAATACCTGGTATCATTTCCTCTATGCATAGTTAAACCATTACAAAGTGTGTTTTTATACTAGAAGGGACTAGAACTTGGAGGAGGTTGTGCTGGTCTGTCCAGTGAACAGACATTCTTTGAAACCATTGAAAGGATATTTTGGAACAGAGATGGCTGATGTACGGCACTTCTTGTCTCTTATTAATTCTCTGGCCATCAGCCACGCTGATCTGCTTATTTGACCTTGAACTCTGATCTCACAAGGTCACACATCCTAAAGGAGGGGCCTACCAATGCTGACAGAAATGACAGTGGAGAGCCATGTTTATCACTAAATATAGCTCCTCTTCCAGATTGCAGTCACACGTCGGAATCTGGGCTCTCTTTCTAGGCTGCATCCCTCTTCAGTCCCACATTTGCTCCTTCCTGGCAAAAAATGGTTTTGTCCTCTCTGACAACCCCAGCACTGTTAGAAACACCCTAATTATCTGTGACTTCGCCATGCCTCAGACCCCAGGCAGTTGACAGCCAGACTGAGAAAGGGTCTCAGCCATCAAGACACATAGTTCTAAAGCCCATCACCCTCTTCCTTGCCTCCAAATTGATGACAGTGACTTGCAGGAAGTCGTTCTAGACGCAGGCAACTACTCTCACACCCAGAATTTCATCTTGAAAATTACTTTTACTTGTTCAAACACAATTTTACAGCAGTACACACAGCAGTGGATTTCTCTACGGCATTTTCATGTGTGATCTATTTTGTTGATGCACACTTTATGTCTTCCAGTCCCCAACACTCTCATCTTTCACTCTGACCTTCCACTGAAGTATTTTCTGGAAACTTACGTCTTTCCTTAATTGTATTCTTGATGGAATTATGCTTATAGTTATTTTATTAGCAGCATAGAGTTATTTTTTAGTTCCTTATCCATATACCTAAAATTCAATAACAAATGTGAAAACTTGGAATATGAAAGCAGTTTTCTGAATTATTAATAAACATAGTTGGCTAGTAAACCTGTCCAAAACTGATATAGAGCACATCTAGTCTGAAAAACTCATAAATATGTTATATATTTTAATAAATGTTAAATATAAACACTAACATTTTATTGGCACTGAATCTCTTAAAATAAAGGCTACTTCCTTTTCAAAGTTAATATCAGAACCTATAGATGAATATTAAAATCTCATTAAAATGATTCAACTATCTGTATCAATTCTATTTCATTTTTTATTTTAATTTAAAAAATTACTTTTAACATAATTTTTTATTGATTCTTTGGGAATTTCACATCATCTACCCAACTCATGCCACCCACTCATTTCCCAGTCCTTCCATATCTGCCCTCCATCCTTGTAGCCTCCCAAAAATGAAAATTTAAAAAAAAAAAGAAAAAGAACATTTGCTTCTTCATCTTTTCCATCTCTCTATCACATATTCATTTGTTATAGTGGCCTTGGGAGCTTCATGGTGTCACACAATACACCCTTTTGCCCAAACAGCTTTACTTGCAAATGCTCATTGCAATGAGTTGTTGGTCTGGTTCAAGGCCTCCGGCTTCTGGTACACCATCAATACTGGACCCTCATTGAAACTTCTCCAGTATCCTGCAATTGTCCTGAGTCATGGAAATTCTGCAGCTGTGGTTCTACAGGGCTGGTCCCTCCACAAGATCCAGCAGGTCGCAGATGGGGTAGGTGTTGGAGTGGGCCAACTCGAAGGCCTGGATGTGGGCCTGGATGGTCACTGATGGTCAGTCTGGACCTCCACCAGGACCAGCTCTCCTGAGTACATGGTGAGGGGTGAGACCAGCTTCCCCAAGTGCAGGGCCAGTTCTCCTTTGGCTACAGTCAGTGGGTAGAGTAGTTCTCCCAGGGCCACTGAAGGTTGGCGCCAGCTCACCCATGCCCACACCATTGGGACCAGTTCTCCCAGGGTGGGGACAGCTCTCTTGCTGAGGCAGCCAGTGAGGTGTCAGACCAGTTCTCTTGTGTCCAGGCCACCAGGGCCAGCTACTTCCATATAAAGGCTACTTCCTTCTCAAAGTTAATATAAACATGAACACAGACAAGAACCACAGACCTAGACATGACCTTTGGTCACATTTTGGGCCTGGATGTCACCATGGTCTTGGGTGGCAGTACTGGCTACTTGGTGGCAGCACGGCCCTCTGACACCAATATGGACTCAGGCTGTGGCCCAGACCCTGGGCATCCTTACAGCTTAAGGTGGTAACATGCACCACTGACATCAACAGAGATGCAGTAGGGCCACGGACCCAGATGTGGCTCTCTGTGGCAGCACAGGCCTGGATATCACATGGCCCCAGGTGACAACATAGATCACTCAGAAAAGCCTGTTCCTCACCCGCTTTGTGCTTTCCGTTCACTTCTTTCCTCAGGGCACAACCCACTCTGCTTCTCCTTCTCTCCCATTTCTCCACCATATACCTGTTCATCATAGTGTTGCCTGCACACCCTCGGGTGAGGGGTGCTGGGCAGGTCTGTCTAAAATTAAATTTCATTTGCTGTGGATAGGTGTTTTGTTAGGTGCACCACATGGATGCAGTGCCTGGCAAGGCCAGTGGAGGGCGTTGGCTCCCTTAGAACTGGAGTTATAGATGTTTGTGAACTACCATATAGGTGCTGGGAATCAAACCCAGGTCCTCTGTAACAAATGAGCCATCTCTCTAGCCTCCCCAACTCCCTGCTGCCATTTTTTAAATCTGGAAAGCTATAGGTTTGTCTTGGTTATTTTTCTATTGCCATGACAAAACACCATGATGAGGCCAACTTATAAAAGAAAGCATTTGATTAGAGGCTCACAGTTCCAGAGGGCTGGAGTTCATGACCAGAATGACAGGAAGCATGGCAACAGGTAGGCGGGCATGGTTCTGGAGCAGTAGCTGACAGTTGATATCTTTTTTCAAGACTAAGCTCTGCTGAGTGGCCCTGGCCATCCTGGAACTCCATCTGTAGACCAGGCTGGCCTTGAACTCACAGAGATCAGCCTGTCTCTACCTCCCAGGTGCTGGGATCAAAGGTATGCACCACCACTATTTGGCAGAGGGCTTATTATATCTTGAGACAACAACCACTGTGAGGCAGAGAGAGAGAGCTAACTGGGGATAGCATGGGCTTTTGAAGCCTCAAAGCCTGCTCCCATTGGCACTCCTCCTCCAAAGCCACACCTGCTCATCCTTCCTAAACAGTTCAGCAACTTGGGATCAAGCATTCAAACATATGCGCCTATGGGGGAGGGGAAGTCATTTCCACTCAAAACACCGCAAGGTCCTAAGAAGCCTTTCATGTAAATTATTAGATGCACATGGAAGGAATACTGATGTAGCTGTAGCCAGTGGATCTTGTGTCTGTGAGTTGTAGCCTAGAGAACATGTGGCCCTTTATCAAACTGCTTGGTGACTGTGATGGTTTATGTTGATGACTAACTTGAAAAGACCAAGAATCACCTGCTGGAGAAGCCACTGGGTAAGTCTGTAAGAGACTTTCTAGGTTCGGTTACTCAAGGTAGAAAGACCCACCCTAATATGGGTGGCCCTATTTCCATCGGCTGGGGTCCCGGATTGCACAGAAAGGGGAAAAGCAAATGCCAACCCTCCTCCTTTTCTGCTTCCTGACTGCAGACCCAATGTGACCAGCTGCCCCACATTCCTGCCACTGTGCGGTCCACCATGATGGACTGTACCTTCAACTGTCGGCTAAAATAGACTCTTCCTTACATTGCTTTCGTCAGCTGCTCAGTCACAGAAAAAAGAAAATATCTGATGTGATACCTAACACTAGAGGCTCCTTAATTTCCTCTTTAGTCTGTGCAGACATGGTACCCGGACTCCATCACTCTTGTAGCGTGCACTCGTGGGAAGTGTTCCCTTTCTCCACACCTACAGTGAAGCAGTGATTTTTGTAGCATCCCGTGGCCATTCACAGCATGAAGCATTTCCCATGGCCATCTGGAATAAACGTGATGCTTACTTTTGTTTGTTTTTTAGTAGACAAAAGGCAATTACAGGAACTTCTTTGAGCACATGTGACCTCTCAGGACACCGACTTTAGGAAGAAGGGCAAACAGAAGCAGGATATCTGGAAATCAGTTCCTTTAAAGTGGTCCTTGCTTGAGTTCTCCTCAGAATTTTTTTAATTTTTTTATTTTTTATGTTTTGGTTTTTCGAGACAGGGTTTCTCTGTGCAACAGTCCTGGCTGTCCAGAAACTCACTCTGTAGACCAGGCTGGCCTCTAACTCACAGAGATCCACCTGCCTCTGCCTCCTGAGTGCATGAATTAAAGGCCACTGCCCGGCTTCCTCAGAATATTTATAATGTACATACAGGGGTGCACATACTTTCAAGATTGTTGCTCTATGTAACATGTGGTGAGGAATCACTGAAAACTCGATAAAAGCAGTGCTTAGTTCACATCAGAATTTGGGGAAGATATTTAGTTGAAGAAGAGAAAACTCTGTAGATAGGACATAAATTGGAGGAATTGGCACTGGAGGCTAAAGGAACAGCCAAATCAGTACCTAAGAGGGAGCAGGGTGGGGAAGGGCTTCTACAGTGTGTCGAGACTTGGAACTACAGATTAGCACTGAGTACTTATGAGCTCCTTGGTGTTTTAGAGTCACTCAGACTCTAGGCCCTGTATGAACAGCACCGCAGGGAATGCTGGGTAGAAGATACAATCACACATTGCTTAGTAACAGGGATACAGTCTGAGATGCGCATCCTTAAGTGACCTTGTCACGAGAACATCATAGAATTTGCTTACACAAAGATGGACAGTTGATAAAATATCTTTGAATCTCTGGCATTGACCTCAATGTTGTTAGACAGTATAGAACTACATGTGTCATATGAGAAATTACATCAGGAGGTTTTGGGTTTTTTTTTTTTTTTTTTTTTTTTTTTTTTTTTTTTTTTTTTTTTAGATCTGTAGTAATCTCCATTCAAAAGGAAACTGTCAAGAAATGATTAATTTGTTTTTTTGTTAGAGTTGTGTATGTTTTGGAAAGAGGTAAAATAAATCATCTCCTATCCACAAATTATTTTGGTAAACTGGGCTGTGTCAAATACTGAGATTGTGCTCTATGTAAACATCATATCCTTTCAATGTTATATCTGTCTGATTTCTGGAACCTCAAATGAAGTCAGCCTCTGGCCATCCCCCTTTTGTACTTGTTTACAGTCCATTTCTTCTGTCCTGTACCTGGACATGGGTATCATCTCCTCCTTTGGAGCTGTATGTTGGTATTTATCACGTATATTCGGTGTTCAGCTTCATCAGTGTTTACTGCTGGTAGCTCCTATGAACTTTCAGTTGGAGTTTTTCAAAGATGGAACTCAAGTCTCAGGCTTCTCCTGAGTGTCCAAATGCAGGACCACTCAGAGTGGACTCAGTCAACATTTCCCCGTTGATTCTGTTATCTCTTGGTGTCTTGTCTGTCTTTATCACCATCTAAAGAAGATGTCTTTCTTTCTTCTAGTTCTTTATTACATAATATTTTCCTCGTGTCAACAAACACGGAATTATCTAGTAAACATGAGGAGAATGCCGGGAGGTGGTCTAGCCCTTTGGCTATTTTAAGGTGCTCTTTTTTCAGTGCCATTGAAAATAGGGTGTCTGCATTATTACTTCCCCCACAAACTTTACTTTTGGCTACAAAATGAACACAGCTTTATAAGCTCAAAGATGAAAAGAGAGTTGGGAAGAGAGGCCCTGTTTAAGCGACACCATGCAAAGCACAATTTATATAAACTGTCCACCCTGTCACACCAACAGTCACGAGCAAGGTAGAGAAAACACAACACACAAACACTAGAAGTCTTTGCTCCTAACAATCCTTTCTTCGTGTTTCTCCTAAAGCTCCATAATATGCAGATCCCTGACATTTTCAGATAACCCAGCCTATGGAGACTCACTTAAACTTTTTTTTTTCCAGGAGAAGTGTATAGGTGCCACCAAAATCAGAATAAGGGACTGAACTACTTGTCTCCTTTCTCAATGGATGATTCAAGCTATGGAATTATTTTTAGTAGCAGGAAGGATGTTTGGCAAGAAGAGTATCCCTTGAAGCCTCTGGCTACAGTTGGGTGAAGCTAAGACCCCTTTCTGCTCTATGTAATGAGGCTATGGGAGCTCCACAGCCTCCTAGTCCAGGGGAAACATTGCTTGCAGAGATACAGAATCCAATTATGGCCTGCAACCAGAGTGTGGCCCTGTGCCTAGAGGAAGGTTACAAAAAGTGATAGCAACTTGGCTTTGGGAACTCCTGATCTCAGTGTGGTCAGCTGAGTTTTGGATGCACAGTGGGGAGAAGACATGAGCATTACTAGCTTCCTGGGCTGTGATACCAAAGTCCTTCTCTTCTACATGTTACATCTGAGGAGGTTTGTAACACGAATTTTAAGTGGTCTTTGAATAAAAAACAAAACAAAACAAAACCTGGAGCCAGATATTGGGGTGAAAGCTATAAGGTCAGGGAAACAGAATAAGTCACAGCCAACCTCACCATGCTAACTCCTCAGCTAATCCTCAGACTGAAAGCCACTGAGTGTTCACCCCTGAGGGTCTCAGTTGAACTGCTGCTTAGTTCCTGTCTCCTTTTGCCTTATATACCATTCTCCACCCAGCCATGTCACCTCCTGGGATTAAAGGCATGTGTGCTTTCCAAGCAAAGGCATGAGATCTCAAGTGCTGGGATTAAAGGCATGTGCCACCACTGCCTGACTCTGTTCCCAATGTGGCCTTGAACTCCCAGAGATCCAGACAGATCTCTGCCACCTAAGTGATAGGATTAAGGGTGTGTGCCACCACTGTCTGGCCTCTATGTCTAATCTAGTGGCTGGCTCTGTCCTCTGATCTGTAGATAAATTTACTAGGGTACACAATATATCACCACAGAGATTTTGATTGACACATTTATTTCTCTTTTTAGTCCTGGGTGCATCCCAGGCCCCTAAATCTGGTGAAGCCATGTGTCTAGGTTTGGTGAGTGGTTAGGAAACAGAACACTGGATATTTCTGAGCAGCAGCAGCAGCATTTAGGGTAGATGTGAGTTCTGCAGGATCCATCTTTAATGAGTTTGGAAATTATCCCTCAAGTGGAAGGAGCCTGGATCCCCACTTGGGAGGTGTCTTAATAGAGTGGGTGGCTCGTAGCAGAGGAACATTTGTATTTCATAGTTCTGGGGTTCAAAGTTCACGACTAAAGCAACACCAGAGCCAAGTTTTAGTGAAGACCATCTTCAAGGTTGCAGGCTTTCAGCTCCCTGTATTTTCATATGTCTTTGTAATCTCACTCATGAGGGCCCTACCTTCATCACCCGACTCCCTAACGATCCTACTTCTCAATGCCTGCATTGCAGGGTAGGCTCTCAACATAGGAATTCAGGGCAAATGTTCAGTCCATAGTAGAAAAGGGACAGTCTTGGATAGCTGTTTAACCTACAGGAGATTTAATGAATGAGAAACAAAGTTTTATTTGTAAGATTTCAGGGCTTTTCATTGCCAAAACATAGCCAATCCCATTCTAATACTGGCTGTTTCTATTTGTCCGTTTCATTTAGTGCACAGTCTGTGGCCACACTAAGTTCCTTTTCTCTGTATTCTATCTAAGCAAAAAAGAAAACAAATCCTTAGTAAGCGATCAACTCTTACTATATATTTTAAAAGTTAGAACACACACACACACACACACACACACACACACATACACACACACATGCTTGAAGCTAAGATCCCTGGTGTTCATATATGAAGTAAGGAAGTGGGCTTCACACTTGCATCTTGTCATCTCCATGAATTGTATGCTCATGTGATGTGGTTGCCCTTCCATGGATCCAGGCAAGTGATGCACTTTGCCCTACTTACATTCCTATTTTATTTATATTCATCGCAGGCTCTCCATTTCTCATTGCCATATAAAAAGGCAGAACAAGGAAGCAGCTGCTTTTAGAGTAGATGTTTGAACCATTTATCTCATTTTTATGGCTCATTTCATTAAGCAGCTGTTTACATACCACCTATTGTGACCTGACTTGAATCTTTGATTAGAACAATTATTTACAATTGCAAGTCTTAAATGAATGCTTTTGTAACCAACAATTTGATGGGGTAGGGTATTGACTTTTATTTCCATAGAATTAGAATTAGGTCACTCTCTTTATAATTCCCTTTTGTTATATTATCCCCTCGCTTCCAATTTACCTTTGAATTACCCTCCTGCCTATTTGTTTTTCTCTTAAAAAATGCTGCTATCATTTTATATAGTTGTCAGAGGACATTTCTCTGTTCTATTTTACTTCCTTTCTTAATATAGCAATTCAGAAATCTCCTCATGGGAAGAGAGAAAATAACTATAAAATGATTAGATGGCTGGTGAGTCAGTAGCGGGCTGAAGGGTTGATTATTAACATGCACAATTTGGACATCCCAATACCGTTACCAAGAGAGCTACTTGAACCTTCTTTAAACTGAGCCCTGAGAGTGTCATATCAACCATTAGTGAGGGAACACTGTCATCCCCACATTCACACATATGCATAGATGGAATTTAATTGTTTGGGCCATAAGTGTTCAGGAGTCTTGGCAATTAAATGATTTGAGCAAGTGTCAGAGACCTGGAGAAAGGATCTCATAGAATTCCTTGACCCAGAATGTCAGTGAGTCCATGATGTTCCCATAAATGATTGACAGTGCTTGCAAGAGGGCCCCAGGGAGCCTTCCTGAATGATGTGAATCCAGAAGGAAGTTCTAAATGACAGCCACACTTAACAGCCTTTTACCTACCCCAAATCAGGAAGTAAGCTTGGCAGCATAAGAAGGGTAAAGTACTTAACGTAGACAATGATGGTGGTGACAAAACTCTTCTGCAGAGAAACTGGAGGTAAGTAAGAAATAGCATTTCTCTTATAGGTAAGAAAACTAAAGTACAAAAAACTTAAGTCATTTGTTCAATGTTAAATACCCACTTCAATATTTAATGTTAGAGTTTAAAATGGGGACATGTTTGATATTGGAGTCATGAAGTATGTACATATATCTTATAATTATTTACATAAATTATCTTTGATTCCCATAACAGCATCACTGGGCAGGCATATCTATTTTATAGTGAAGAATCTTAGGCTCAGTTTTAGTGATGCAACCATGGTCACTTAGTATGATGGTTGAATGGTCATAGTGTCAACTCAACTGGATTAACAGATGCCTAGGACTGGTGAACACAGTTCTGGTGTGTCTGTGGAGGATCTCCTAGAGAAAACTGGCCTATGGAACATCTGACTTAAGAATGGGCGGTATCATCCAACAGGCTGGTAGCCAGGATAGGAAGAGGCTGACAGAGGAGAAAGGGCTCACTAAGAAGAAAGTCCCTTTTATGTCCTGAGCAAGTGTACCCATCATTGTTGCCATTGTCCTCAGACACCCTACTCCAGCTTCATGCCAGCCTCCTTGGCCTTTTAATGTGTCCAATGCCAGTGGGCCTCAAGTAAACCCCAGCCTTCAGTGAAGGTCAGTACCTCTGAGGCACCCAGCTTCTTGGATTGAACAACTACTGAGTCGTTGGATGTCCTGTTTGTAGACATCCATTGTTGGCTACTCATTCCCTATCATGTAAACCAGTTTCACAATCTCCTTCTTTCTATATGTTATGATATATTTCATTTCATTTTATATATATGTTAGATGTTTTTTATTTTTACTTATGTGTATTGACTTCCGGCCTTAGCACATATACATACACAAGTGCATATTATACCTGTAGGAATCCTGTGCATGTATCCATGTGTGCACAGAGGGGGGGGGAGAGAGAGAGAGAGAGAGAGAGAGAGAGAGAGAGAGAGAGAGAAAGAGAGAGAGACAGACAGAGAGACAGAGACAGAGAGGAGAGAGAGAGAGAGAGAGAGAGAGAGAGAGAGAGAGAGAGAGAGAGAGAGATGAAGTAAATATTGGAACAGTTTCTTTCCAGGTTCTTAAACCTTGGAAACTGCCAGTTGTATGCATGGGGAGGAAGGGTCTGCTAGCCTGAAGGCCCTTGTCTGTCCTATGATTTACGCTGGTGTTTGGCCTGTACTGGACAAATATCTAATGTCTGCCACAACTATCTTTACTTCTTTATGTACAGAGTCCTTTGCTAGCCACCCTTAGCTTCGCAATCTATGATCTGTGCAGGTTTCTCACCCTCCTGAAACTCCCAAGTTGGAGCATCTGCTGTGGCTAGTACTGTAGCTGGTGATCTCTCAAGTGTGTTGTGGGTGGGAAGCCGCCATAACACTGAGATCTATAGAGGTAGAAAGCTTGTTTTTGTACTTTCAACATCTGTGTGTTCATCAGCCTACTGGGAGCATGTACCTCAGTGTGGGGCTGGACAACAGTGAGTGGCAGATAGGGGGCTCCACAGGTTGGGCTACCTGCTGATGCCGAACTTCAGTTGATGAGATCTGCTCTCAACCACGGAGGTTAGGATTTGGCTCCTCAAGTGTAAAGCCAGCCTCCTGCCTCCTGCACTTCCCAGCTTGTCAGTGTCTCAGCAGGCCCCACCCCCTCCAGAGCTGCGTGGCTGTCCAGCTCTTGGTGAGCTAGTGGGTCAAAGCCAGGCTTCCAGGCCGAGGTTATTCCTTATCCACAGTCCCCTAGGGTGGCCGAGTTTTTAAAAGGACTCCCTCTCTAGACAGTGCCAAGCCACTTCCCTCAGAATGAAAGGGACAAAATGAGCTTCCTCAGCGCTGTTGGCCCGTCTGCTGGAGGGACACTGTCTCAAGAAAACCTGGGAGTAGATTTAAGGCTTGTCCTGATGTCTCTTCAGGGCCACCAAGTTTAGGAGCTTATGTTGTGGAGGGGGCTTCTGCTTGCCCTCCCAGGGAGTGCAGCAGCTGGAGCTGTGCTCAGCCACTGTTTTCCAGTGTTACCTGGGACAGCACTTTCCAGGGGTCTGTCACAGTGCTCAAAGCTCTTCCCATTTTGTCTTTGGAATATTCTTTCTTTCTTTCTTTCTTTCTTCCTTCCTTCCTTCCTTCCTTCCTTCCTTCCTTCCTTCCTTTCTTTTTCTTTCTTTCTTCCTTCCTTCCTTCCTTCCTTCCTTCCTTCCTTCCTTCCTTCCTTCCTTTCTTTCTTTCTTTCTTTCTTTCTTTCTTTCTTTCTTTCTTTCTTTCTTTCTTTCTTTCTTTCTCTCTTTTTTTAAATCCATTATTTAATTCAGTGTTCTGCCTGCATGTATCCCTGCAGGCCAGAAGAGGGCACCAGATCTCATTACAGGTGGTTGTGAGCCACCATGTGGTTGCTGGGAACTGAACTCAGGACCTCTAGAAGAACAGTCAGTGCTCTTAACTGCTGAACCATCTCTCCAGCCCTGGAATATTCTAATATTTCTTAAACTACTTTTTCTTAACTCAGGTCTCAAGGAGGTAGTTTCTAGTCTTCTGTATTACCTGGAAATCAATCTTCTTTTATATTTCCAGTATTTTACAATAAAAAGTTAAAAGTTAACTTTTTCCTACTGATAATGGCTGCAACATATGTAACAATTGATTCTAATTCTTGAAACATTTATTTACATTTGTGATTCAACCTTTTAAATGTCAGAATTGAAAATCATTAAAAGTTGGGCATGGTGGCACATGCCTTTAATCCTAGCACTCAGAAGGCAGAGGCAGGCAGATCTCTGTGAGTTCAAGGCCAGCCTGGTCTACAGAGCGAGTTCCAGGACAGCCAAGGCTACACAGAGAAACTCTATCTTCAAAAACCAAAAAGAAGAAGAAGAAGAAGAAGAAGAAGAAGAAGAAGAAGAAGAAGAAGAAAATCATTAGAAAAAATCTTGGTTACTACACACACACACACACACACACACACACACACACACATTTATCTATCTATCTATCTATCTATCTATCTATCTATCTATCTATCTATTTTCTACATAGGGAGTTCTAGGCCAAACAAGGCTATATAGTGAGTGATATATATATATATATATATATATATATATATATATATATCCACATATATATATGGACCAGGCTGTACTTGAACCCACAGAGATTACATCAGCCTTTGCTGCGACCTAAAGCTATGTGTGCTAATCACACAAAGCTTTTGGTTACTTTAATTTTTTTCATATTTATTGTAGAAATATTTTTAAATAGAACATACAAAAAAAGAAATAAAATTATACAACCTTTCCAGAAGTAAATATTGATAAAATACAAATGTCAACATATGTTTATTTAACAAGTAAAAGAAATTCTATTAAAACTAAGTTCAGTAGCTCTGTCTATAACTTCTGCTCAGAAGTCTGAGAGGGTGGGAGTTTGAAGGCAGCCTGGGATGCCTAGACAGATCCTTTCACAGCAGAACCCAAAACAAAGAAAGAACAATGCTATTTGGCTTACAGAATAGGAGAAATTCTTTGCTGCCTTTACATCTGACAGAGAATTAATATCCAGAACACACAAAGAACTAAAACAAAACAAACAACAACAAAACTAAGCAACAAGAAAACAACTCAATTTAAAAAATGGGCTAGACTTGTGTGACCGAGTTAGGCGACATGCTCTAAGGGTATTAGCTTCCTGCCTCTTCTCTAGTTCAGTCCCTCCCAGGCTTCTTTCCTCACCTTGTTTTTCCACTGTGGCCATTGATGAGACCAGCTAAACCATATTTTTAAATATGATTATATTGTTATTACTCTATGATGATGCCATAATGAATATCATCTCTTAAGGTTAATTAAGAATGAATTAAAGGCTGGCGCACGCCTTTAATCTCAGCACTCGGGAGGCAGAGGCAGGTGGATCTCTGTGAGTTTGAGGCCAGCCTGGTCTCCAGAGCGAGATCCAGGAAAGGCGCAAAGCTACACAGAGAAACCCTGTCTCAAAAAACCAAAAAAAAAAAAAAAAAGAATGAATTAAAAATAAAATTGTGATGATGGCTTAGTTTTCCTCTTCAAGTGTCATTTTAAAATGTTTTTAATTTTTACATTAATATTTAGTTACTGAGGGCCAATATCTATATATAGATACATAAATATTTATAAAGAATTCATTTTCTTTTGGATGCTTATGAATTTGTTTTGCTTCTTCAGTGATCAAATATCTTTTATTAAATTTAATACTTAAAACTGGGCTAGAGAGTTGAACAGAGTTCTTAAGATAAGGACAAGTAGATAATAGGTATTTTTGAAAGTGTTCAAAATCCTCAGTTATCAGGATAATACAGACTAAAACTGCTTTGAGATCCTGTCTCCCCTCAGTCAGAATGGCTTTTGTGAAGAACACCAATGAGAGCTAACGGTGGTGCGGATGTGGGGAGACGTGGACACTTATTCACTGTTAGTGGGAGGGTAAACTGGTGCAGCTACTACGGAAATCAGTGTGGAGGCTTATCAAAGCTAAGAACAAATTACCACAAGGTTCAACAATCCCACACGCCCAAGGACTATATCCTCTTACAGAGACACTTGTACATGCCTGTTCATTGCTGCTTCATTCATAACATCCAGGAAGTGGAATTGACCTAGATGTCCAATGGATGATGGGTGGATAATGGAAATGTGGTACTTATACACAATAGAATTTTACTCTGTTTAAAAAAAGAGAGAGAGAGAGAAAAGAAAATGAATGAAACTGGAAAGAATTATACCGAGGTAACCCAGACTCAGAAAGACAAACTCTGTGTGTTCTCCCGAGTATGTAAAGACTAGCTTTGCACTTTTATAGTAGTATATGTGATATTAAGCACCTGTAATGACCAGGAAAACAGAAAGGGACCATTAAAAAGGAGTGGGAGAAAAGAGGTTCTGAGGGAGGGGGAATAAGAGAATATATGTGAAGTGGAGGGAGAAATACTGGGGATAGAAAGATTTATGTGGAATTAGGGATGGGAGGTGGAGGGAAAGGAGTGGGAAGAGGTAACCAAATAAAGGATGTTAAAGAAGCTTTATGGAAACCTGTTTTGTAAGCTTATTAAGACATACAAATTTATATATAAAAAAAGAGTTTGAACAGAGGCACCATGCATGGGTGGCTGGTAGTCCTCCCCCAAACCATAAGCTACTAAATGAAAATCCCAGTGCCATATGGGGATACCTTTTATAGTCAGTGCAGCCCCAGAAGCCCTCAAATCATACAGAACTAAATGATTAGACCCTATGGCTAGAGACACTCTACACTTGGGTTGTTAGAGATAAAAGAGTAACTAGAATTGAGCTGGCGACTTCCTCCCTGCCACATCGCTTTCATAAGTACCAGACGTGTGCAGGCTGCTGGGGAAAATAATGCATCAATGGTCTTACCCAGTTGTGACCCATATAAACTATGATTTGAACCTTCCAGGCATGATGTGCCCACTGCACAATAGTGCCGCCACTCTTGTGGGGGTAATCAACTGCTTTCTTACGGGATTTTAAGCCTTTTCTACATGAATGCTCTTGTTTTTGGAACTATAAACATGATCAAGAGTCATAGGCTCTAGGGACAAACTTACTGTTGTTTTTTTAATTGGACACATTGTCAAGCTGCCTTCTCAATACCTATGATTACTATTCCCACATGTACATTTGAATACATATATATTATTGCCTAGGTTCTGCATATAAGGGAAAACATTTGGATTTTTTCTGGGATGGTGTGACTTTCCTTAATAATATACATTCTAAGTCCATTTTTTTCTGTGAATTTTTATTCAAGTTTTGTTTAGAGCTTGTGGTTGATATATTGTGCACCCCAATAAACTTACCTGGGGCTGAGAGAAAAGAACAGCCACTATATTAAACATAGAGTTTAGGTGTGGTGACACACACCTTTAATCCCAGCACTTGAAATCTCATGTCTTTGCTTGGGAAAGACACATGCCTTTAATCCCAGAAAATGATGGCAGGAAGCAGAAAGGTAAATAAGGTGTGAAGACCAAAAACTAGAGGCTTTTAAGCTTTTAGCTTTTAGTAGCAGTTCAGCTGAGATCCATTCGGATGAGAACTCAGAGGCTTTCAGTCTGAGGAAACAAGATCAGTTGAGGAATTGGCTAGGTGAAGTTGGATGGGGCTTGTTCTGTTTTTCTGTTCTTTCAGCGTTCACCTCAATACCTGGCTCCGGGTTTGTTTTTATTAATAAGACCTTTTTAGAAATTCGTGTTACAAAAGCTGAATAGTATTCGTGTGTGTGTGTGTGTGTGTGTGTGTGTGTGTGTGTGTGTGTGTGTGAGAGAGAGAGAGAGAGAGAGAGAGAGAGAGAGAGCATGCATTTACACACATGTACACCAGACTTTCATTTCAAATGGACATGTGGGTACAATAAAACATGTGGAAAAGAGAAGAAGGAAGGGTAAATGTTAAGGGATGAGGAAAGACTGCAGATAATAGACACAAGTTGTGGAAGAACACATAAAACTGATTGTTTTTCTAGTTCTAGTTCTGTTGTGGACTTTTGGTGGTAGTTAAGTGCATAAAGAAATAAGTTTGAAAGTGAAAGAGTAAAATCCAATGTGAAGCTCTACAGCTTCAAAGTGACTGTTTTAGGTGTGGAGAAGTTCTCTGAGATAAACTTTGAGTCTGGTTAATTTGGGTGCGTGTTATTTTTTTAATTGTGAGGTTTTTTAAAAATAAAGTTTATAACATCCAAAACATACTTATTACACCCACTTATTAGTGCCATTCAGAAACTTCATCAGAGAAACTTCCTTCTGCAGTAGATGGTGGTTAAATCAGAGACTCGTAATTGGACAGAGTGCAAAACCTAAGTAGCCATTGAGTGCTTGGCTCCATACCACCCCTTCCAACAGTCAGGGGACATCAAGGAAGGGGAGGTAGAAAGAATGGTAGAGCCACAGATGTGCTGCAGAAACATAACATCTGGACATTACGTGGTTGCTGAGAAGGTTTTCCTGTGGAAGCACTTCTTTTTAAACAATTCCTTAGTTTGCGGATGTACACATAAGATGTACACGTTTTATGATAAGGACATATCATGAGAAGTGAATGCTTTGGTGACTTTTCATTGTGTGACCATTAAAGTGTGTTTGCACTGACCTAGATTTCATGGTTATAGGAACATTCCAGACTGTTCTCAAACAAACTGAGATGTAACTCATCAGCCATGTGCTGGGGCCTTGATAGACTCAAAGGATGATATAAACGGGAGATAGGAGAAGCTGTTGCCCAAGCAACATAGATTTCTATCTTTATGCTAAACACTATCCATTACTTCTCTGCCTTTTGACTGACATCAAGTGAAGTAAACCTTTTTTATAAATAAAAATAAGTACTAATACAACAAAATCATAGCATAATGAATACAAAAGACAGGAACTTAGTCAATTATTTGCATTATCAAGTACTATGTATTACATATTGGTACCTGAAGGGCAATACAGGAGGTTTGTTTACAGCAACATCATCATAAGTACATGAGTAAGGTGTTGTGCAACGATGTTCTCATGGCAACAGTGTCACTAGGCATTGTGTATTTCCCAGCTCCATTATAGTCTTAAGGGACTAGAATCCTATGCAGGTTTTTATCGACCAAAATGACACTGTGTGGTCAAAGACTGTATGAGCATATGTACTCAGACATAAGTGCTTTTACAGATATGTTATTGTACACAATTCTAATACCTTTTAAAAGACAAATGCACCAAACCAAGATAATTGAGTTAGAGAGTGTTAATGATTCTGAATTGTGGTAGTATTTGCCAAATTTTAAGAACACCATTCTATTAGTTTAGAGGAAATCTCCTCTACTCTTGCCTCAACATTAGAAACCTTAGCAAATTGATGGCCTAAGACAGGAGTCTCTTTGTGTCTTTATTTCCACTGCATGTATTATTTAAAAATTTTTACACCTACCTGATAAACATGCTCTCAGCCACTTTTAACATATTTTTCTTACCAGCTTATAAGATATTGTCTTGTATTAAATAAATTTTAATATAATGCTTTATATTTATATACATATATACATGGTGCTTATGTTTTTTTAATTTGTTGCTTTACTTTATTTGATTATGGAATTGTTTGTCATGTTTAGGAGTTCAAAATTTTATATGACTAAGTCTATAAAACCTTGCATTTGGTGTCAATAGTTTTTCCTATAGGCATTCATATCATCTTTTCTATTTTAAAGCCTCATCTATATTTTAGAAATTCTTTGGTGAGTCTGATAGCTCCTTATGATATTGAAAGTGTGCACCTACTTTTGTGTTTATCAAAATGTTACTGGTGCCTGGCAGGGTGGCTCATGCCTTTAATCCAAGCACTCAGAAGGCAGAGGCAAGTGGATCCATGTGAGTTCAAGGCCAGCCTGGCACGTATAGTGAGTTCCAGGCTAGTCAGGACTAGTGAAACTCTGACTCAAAATTTTTTTTCAATGAAAATTTGGGGAATGGCATTGCCAGCATTCTTTCAAGCAAAAGAGGAAGAGATGGTTTTTAAGATTCTTGGTTCTTCAGATAACTCCATTAGTCAAAAGATCACTGTCATTCCCAAGATGTTTTCAGTAGGGAAGAAAAATAACAGTTGGATGTAGCTTAAACAATGATGGGTCCATTATTTATCCAGGTGCGTGAAGGTTGGTGCTTGCCTGACTTAGCAGCCAGTGGGATCCTGCCCTACTAAAGCCTTGGGAATCTGCTGTCCGGCATCCTTCCTCCTGTCTGAAGCATCGTTAAGTCTCACACAGCTGCACAGAGAAGCAAAGGGAACGAAGAATCTTCCCCATTCAAATCAGGAAGTGGAGAAGCCAGCTTCTGTTCAGTCTACTGGCCAGAATTACATAACATCCCATAAATAACTGATGATTGGTGAAGGCAACAGAATGACCGTGATCTAGATAAACTGCGTTCATTGTTAGTTGCTTCCTGAGAGCGGCTTATGTTTGCTGTTATGACAAAATACACATGAAATAATTCACTTAGAAGATAAAAAGTTTGTTTGAGGCCACGATTTGAGCTCCTAGTCTGGGTGAAACTTGCGTTTAGATCCCTGGTGTGGGTGAGGGTACCACATAGCCTTGACAGGAAACTCTGATGAAGCAAACTATTATTTACGTCATGACCAGGAAGCACAAGAGGGAGAAGGGAAGTACTGGGCATCACAGTCCCTTTTGACTGGTGGCTCCAGTGACCTAAGGACCTCCCACGAGCCCCTCCCTACCTTTTAAAACTTCCACCCCCTCCCAGGCAGGTCAGCCTGGGGGCCCCAGCAAATGTGTGGCACCATCCAGCAGCAGTGATGTCTCTGCTTCTAGGACTTCCTCCTCTCTCTCGCAAGAACCATCTTCTGCACTCCTTCCAAACGGCGGAAGATCTGAGTCACACAATCAAGTCACTTAGGCTCTTTATTTAGAGAGAACGCAGCTGCGTTTGCAATCAGTAGAAAGCAGGGGTGAGTCTTAAAGGATGTGAAAGACTCTGCTTGGCTGTGCTTCTGCCACCTGCATGGCAGCTGGCTCTCATACCTGCTCCGAGTCCTTTGATACAGCTTTGAGACTCTGGCCTTCAAGGTCCTTAGGTCCTGGGCTCAGTCCCCAGGTTGCTGGGAGGTTGTTGGGAGGCCCTCTGGGGGAGAATTTTAGGTGATTGGAAATGCGGGATCATTTTTGCTTCCTGGGTATGAGGCCAGCAGACTGTTTGCCACATTCTGAGTGCCATTTTCACCTGGTATACCTGCAGAGAGCTAAAAACACCATGGGCCTGCCGTGGCGGTGTTAACCCCAAGAAGGACTGACGGGGAATGGGCTGAAGGGGAGAGGTGCTTCCGAAGGTTTGATGTGATAGTCAAGGAAGAGAGAGACACAACAGAGAGACAAGGTTTGAAAGTTCTACACTGAATTTCAAATGTGAACTTGTGCGCTGTAACCTCACAGTAACAACGATTTTATTAATTGTTCTCTTTCTAGCTGAATTTTGTTTATTTTTATATTATATCTAGAGCAAATGATTTATACAAATTACATGATTTCTCATTATACATATTTTATGTGAAATGTAGTTATTATTATTATTGTC